>NW_011333040.1:14277951-14281222 GCF_000735185.1 Notothenia coriiceps
TTGCCGTGAGGGAGGCAGTAATTATTGTGGCAGGGAGGGAAGGGTGAAGTTGTTCTCCGTGTATCTGCATTGCAGCCCGGTGCTGCTGATGGAATTCAAACACACAACAATGGCGACTCCCAGTCCTAACAACTCAACAACACCTAGCAGCCACAACAGCAGCAATAACGCAGGATCTGCTGCACACCACCATCTCCAGTCCCCCCAGCAGCACTTTACAACAATGAGCAGCATGCAGGGTAAGTAGGCAATGCTAACAGAGACGGTGCTAGTAGCTGGGATGGCTTACATTTTGCTGCAGTGAAGGTTAATGTTAGCAGCTAGCCGTGGGAGGCTCAGGCTACTCCCAGCCCTGAAAACATATTCCCGAGGGAACGGACCTGTATTTTCCCCCTGGAGAAACCTGTCAATTGTCATCAACTAGAAAATAATAATATACTGTTTCTTACAATATTCATGTTATGTCATTGTTACCATTTTGACATTTCGTAGCCACGTTACGTTCTATTTTCTCCTGTCTGGGGAAAATACTGCCAAACTCCGTTCAAAGAAATGTCAATTATAAATCGTAACTATATAACTAGCCAATTGTATAATATTTCATTTTTCAATTTAACAAACCGTAATTATCTATTGGTCTGCATCCGTTTATAATCATGCATTTGGATTGCACTTCCCTTGGCACTAATGACGTCTGTTGTTTCAAAATTGGCTTCATGCGTCTTTCACACATAACATGGATTGTAAGAATAATATATGCCAAATTCATTAAAAATACCTTCAGCATTGAGAAATCATTTCAAGTCATGTTCAATTGTCTGTAGGCGGTTGGCAATATACACAATCAAATTAAATTAATTTTAAAATTAGATGGGTTTAATTTATTCTTTACACCATTGTTATGCACGAGCAAGTACATGTGATGCATAAAGCTGCTCTTGTCCTTTTCTTTTTTTTTTAAATATCTAAATCAATATCTTTGATTCAATCACAATGCTGTAAATGAATGCTGTATTTTTGTGCAAACAATCTCTCATTTTAACTTGCAGAGTCCAACACCTGCTGGAGATGTCAGAGTGAAACAGGTAGCTACACAGTTCACTGACTTCTAAGAGTAGAACAAGCATTTTATTAATAAGAAAAATGTCATACTAAATCAATCATTACAAGTTCTGGGAAGCAAATGTGCGTGTGTGTATGTGTGTATATATGTGTGTGTGTATATATATATATATATATTATATATATATATATGATAATAACAACAATAGAGATTTTCATGGTTTAAAAATTCAGTCCTGAATGATGATGTTTACATTGTGTTTGTATAGTTAGCGATTGGGAAATGTATTTTCTTGAATGTCTTTCACCTGATGGTATAATTAATTAATACAAATAGTCATCATTGAGATGGCAGGTTTTATATAATTAGATTTTATAATAATGTATTGAGTTTTTTAATGTGTATTTATGTACTTTGATTCATATTCCCCTGATCATGTTTCACCTTTTACCTTACTGCTGCTAACTAATGATTCCTATCTCCTGACATGATGCTGAATGATGGTGAGATCTCCCCGAGAAAATGTTTATTCAACTTTTTATTATTTTTCACGGTGGTAATTCATTCTCACTCGTAGTTCCCCTTATATTTTTGTTTCATTTTGCCTCCATTATCTGTTACACTGAAACATGACATGCTCGCATTTGTGTCATAAATGTGCATGCTAATGCATTACCTTCCCTATGATGCATTTCACCTGCGATAGATATCTCTGACATGTCGGTGGAGCAAGGCCAATTTCTGTGATTATTTTATAGACCCTGGAACTGGAACCTGGTTTGTTTGGTGAAAAAATTGGACACCATTTTATATTTTACAGGAGGATGGGATTTTAGCAAAGGGAGGTAACATTAGGTCTAACTAACAAACAGCCTTCTTGAAGAGGATAAAGAAGCTGGCTAACTGAAGGTGAAATATGAAGAAAATAAAAGCTGTCTTCTCACCTCTAGGGTTTCAGATAAACCTGTCTGGAGCTCCCCCAAGTAAGCCAAACCTCTTTTGCTTCAGCACCAACAGTTCTCATCCCTTTGTTTCCGCCTGACAGTCTGGTATGGGGGAGTCTGTCCTGCTGTTCTCCACTAATCCCAGTCAAGACTTCTGATACTTCAAGTAGGCTTGTGCCGGTTGCTACTAGCTCAGACGACAGGATAAAGCTGCAGCTTGTCAGACACCTGCACTTACTGTATGGAACTTTTATGAGTTTTACAAAGAGCTTTAATAAATCATAGCCTTTTTCCCATCAACTACCTACTGCAGAATTAAAGGGATAGTTTGAAGTGAGTTTATATAACCAAACCTACAGTTGGAGGAAGTTAAGAGAAACATACAGGAGTACCAGCAGGAAGCTAAAACATATTTTTGAGACCTTAAAAAAGAAAATCAGTCCAAGTGTAATTACATTTAGCTTATTTCGCCTAGACCTAATCTCTCTTCAAAACCACCAGTCTCCATTGACAAAAACAGTCATTTTAACTCTCAGTTACACCAAATTATCCTGTCATCCAGTGCCTAGATTGGTTAGTTTGTTTGTGTGATTATGTCACCTTGGTGAATCCTAACTAACAACTTAAAGGTCCCATGTCATGCTTTTTCAATTATTACCCGTCCCCTTGTGTGTTATGTAGCTTTTTCTGCATGTAAACGGTCTGCAGAGTCACAAACCCTCAAAGTACACCCTGTAGGGAGTAAAACTCAAACACAGTCTATGCTGCCCCAGAACGCCTCGTTGGAGATTTCTCTTTTTCTTCCTGGGTACAGTGATGTATTGGGTATAGTGACGTAACTTAACGGCTCCGCGGACTTCCTCACACACACACACACACACACACACACACACACACACACACACACACACACACACACACACACACACACACACACACACACACACACACACACACTCAATCTTTTCTCCGCGGATTTCTCACAGCCAGGCTGCAGGTGTTTGTGTGTGTGTGTGCTCGGGCTGGGTTCGGGCTGGATTTAGCTGTGTCTCGCAGACCCCACGCAGCAGCCAGGAAACAAGACCAGTAACCCAGCTCACACTGTCCGCTCCTCGCAGCAGCGAGCCCCGCAACGTCCCGCCAACACGGCACCCAGACCCCACGCAGCATTCTCATCTGTTTGTCATTGCTGCTGTCATTTTCTGGTTGCTAACAAACGCCATTGTAAAACATAAACAAACATCAGAGCACAGTGGGCTTATAG
>NW_011333040.1:14281258-14286729 GCF_000735185.1 Notothenia coriiceps
CTCACCTGTGTTTCGATCCCGAGTGGTCCCATCAACCTCCCCCAGACCCCCTGACCAAAACCCGACTTGTAGGTTCCTTCGTGTCGCCTCCCTGGCCTTACCCCTAGAGCCCGCCATGCCGGGCCCCCGTTCCGTCTTCGGCTCTCCCCTGAGCCAACGCCTGCCGGCCCCCGTCCGTCTTCGTAGCTCTTCCCCCTGAGCCACGCCCTGCTAGGCCCCCGTTCCCATACTCTGAGTACCTCCCCGCTCCGGTGTCGCCCGCTTGAGTCCCCAGGCTCGCTCTCCCCGCTTCCGTCGACCGTCCTCTCCAGTACCCCGCCGGCCTGGCTCCGCTCCTGACGCCGGCCCTTTCAGTCCCCGGCCCGAGCCTCCCGCTTCTCGCTCCGAGAGTCCCCTGGCTCGTACTCCCACTCTGGCGCCGAGAGTCCCTCATCCCGAGCTCCCGCTTCTGGTCTGTCGAGGGCTCCGGCCCGTCCTTCCCGACTGCCCTGTCGAGCCTCCGGGGCCCGTCCTGGCCACCAGCGGCCTGTCTTGGCCTCGGCCACCCTGTGCCGAAGCCTGTCCTAGGGGTGCTTCCTCCTGGGTCTTCAACCGTCCTGGGAGCCGCTCTGTCCACTGCCGTCCTGGGAGGTGCCTTGGTTCTGTACCCTAACCGTCCTGAGAGTCGGCCCAGGAGGTTGCCTTTGTCCTGTATCCAACCGTCCTTGGGGGCCGTCTTCTCATCAGCCGGCCCTGGGGGCTTGCCCTTTCCTGTACCTCGACCGTCCGTTGGGGTCGTCCTTGAGTTGCCGTGTCCTGTATCCAACCGTCTGGGGGCCGTCTTCGAGCAGCCGCCCTTGGGTTTCCTGTCCTTGTCCCAACCGTCCTGGGGCCGTCACTCTCATCAGCCGCCCTTGGAGGTGCCGTGTCCGTGTATCTCAACCCGTCTGGGGCCGTCTTTCTCATAACCGCCTTGGGTTGCCCTGTCCTGTATCTCAACCGTCCTGGGGGTCGCCTTGGAGGTCGCCGTGAACTGATCCTAAACCGTCCTGGGGGCCGTCCCTCCTCATCGCCGCCCTGGGGGTTCCCGTGTCCTGTGTCCCAACCGGTCCTGGGGGTGGCGTCTCCATCAGCCGCCCTGGAGGTGGTTGCCTGTTACCTGTACCTCAACCGTCCTGCGGGTCGCCTGTGTGTGCCTGGTCTTGTAACCCATCCCTGAATTCTCCCCTGAGCTCTCGACTGAACTTTCCCCTGAACTCTCCCTTGAGCTCTCCTTCTGAACTCTCTCACTGAACTCTCCCCTGGGCTCTTCTCTGAGGCTCTTCTCCTGGGCTCTTCTCTGAGCTCTCCCTGGGCTCTCCCCTGGGTGAACTCTCCCCTGAACTCTCCTTAGAGCTCTCATCTGAGCTCTCCACTGAGTTCTCCACTGAGATCTCCCTTGAGCTCTCCGACGTGAGCTCTTCCCTTGAGCTCTCCCCTGGAGCTCTCCCCTGAGCTCTCCCTTAGCTCTCCCCTAAGCTCTCTTAGGAGCTCTCCTCTGAGCTCTCAACTGAACATTCCTCTGAGCTCTCCCCTGAGCTCTCCCCTGAGCTCTTCCTTAGTCTCGTCTGAACTCTCCAACTGACCTCTCCCCTTGACCTCTCCCCTGACCTCTCCTTGGCTCCTCAACTGTAACATTTCGCTCTGAACTCTCCTGAAGCTCTGCCAGCCAAGCGGGCTGTCTTGTCGCAACCCTAGCAGGCTTACGGCTTCCTGTGGCCCCGACCTCAGCGGCCATGCCGGCTGTTCCTGTGCGCCCTCGCGGCCGCAGCCGGCTCTCCCGGTTTGTTCCTCTCGCTCCCGACCTCAGCCGCCAATGCGGGCTGGTCCGTCGCCCCTTCGACCGCAGCCGGCCTTCTTCGGGTTCATGACCTCGGGCTTTGGTACCGGACGACCCCGGCCAAGACCTCGGTCTTGGGTACCGACAACCCGTTGGCCTGTACTTCGGACCTGCGGGACCGACACATTCGGTCCATTACCTCGGTGCCTTTGCCGTCACCCGACACACCCGGCTATTGACACCGTGCCTAGGTACGAAACACCCGGCAAAGACCTCGGCCTTTGCGTACGCGACGACCCCGGACAGACCTGGCGTTTCGTACCGAAGACCCAGAGGCACGCGATTGGACCTGGACGCTGAGGAAGAGAATCCTCCGGAAAACCTCCGACGGGCACCTGGGAGGGTTTTTCGGTCTCGCTCATACCGAGGACCTGTCTCCTCGTCCTTTACCCTTCTTCGGTCCCCACCTGAGGTCTGCCTTGTGTGCGCTCTTGGCAATTAACGGCAGCCCAACTCCTAACCCTCCGTCCCCCCGATCGTAGCGGACCCCGGATCGCCTTCCGCGCCCTTAGTGTACAACTTTTCACTTTCAGGGTTTAGGGTCAGTCCATTCTTGAGTTGTTTCTGTACCAGAAGAGGACCGACGGTTAGGCCACGCGCGAGATGGTCTGGCGGGAGAAAGGACGGCTTGTGACCTGCGTAGGGAAGTTGTGGTTAGTTTCGTCCCGTTTCGCGTCTATTTTCGCATTTTAGCGACATTAAGATGGAGTTTTACCTAGTAGACGACCCCAGGTAAACACCAACCAAGTAAGACAATGTCCAACTCACTCTCGTCCGTCCTGGCGTTTACGTCTCATTTTGACTTTTTTGATGGAAATAAAGTTCCAGATCTCCGTCGTTGTCTCTTCGTGATTGTTGCTCTTGTGTCCAGTTACGTCTGCTTGTCTACTGTCTGCGTCTTTTTGGTCTGCAATTTATGTGTGTTCGTTGATTTATTGTGTTTGGTCTGCGCGTCCACTTCGCCCCTCCTCTTTTGGTCGTCCCGTGGTTCCATCGTTGTCGGTTAGCCCCATGGAATCCACCTCCCTTTTGTGGGTCTGTCTCGTCGGTTGTCCGTTCTGTCCTCACTTCTGGCGGAGTTCTTATTTTCGTACTTTGCGTTTCTGCTTTTTTTGTCACCTGTTCTGTTCCGGCCCGTGTGTCTTTGTGTCGGTCTAGGCACTAGAGGAGAGGGTGTTGGTAGAAACAGAAAGAAGGGTGATGAAGATGAGAAACAGCGTTGTGAAACGATATACCGGATGTTGAGCGAGACTAACACACACACGTCCGACACAAAACTTAACATCGACTCCGTCTACCTCCGCACCCTGCAGTAAGACCTCAAAACACTAACTCTGGACAGCGCGAGGACACAGCGGGAAGGGACAACACCCGCGGTGCGTGGATTTTGTCTTGGTGAGGCAGATGTAGGGAGGTGGGTTCTCTGGAGTGTTGGAGAGCTGAAACCGTCGTTGTGTGACGAAATAAACATACACTTTGTTGTGTTGTTGGAAACTGGTATGGTGTCGCTGTGTGGACAAGTACGTAGCGTAAATATGTCACTGGGTTTGTGTGTGTCGAGTGGTCGGTGTAGATAATTTCAAGTACCTCAGTAAAGCGCATTTCATAAGACAATTGTGCCAATTTCCTGTAGTAAAGCCGGACTATCACCGGAAGTATAACACACAGTTATGGCGTAGTGTGTGTTGTGCGAAATACAAAAGGTATGCGGTTCGTATTAATAGCCCGGTATTCACAACTCAACCCGTTAATTTGTCGGTGAAACATTCCCCAATTTCATTGGTCGGATGTTGTAGTACGACTTACATACAAATGTATTATAGAACATTCATATGCAGAAAGTAGTAATGTTACTGTAGGAAAGTATAAACTGAAACAGGGAAATAAGTAAGGGTCAGAGACAAATAAAAGAAGTGCAGCAAGATTAACGAAGTAATAAACAATACACTAGAGCTAAAGGACGTCAATGGTAACAAATGAGAAAAGTAGGTAAAAGAAGAACAACAAAAAAATTGTTATTTCAATTGAAGAAATAAAAAATTCCGACAATACAACATTTACTTGCCCCCTCCACCCACCCTGGTGGCCCTAGTTTTGTGCCTGCCTGCTTCACTCAACCGTAACATTATGCAGAGTGAAGGAAGGAAGGAAGCACAGAGTGATGAACAACTAGAACAGATTGGATCAGATGAGTAGACCTGGCAATTGATGAGGAACAATTAAAATGGTATTCGATTAAATGGAAGAAATGAGAAAGGATTAGACTTGTTTTGATAAAGTGAGACAGGAACACTGAAACGATCATTAGGTGGGGATAAGAAATGTAAAATGAGGGGAGAGATTAAGAATGACTGATGTGTACTAATATGAAGGATAGGCCAAGGTTAATTAGATGGTAGTTCGAGGAAGCAACTAGTATCACTTGCGTCTTTTTGACATTGTTTTTAATGTGGCTCCCTCGAGAAAAAGCGCTGCACCTAAGCATATTTTTTTCTGAGTGCATCAATGATTTTAAGCAGCCGCTCGGAGCGTTTGTAGTTAAAGATATTCCTTTTTCAGAAAACCACTGGTGACGTTTAAGTACGAATTTGAGGAGAAACCTGTTTTTGGCCATTTTTTACAGACGGAAACTCTCATAGCAAAGACTGAAAGGGGCCACCATAAAGCCGGTTAGATCTGTGGCCCATACACTGTATGTGGAAGCAGTTGTCGCTGCCAAGTGCATGGGTTTGACTCCCACCAGCTGAATTATTAAGCAATGTCTTCCACTCTGTCTTCCACTTTCAACAACGCTGGAACTAAGATATATTGGACCAAAACAAAGACCAACAATCCTATTTCTTTTAAAGATTGGCCAGAGGATCCCTGGATGTTGCTGCCAATGATTGTTGCTGTCAGAGAGTTGACAAGCTGGTTCATAAAAATAATGTTTCAATCGGTAACAATATATAGTAGCACTAACAGAAAGTAAAATCCAAGAAGGTGATGCTAGTTGTGCTAGCAGGGAAACACTGTTTAGATATTATTGACATAGAAACAATATAAAAAGGGCTCTGGAGACTCTGCCCAGTGCCTCTTATCCAAAGAAACGCGCTATGGTGACACAGGCCCATGTCATTTCACTGTGCGTGTTGCCATACTTACTTCCACTTTCTTCCCAGGCAAGATGGTACCACTCGGGGTGAGGCAGCAGAACGGACTGCCACCTTTGTCTTCACACCGCCACTTGAATGAGTAGGGCTTACTGGTTGGGTTCATCACACCAAAACATCTGGTAGAGAGAGGGACACATGTATAAACAAAGTGTTAAAGAGGACATATCAGTATTTAGTTCCTCTACTGTGACATGTCTCCATGCTCTAATTTTCAAAAAGCTCTTTATTTTTCTCATACTGCCTGTGCTGCAGCACCTCTTTTCACCCTCTGTCTGAAACCAGAGCCCAGTCTGCTCTGATTGGTTAGCTGGTCGACTCTGTTGTGATTGGTGAACCGCTTACAGATGCCCGCCCCCCCCCCATTAGCCTATCACGTACAATGTGTTGGAGCGCTAGCTTATAGAAGCTCAAGTGTTACATACACTTCTGTCCAATGGAGGTGTTTCCGGCAGGGGGGG
>NW_011333040.1:14286765-14292329 GCF_000735185.1 Notothenia coriiceps
CACTGAACAAGTTGCCTTCTTTTCTCCTTTTACTTCATCGTTATTTCTCACTGACCTGGCCGCGTTCGACATACCAAAGTAGACACTAGTAGAGTCTGTAGAAACTGGGCTTGGTCATGATTGGATCAAATCACAGAGAGCTTGTCAACACCTCAGATGACTACAGCTAATTCAGCAAATCCAGCACTGCGTCTTCCTTCAGTCTCTCCATCTCTCCTCTCCTCCTCTCCTCCACTCCTTCACAATGGCGCTGCCAGTCAGAGGTGGGAACGTAGTGGAGTACAAATACTTAGTTTCTCGTATTAAGTACATGTTTCCTGGTATCGTCGCCACTACTCTATTCTTCCTTCTGACGACCTTTTACTTTGACTTCTTATTCTCTGAACACAAATTACCTTATTCTTCTCATGCCTCTTCCTGTGCATCAACATGTGTCCTCTTCTTCATGTTCTTCTACATCACATGTGTCCCCCTCTTCTCTCATGTCTCTTCTACACCTCAACGATGTGTCGCCCTCTTCTCCATGTCTCTTCTACATCAATCAACATGTGTCCCCTCTTCTTCTCATGTTCTTTACATCAACATGTGTCCCCTCTTCTTCATGTCTCTTCTACATCAACATTGTCCCCCTCTTCTTCATGTCTTTCTACATCAACATGTGTCCCCTCTTCTCCTGTTCTTCTACATCAAGATGTGCCCCTCTTCTCCTCGTCCTCTTCTACATCCAACATGTGTCCCCTCTGTGTAACAGAGACTCTGAACAGTTTGCAGGAAGAAAGATCTCTCTCTTCTTTTGTCCTGATCCATTTTCTACCCTATACAAAACCTGTCCTGAAAATCAGCTGACAACTTCATATGACCAAATAGGTGATTGTGCAAGCTTATTCGACTTCTATACTCGTATACGAGCATCTGAGATAAATGCCTTTAGTCTTCTCAACGCACCACCTAATCAATATCTCTGCCCTGATTGTTGGCACTTGACAATCACCCTCCCCCTGAATGTTTACTGCAGGGGTAATAAGTCTGATTTAAGGGTTTGTATATTTCACGGATCGATTAATCAGAACTCTGCAAAGTAACTCAAATAATGTAGTGGCAGTCAAAATACCCAGGTTAACCTCTGATCTGTGTGGAGCTAGAAATTACAAAGTAACAAATGCGCCTTCCATGTTGGGTATATGTATTCAATGCTGCCATCTATGGACCACAAGCGATTTTCATCCATCTCAGTAATTACATGTTTTCATTTGCTACACACCAATGTGTTTCCTATCGCCTAAACCTCCCCGGGCGTGCACAGTTTAAATATGTCAACTTCCTAATTTTGGGAAAAACAAACCGTCTTTTAAACACAATTCCCCAGTCACAGACGCTGCCATAGAGACAGCACTGTTGCGATTTGCCGACAACCAATAGCCAGGCATTGTGTAGTTCTGGGGGGGCCGTTAAGTCAGACTCTTGTGACCCCTAGCTCTCGCGCCCCGTCGTTTCCGTTCCATTTTCTAAGAGTTTGGCCGCTCGGCGTAACTTCGGCGCACTGCCCTCCAACATCCAACACAGAGTTTGACAGATTCAATCCACGGGGTTTGTCAACGGACTCGTAGTCCAAACGATAGTGGCGGGATTAGCGCGCGTAGTGTAGTTTTCTTCGGCCATCTAAACTGATTTTTTTCGGCTATCATCATCCGCATCTAACACAACCACCACTCTTGCGTCACAGAGACCCTTCTGTTTACTGTCTTTCTTCTTAGAGGAGTACAGAAACACCGTACTCTGGATTTGTTTTAATGTTTGAGGTGCATAAATGACACAGAAGCTTTTTGGCATGTTACCAAACTATTATTTTCTGCCTCGCCTCATGAGAGTAACAGCTGGCGAAATTACGGAACCTTCGCCTACTGGATTTCAAATGGTGTGCTCTAAATGATATTTATAATATGACTATTCATTATAAGCAAGACAATAAAATGGCCAAAGATATGCTGAAAATAAAGGTCTTTAAGATACGGATTCAAAGAAACGTAACGGTGGAGCAAAATATGTTTTCTGAAGATATGGTAGGAAAATAACTGTATTTAGCAGATACGTTGATATACGGATAACGAACGTAACGTGGAAGAAAATACGTTTCTAGCTAAACGTTATTGAGAATGCAGTTTAGTTCTGTGGGAACGTCATTTGCAGGAGACAGGGTTGCATCACAAAGGTCCTCTCTGTTTAGCTGATACAGGACACATCTTTTAAAAAGGTCTTGGTTTCTTCTTTTCTAAGGTTTCATTGTTTGGTCGTCTTACATAATGCACTTAAAGGGGCCCTATTATTCTCAGGTTCATACTGGAACATGTCTCCATGCTTTAATGTTAAAAAGCTCTTTATTTCTCTCATACTGCCTGTGCTGCAGCACTTCTTTTCACCCTCTGTCTGAAACCAGAGCCCAGTCTGCTCTGATTGGTTAGCTGGCCGGCTCTGTTATGATTGGTCAACCGCTTACAGATGTCCCGCCCCTTAGCCTATCATGTACAATGTGTTGGAGCACTGGCCAATAGAAGACCGTGAGTGTTAAGTCACTATGTTCAGGAAGAAAAGTACAAAGTCCAATGGAGGCGTTTCAGGCGAGTGTGTGGGAGAAAAACTCCCTCTGGAGGAAACACAGGGATTTTAGCCTTTGCAAACCATTGACATGCACTAAAACCTATAGAACACACTAAAGGAGGGGGAAAACCCCAAAAAGCACAATAAGTAAAAAAAAACATTTATTTCCGCTTGTATTTATTTGCATTGCATTTGATATTGAGGTAATCCTAAAGTAACGGAAAGTAATCAGGTTACATCACTTTAATATTTTGATACCCAGATCAGGTTATTGATTACAAATGTTGTACAGGTATGTAGTAGTTAATCCCCCCGACCCTGTGTGTCCCTGTAGGGAAAGATATAGAAATGTAGAAATAATTCCCCAGTAGAGGGGGCTGTTTGCTCACTGTTCAATGCATGGATTTAACCCTGAGATAATGATAACTTAGTCACATAGAGATAGATCCAGTAATACAGAAAGGAATGTGAAATATGAATATAATCATTTCAGTCCTGGAATTTACCATACATTGCTTTATCTGCCCGTGTGGATTATAATGAACTATTGGCCTAATGGGACATTCCAAAGGTCTGAGAACAAACCGTTGCTCGGGAGGATGTTAGGAAACGAGCGCCAATGCTTCCTTTATAGTCTCCTTTAGCCTTTACGATAGAAAAGAGAAATGCTGTCCAACAATGCCTTGCGACTGCAACATTCAGACGTTCATGGAAAAAACCGACAGACGCAGTTGATTTAAGTTACGCTGCTTATCCAGCATTTTACAACTTATGACTTGCTAGAGCACATGTGTCAAACTCAAGGCCCGGGGGCCAAATCAAGCCCTTGGTGGATTTAATTTCGGCCCGCAGGATATTTTCTAATTCCTATTAGAGATCGGCCCCGCCGGTATATTTGCACGCACCCTTTCACTCCATCCTTTGGAGGGTCTCCCTCAGTTCTCAGAGCCTGGCCCAAACATTGGATGACTGCACCAAAGCAGCATGTTTGTTTTTTCTCTTTTAGGGAAAATAGCCATTTTTTGAGCTTGCTGGTTGTTGGGGCCTATGGGAAAATGTAATCATAAGAATGACTCGGCAGATAGAGCCATAACGAATATGAATACAGCTTGATTTTAATGTTTATGTATGTTTTTATAATCAATAAATTGAAGGCTTTGTTAGTTCCAGTTTAATATGTGCAATAAGTCATTTTCAATACTGTTCTGCAATAAACATTGAACCAGTCCCGGCCCTCGGACTAGCACCCATTTTTTTTTATTTTGGGCCCACTGTGTATTTGAGTTTGACCCCCTGTGCTTGTGTTCATACGTTTGGAATTTTCAACACCAAAGGTGGGAAATATGGAATCTTTCAAGCTATTTCACTTGAAGTTTGATCTATTGTGGATTCATTGTGGTAATAACTACATTTATTTCAGGACGCTGAGTGCGGAGCACGTTTTTACTTACATTTTTTTATTTAAATTCCAACCATGGTAATGAAGATATATTTGTCAAGGTAGTTTATAAAGGCAACAGGCATATAAACAAAACAGAGGGAGAAGTTATCTGATTGGCACTTTTATTAGTTCCGCTGTATGGAAAACTGTCGTTTCCCACGACAAACGCCACTCAATTACATCAAAATGGTTGGCATTCATCATCATTTCATCATCTCATCATCATTCATCATCATTCGCTCAGTCGTAAATTCAGTCAGATTTCTCCAGGTGTTTGTTCCTAAATCCTCATGAATTCTCGTCACATCTTTCCTTAACCCCATGACGTTTTTTGAAGGGTAATAGTGGCGAGGAAAATCCTTTTTTTTCGGGAGGTCATGGACTCCTTCTGTGTTACACGCATACCGGACGTGATGAAGACGATTAGATTTTGGCGAGGGAAGGTTGCTGAGCGTTGCCTTTTCCTCAGGCAGGCTTCATCTCCACTGTGGATCAGGGAAGTCTTTTTTTGGGTCTTTTGGACTTGTCGCTGACAGGAAGGAGGCCCCCGTGTATCCGTTCAGTTTCCTGTGCTGGAAGAAGCCCCTCCTCGTTTCTGGATGATGCTGATGGAGATGTGGTCTCCGGAAAGGGTAAATGGGCGACGGTTACCGATCCGTGAAAATCTTGGGCGGAATGATTGATGTTGGTCTGGAAGCTGAGGCTGATAGTATGTGATCCGGGGACCGGGGAGTTTCTTGACAGTCTAAGGAACGTTACAGCTGATCCGATCACAGCGTCTCGAAAAGATCAACATTTTTCACCACGTTCATTAAGGTTTGTCTAATTGGTAAAAACAAGGCAAGCAATAAAACCATTACAGTAACACAATTGTAGCAGGATATTATACATACATTAAGTGGCAGGAATGGATTATTATACAGTAGATAAGTTTAAGATGATTAGATAGATGGTTTAGATGCGACGGAAAAAGATGGATAGATAGATAGGTACTTTATTGATCCAATTGGATTGGAAATGTTTGCGTTGGCAGCAGCATAAAAAACAGGCAAAGGAAAAATCGGTAATATATAGAATAACCTGACTCCGTTGTCTGAAACCTTGTTGGTAGTTTTTGGGCAGTGGATCAATAGATGGATACGATAGAGTACGAACGATTAGATAGGATGGATAGATAGGACGTAAGCACGGATACCGATACCGATAGATGCGACTACATAGATGAATAGATAGATTGGATAGATAGATCGGATAGATACCGATACGATACGATAGATAGATCAGATACGATACGATAAACCGCGAAGTGCGATAGATACAACTAGGCTACTTTTCATTGAGTCCCGAATTCTGGACCTGGTTTGCGTGACAGCAGGGCACTAAAAACCAGGCAAGAAAACATCGAACTATATCCGAATAAACCTGACTCACGTGTCTCGCCACTGTTGTAGTTTTTGGGGCAACTGGAAGAGAAGACACTGACACTCATCTCACTGCAGGTCGAAGCAGCTCCTGATCGTACGAGCAG
>NW_011333040.1:14292357-14297885 GCF_000735185.1 Notothenia coriiceps
GGGGGCAGGAGCTCCAACAAGGTGTTTAGGACAGAGAGTGAATACACATACTATACAGAGATGCTGTATGAGAAACCAATGTGAGTTTGGAAAATTGAACAATATAAATCTATTCTAGTAGACCTCAACAATGGAATTATGATCAGTAGAAATGGCCATGACATGGGACCTTTAAAACGACAATGTCACATAATTACACAAACAAACAAAACGGTAGACCAGTAACTTCCCTTTTCTGCAAAGTGAATTACTGTTATTATCAATGTAGTCTGGTGGTGGTCATTGATAAAGGCTTAAGTTATCCGTTAGAAAGGTCTGTCTGACGGCTAGATACACATAACAAAAAAAGTGTAAATGTAGTATACATTAAAACTAATTTATTTGTTTTTTTAAGGTGGTTAAAGAGTTTTCCGCTGCCCCCTTTCACAGGAGTACATTGCTTAGCTTCCTGCTGTTACCCTTGATTGTTTTTCTAAACTGCATTTGATGTAGGTAAACACTGAATATAGTTCCTCTTACAACCCCACTTCAAAAAATCCAAACTCTCCCTTTAATGCGCCACCTTAACTGTGCAGTTCAGTTTCCTACTTATTAGACCATTTATAGGTAAGTTGTATTTGCTCTCATCGGCATAAGCCTAAAACTCAGAGCTTCCTTTGATATTTTAAGATCCTTTGTCCTTCCTCGGTGTGAAACAACAGTCCTCCAAACTAAAAAATGTTTGTAGTAATACAATTCCTAATAAAACACTGTAATGGAAGCTCTACCTCACTAGTTTTCAGAGTGCAACTAACAAGCAATAGTAGTGCCTGTAGTGTTGTCACTTCAACCGGTTTGTGTTTTTTGTATTGGCATGGGTGCCCCTCAGCATAGCGTCTTGCTTGTTGAGACAAGGTACACACACTCCACAGTTGTCATTTCAAGCGATGTTTTGCATTCAAAGCCGACGGGAGTTCAAGCGCACACATTCTTGTGGTATTTGGGTGGAGCGAGCTGTCCTACGATTCGGAGGTGAAATCAAAGCAGTTGGCCTTGAGAAGCATGTCATGTGTATTTATAAGTGCATTGTTTTCCCCTTTTTTTAATGTTTGGGTTGGTGTGTGTGCACTCTGAATGTAGGTGTTTGTGTGGGATTTGTTGCTGCATGCTTTTGTTTTCTTTCTTCATTTAATACAAGATTTAAATGTATATATGTAAGAAAGTGGTGGAGTTAGTATTAGAGCTTTAGATAAGCACATTATCGGAGGCTGTTGTTGAACAGGTCACACCAGCATAATATTTTCTTCATGACAATTTGATTTGACAAATCAAAGGGTAGGATACATTCTAGGATTTCAACTTTTCTTAATTAGTTTTCATGATCATTTTGTATTGCAAATACATCTATAAAGAAGATGTATTGCAATAGAGTATCGGCTACTCTAAGTGTAAGGACTATCCAGTCCAGAAAATCTTACTGTAATTTCTAAATCTAATGATTGGATAACAGCCAAAATGTAAACATCATTTAATCTTATGATATAATGATGCAACCATACAGCTTCTGCAGTCCCTGGGTAGATATTTGGGATTTTTGGTATACAACAGCCATTTTTTCTTAAAAATGCTGAGTTAAGGGCAAGAAACGTTATGTGTTATTCTACATTTTGAATGGTTAATAATTCCTATAAAAAGACCAAAGCTACCAACACTTCTGATCAAGCAAACAGGAGGAAATTGTAAATTTCTTGGGACTATTTTCAGCGGCAGATTAATCCACATGTGGTGCTATAGTGAGTATTAGAGGCATTCATAGTCAAAATAAACTACTGTGTGTTCATGGTAAAGAAGGAACATGTCACTCAGTACAATAGTGTCCCTCATTGATGTGTTCTTAATAGTTGTTGGACAACAATGGAGCTCTATGGCACAGAGGAGTAAGCTTTATCAGGCTTGTATACACACAGTATTCCTAAGGAGATGCATTCTGTGATGGTTTGGGTCTTTTCATGGGACTTTTTAACAATGAGGAGAAAAACTAATCATCAGTTATCCCAAGGTGAGTATATTCTTGGAAACAAAACACATTTGTAATGAATGAAGCAAAACCTCTATATATGGTGATGCTATAGTTCTTTCCCATTTTATAGAAAGCATGACATCCATTGGTTTGAGTACATTTGGATATATTTCGCCTCACTCCATCTGTTATCACATTATATAGTTTGTTTTGTCACTCTTAATTTTTACCTTTCATGTGCGGTGAGGTTTCCTCAGCGTTTACTACTTTATCGAAGATCTGATCACATTACTGCTTTGTTTTATTCCTTGCTCAGGTAAACGCAAAGCTTTGAAGCTGAACTTTGCCAACCCTCCGATCAAACCCACCACCAGATTCACACTGAACACGGCCGGGCCGCCCTTCCAGAACCCGCACATGTGAGTGACCCTTCGTCTGTTGTCATGTCATCCTAAAATAAAGCCAGTAATGCTACATAATGATGTTTCAGTTGGTCTCTACCTTCACACACTCCTGTTTTCTGGCAGAGAGAGGCTGAGAACACACAGTATCGAGTCCTCAGGGAAGTTGAAGATCTCCGCGGAGCAGCACTGGGACTTCACGGCCGAGGATCTCAAAGACCTGGGCGAGATCGGACGAGGGGCTTACGGCTCCGTCAACAAGATGGTGCACAATCCCAGCAACCAGATCATGGCGGTCAAGGTGATCCATCTTTTGATATTCTAAAAAAAACATTACAAATCATAACAAATAGTGGGTTTTTTTCAATTAAAAGCACATCCCTTATGTTCACCTTTTTTGATGTTGAGTTAAACTTCATATAGTTCTACTCTCATTTTTCTTAATGAAACATTACGTTTGTAACTTTTCTTGTATTAACAGAATATTTATGTATCAAGATTTTTATGATACATTCAAGCACTACCAGGTAAAAATAAATTGGCAACGGTTTATTGTATGTTTTTCCGATAAACTTGAATTAATTCAGTTGTTTTAAGGACGTTTCATCACACCATTAATATGGCAAGAAAGGGAATTATGACTTTCCTTACAAAAGGTGAAACAACTATAGTTTTGGTGGTTCACTGAACACATTAAAACACTGGATACAGAAGGCCGTTTAACATTTTATTGGTTTGTGGATGGTACAACATGGGTGTCAATGGATGTGGATCTCTAAATAAAAGAATATTGGCAACATATTACAGGTCTTACAATATGGACAAGCATAATAATCCTGAATAAGGTTAATTATTTTACTTCATACTATCATACAACGCAGCCACAGGAGTAAACTACTTACTTTTCCTTTAACATTGACACTAGTGATTCAGGTAGAGAGGAGACTTGGGAGTTTTAACAAAATGGGTATATGTTAAAAGGATTTTAGTTACTACAGTGACATTTAATTGGGTTTGCAGGGTCATGGAATTTCACTGGTATTGATATTGACCAATAACTTTCCAATCTAGTACCATACCTAATCTATGTGAAGATTTCCACTATGTGTTTGTTTTTTTATAATTCTGTGCATTGTTTTTTTTCCCACAGAGAATTCGATCCACAGTTGATGAGAAGGAGCAGAAGCAGCTGCTGATGGATCTGGACGTGGTCGTGAGGAGTAGTGACTGTCCTTACATCGTGCAGTTTTACGGTGCTCTGTTCAGAGAGGTGCATACCATTTTCTACATTATTCTTTTCATTGTATTAACCTCTGTTTAATTACTCTTTTATCTTCTTTGTGCTGTCATATTTTATAAATGTGTGTTTATAAATTGAACTTCTCAAACTCATGACTACCTTTCTTGTGTTTCAGGGCGACTGTTGGATTTGTATGGAACTTATGGCTACCTCGTTAGACAAATTTTACAAATTTGTATATTGCTCATTAGACGACGTGATTCCTGAGGAAATATTAGGAAAAATAACATTAGCTGTAAGTTGTTCTTGGACCACTTTTAAAAAATGTAAATGCCTAATGTTCGATTCCTGCTGCCTAAGATTCCATTTTGTTTTGCAGACTGTGAAGGCACTTAACCACTTAAAAGAAAACTTGAAAATAATACACAGAGGTAAGACGATACATAATCTCATCATTAACTTATTTTATAGACTCTTATTGGTAGAAAATCAGGTCTCTTTTTTAACCTTTTCTCTCCTCCCTCCCTCAGACATTAAGCCGTCAAACATCCTCCTGGACAGGAATGGCAACATCAAGCTGTGTGACTTCGGCATCAGCGGTCAGCTGGTGGACTCCATCGCCAAAACCAGAGATGCAGGCTGCAGGCCCTACATGGCTGTAAGTAACTCTCTCCTTGTTAAAAATGATGATGCTACACACTAAAAGGGGCCTTATTATTCTCAGTTCATTTTTATATTTAGTGCCTCTACTGTGACATGTCTCCATGCTCTAATTTTCAAAAAGCTCTTTATTTTTCTCATACTGCCTATGCTGCAGCACCTCTTTTTTCACCCTCTGTCTGAAACCAGAGCCCAGTCTGCTCTGATTGGTTAGCTGGCCGACTCTGTTGTGATTGGTCAACCGCTTAGAGATGTCCTGTCCCTTAGCATATCATGTACAATATGTTGGAGTGCTAGCCAGTAGAAGAGTGAGTGTATATAGTGATATCACTATGTTACGGAAGTAAACTAAGGAGTCCAATGGAGGTTTTTCGACAGGAGGCGGGGACACCCTCTGGCACCAACTTTGGGACTTTAGCCTTTACAATAGCTACACAGTGCTTTCTGCTTCCATACTGTTTTCTGCCACACTCAAAACTGGTTTCTGATACAACAGCACGAGCAGCTTGAGAAAACAAATATTATAACAAGCGCACTTATGCCCCTTTCACAGCAACGCGGTTCCAGGGCCGGTTCGGAGCTAGAGCCTGAAAAGCACCTGTTTTTCCTGTTCACACCGCAGCGGAACCGCCTCTAAGCTCCGAAAACCGCCTCTAAGCTCCGAAAACCGGTGCTTTTCAAGCACCAACAATTTTTCGGTCTAGAAGCAAGCAACACTCTTACGTCGGAGGCGGGGGCAGGGGTAGGGGCGGGATCAACCTGAGCAATAACAGTTCATGGCGAGTCCGGCAAATTAAAGTTGTAACAAGCAGTAGCGCTGACCAAAGTGACTAGAATGCAACCACACAGTTATTTAAAAAAACGCACTTTATAAAATCAGGCAACACTAACCAGGCTTAGTGTGATTCTGTTTATTTGTACCTTACTTTGACCATCCGCTCGCTGTCATTGATCATTGTGGAGAGCAGGCAGACGTTTTGTTTTGTATTATAGCAGCTATCGGATGGAATCCATACATGGGTTGCACAGGTTGTCATGACTCATGTCCGACTATCACAAGTAGAATCATAATGAAAAATACGCCGGTAAAATGTGCCTGTAGAAAACAGCTTATGTAATAGGATAGCAACAAGTAGTCAAGATAGTCATTTTAACTTCGGTTGCTATGCTAACATCACCCATTTTATACCAGAGAAACTTTCATAACAGCGTTGTGATGCCAAACAGC
>NW_011333040.1:14297930-14303368 GCF_000735185.1 Notothenia coriiceps
CACACACACACACCACACACACACCCACACACACAAACGACCATGTAATTACGGGGAAAGTGTGGTGCGCCAAGGGCAAGATCGAGGCTCGATCTCGGAAAGACCAAGCCTTGGCCAAAAAGAAAGTCGGGGGCAAAACGAGTGGGGCGGTTCTCCGGGCTGACAGTACTGCAGTGGCAAATGCAGCGCCTAAAAGAGGGGTTGCGCAGCCCAGCTACTAGCACAACGAAAATTAGTATGCTTCGGTACCAGGGACTTAAGTACGACCTGTATCCACACATATTCTTAAACAAACAAATTACTTTCAAACTTACACCAAAAATAGTGGCTGGAAAATACTCCTCTACGGAGATTTTAACACAGCCCTTCTAAACTTACAGGTGTTGACTTCTAACCGTCACTTCAATGTTGAAATCACATTATTTACATTTTGACACTTAACTCCAAAGGTATACTCTTTTACTGGTGTCGTACTTTTTAAGACATACTAACAGTACAACATTGCTCTCTCCAATTTTTGGGACATGTATCACACCTGGTTAAAAAAGAAGTTTATTTGACTAGGGTGGAAAACCTAACCCCTGTTTGCATTTTCTTTATACTAGAGAGGGAGGACGAACTTTCCATTCTTTACGTGTTAGAAGGTGTGACGCACCTATGCTCTGAAACACACACACCTTGGCTCTGAACATACACACACACACACACACACACACAGAGACGTCTCTTATATCGTCGGAGTGCAATGGTGCATGTTCGACCAGTTTGCAGGCTGCAACAAACGTGTGAGACACACACAGCATTTAGCGAGGAGAACCTCACATTTATTGACATAAAATTAACAAATTCACTTCGTTGTGGAGTGGCAAAGGGCCTGGGATCCAGAGGAGAGTCAGGGAGAGACTGTGACTCCGGGCAGCTGAGCTTAAGTACATGTAGGTCCTGGGGCACTGGCCAAGTGTCCTCAGTTCCCCCCCCTCCAAAGACCTGCAACGCACACAGACACACAGGCAACACGCAACAGGCTCTGGGACCGTCACAGTGCATTAATCCGTTCAGAAGTTATGAGCCTTTTTGTCTTACGCCACTCTCACTGCCACACACGCTTTTTGCCATGTGGCATGAAAACAAACACACACCTCCGCAACCAAACACTTCGCCTGCATGCCAGATTTCAGCCGCTTATGTCAAAAACATTTGGATGACAAAGGTGGGGCAATATTTGTGAAGCCAACCACCAACAGAGCCACATAGTGACCTAGAGAGCAGCAGGTCGGGGTTAAAGACTGAGTTAAAGATCTATTAGTTTATTTGATTAATACTAAATCTCTGAGTTTTGAAAGTAAGAGTCTCTCATGGATATACCTTCTGCAACTCTATTCTGTATGTAAATCACATAATTCAGTAAAATAAATGGTGCTATGAGTCAGGACAGGAGTCTTACTCAGGGTAGCAGATATATTCTGGTGTGTGTGTCTATAAGATACATTTTGATGAATAAGTATTGCCTCGACTGATTAAAACCTGTCAATGAGCAGTTTATGTGTGTAAATACACACAGCATTGTTGAAGAGCTGCAGTGGTTTAAAGGGGCGATCTCAGTGTGACGTCATCACCGGAGGTTATTTTCTGTTGGGGGGTTACATCCCGCAGCAGTTTCCATTCTAAGTTTGGTGAGGCTCTATCAGCATACCCCCCCCCCCTCACACACACACACCCTGCCCTGTGTAAGGCTCAGGAACTCAGACTGCAGGAATCTGTGCTGCAGTTTCTTGTTTCCAGCTGGCACAATCTCCAGGTGATGAACACTGCGGTGCTGCAGATTCAGTGACGTAGACAATATGACTTGAGGACAGCTGTGGAGTTATTGCGACCACAGAGTTTAGAAGACATCTTTAACTCGACAACAATTGGAGTTGGATGCAGGAGGAATTTATATTTGAATGGTTAAGTTGAAATTACACAATGTGGTTTTTCAAAGGCTACATATGTCTGGAAGTTGTTGTTTTCTACGACATGGAGCCTCGTGTTGTGTGGCTTAGTAAGCAGTTTATGTTTTTTATTTAATATTCTCTTTAGATGTTTTAGAATTTTGTAAACTGGATTCCCATTTACTGTGTTCTTATAGGTTGTGAATGTAAATTAAACAGTTTAATGTAGTATGTAAACATGATAAAAATAATCCTCATTGACTGCAGATTGAGATTCAGTTCGTAATGATAACCGATAAAAGAAGGTACGATTCCTCACATCGGAGAATCTAGAACTTTTGAATTATTTGAACTTTAGATCACTAAAAATAATTAACATCTTTAAAATTGCTGTCTAATCTGCAGAAATAAGTCAACTAATTTATAGTTAATATAACTGTTTTGATATTTGATATATTTTTAAAAGTTAAAAATAATTATTTCATGCAAAGAAATTCCAAAATGCTGTTTTCAGCCATTATAATGTATCAGATATCATGGTTTTCTCTGTAAATATCATATCAACATTTCAAAAATGTTGTGTTTTGAACTTGAAACCAGACATTTAAAGATATCTCCCTAAACTTTTTAAGAAACTAGGACATTTTAGCAGACTAATTGACAATGAAAATAATCATTAGTTGCAGCACACGTCTAATTATTTTCTCCACTAGTATAATTTTTACGATGAATTTGCTGAGGTGGTGCAGACTGAACACTGGGCTGTGGCAGATGTGAGCGTGTCTCTGCAGTGTTCAGCTGCTGCTCCATAACTGCTGCAGGCTGCAGCACACACTGTACCGCTCTGCGCGCTGACATCAGCATCTAAATCAGGCCCTCTGAAAGTGGGCCATCGAGGGGCTTCCTCCTCCCTGCACCGCAGCAGACTTTCTGCAGCCCTCCACACCACTTTGCCTCTGTGATGAAGGGGAAGGAGGGCTGTGAATGACAGGAGGGAGGCTGTAAGGCACGCAGAGCCTGAGAGGCAGGACTGAGGGAACACGCTCCTCACGTGTGCGCTGATGGCATGTGCTGCAGGTGAAAACACGCCCGAGGTGATGGGCTGTCTCCGGGGAGAGTTTGTGGAGCAATGGATTTGTTTTGACCCACATTAAGCAGGAGCACCTGTTTCTTTATTGTTATGTAGTCTGGAACCAAAGGACTGACATTAAAAAAATATATATTTCCTCATTAGAATTGTTAAGAACGACCTCACTTGGTTTAGGCTATATACATGTTGATGTGAACTGAACCTAAAATATTTCAGCATTTTTTTAACCCAGAGAAATCCGTAATTATAATCAAGGTATTGGTAAGTTTCATTTGTTTTCCTGTGATGGCGTCGTTTCTCTTTCGACCATGCGACAACATTGTCTGCCACAGCTCACTTTCTATCTAGTTTTTTCTTTTTATATGATTTTTGAATCTTTTTCTTTACTAGATGAAGGATTTTTGTCACGGACATTTGGATTTTAAGTAATTGGAGAAACAAGCTGAGCGAATTTCAGAAAACACAGATTTTTTGAGTGAAACTGCTTTATTCAGTTTTATTTTGACTGGTTTTA
Source organism: Notothenia coriiceps (assembly GCF_000735185.1). Classification (NCBI taxonomy): domain Eukaryota; kingdom Metazoa; phylum Chordata; class Actinopteri; order Perciformes; family Nototheniidae; genus Notothenia; species Notothenia coriiceps. Next base: position 14,301,466 of record NW_011333040.1, read on the forward strand.
TGCACTGAGTTTGTTTATCTACAATGTACATACATATCCTCATGGGCTTTGAAATGCAACACTTTTCACATCACAAAACCCCTAATCTTATTAACAACATATAATATCTCATGAGGTTGTTTACGTTCAGCTTTATACTTCCCTTTTTAAGGAGGAAAAGATGTGGAGGTTTCTGTTAAAGGTTAAAGGTGAAAAACACTTTTTGTTATATTCCATGGAATGCCCTTAACATCCCGATAGCAATGAATATATTAAATGCTTTGACAATAAATACATAAAGATATCTAAAAAATATCTGGATGGCCTACCTGCCTGTCAGCCTTCCATCTGTGCACACATTTATCTCGTGCCCTCATTGGTCATGTGTGCGTTTGTGTGTGTTGGAGTAGGGGCTCTGTAAGGAAGTCTGAAGGAAGAGGCAGATTTTTTCCAGTTGTGTATTTTCAAATTCTAGCGCACTCGAGCTGGTTTCTCCCAAATACCTACCCTACCTTTTAATGCTGAGAAAGTATTTGAGGCTTTAAATGCAACACACAGTGACATCTGGTGGTTTGCTAAACGTACAGCAGCACTTCACATCACCAGTTATCTAATATACTGTATGTGCTGTAAAAATACTTTTACAGTAGGATATTACAAAAAGCCTAAATATAGAATAGACATTGTTTTTGTTATTGCACAAAGTGTATTGACATGTTGTATTGGTGGTGCATTCACACATATCAAACAGTAGGAAAAAATAAAGCAGAATACAAAATTAAGTAACTAAATGGGGATTTAAGCCTAAGCATGTTGGTTAAAGTGTCATCTGTTTCCTGTTTGGATTTCAGCCCGAGCGAATAGACCCCAGTGCGTCTAGGCAGGGCTACGACGTCCGCTCAGACGTCTGGAGTTTGGGAATCGTATAGTGTACAATTAAAGGAGTTTTGGAATAACTTCAAAGGTTGTCCCTTTCCTGTCAAGAAGCAAAGCATTATTATTTTACACCTGCGTTTGTATCTGCAGTTGTCCTTGTAATACCAATATGTACATGGCTATGTTGGTGTTTCAGTAACGAGCTGGGCCACAGGCAGTTCCCCTACCCGAAAGTGAACAGTGTGTTTGATCCAGCTGACCCAGGTGGTGAGGGGGGACCCTACAGCTCTGCAACTCTGAGGAGAGGCCGCTCTCTCCCAAATTCATCACCTCCTTTGTCAACGTGTGTGAGTAAAAAAAACACTGCTGGAAACACATTTTGCACAAATGCTGTTTAGGGCTGTACTGAAGAGTTATAAGCTTTTTAAGACACACATCAACGCTTTATTTGAAACCTCATTAGCAATTTCTAAAGGAAAAAAATAGTCATTCGGGTGCGACCTGAATATGGTACAAAAATTGAAATAATGTTTGTAATTTAAATGAATGTTTTGAATGTCAGGGCATTGTACCTGTTTAGACTCCAGCTGTCCCTCTGGTCCTGCTGGTGGCAAACTACTGAACTGCATTCCTCTTCCTTTAACACTTTTTTAAATAATTTTCCCGTCCTTCCTCTAGCCTTCACAAGGACGAGTCAAAAAAGGCCAAAGTACAAGAGCTACCTTGGTAAGTTCTGTAAACGATTCATGAAGTTCTGAAAAAGGTTAGAAATGTATTGTACTCTGTCAAACCAGGGCAGTGTTTTGTGGAATAGTCCCCTTAAACATGTGGACAAAATTTAACTTGAAGGGTGTTAACGGCTTTTGAAATATGCTTTAATCTAGCAAACACCCTGAACAATCTGAATTCAAACAAAATCTGGGTGTTTCACAAATACTCGTATAATATCTATTTTGGTTATTTTTGGCAACTCAGCAACATTTTAAAAATCATTTTTAAATCATTACATCAAAGTCATATGTCAACAGCTGATAAAAAACAAGTGATT
>NW_011333040.1:14303404-14306824 GCF_000735185.1 Notothenia coriiceps
TGTGGGAGAGAAACTCTCTCTGGAGGGAACTTTGGGATATTAGCCTTTGCAGACCATTTCCATGAACAAAAACCTATATAACACAATAGCGGAAAGGTAAAACCTGATCAATCATAATAGAGCCCCTTTAGGCCTACATTGATGCTTTCATCTCTCTTTCTCTCACCTCTTCGATGGCACAGAGAAACCAACAGAGTTGAACTCGATGACCCTGATGTTGGGGTCCAGAGGTCCCCTGAATTCAGGGTTCTGTCGTTTCTCGCTGATATAGTCTGAGTCCTCCAGGTCAAAGTGGCAGTGAGGCAACAGGCTGCGGGCACACACCGGGATACAGGGAGCCTCATCTCCATCCTGTAGGTTTGGGATACTGAAAGAGAAGAGCAGACATAAAAGACCAACAAGTCAGATTACGGTAATCATTCTTGTGAAACTATCCAAATCCCCTCATACCTTTTAAGTGTTGTATAGTTCAGTTTGCAGCTCTGACATAGAATATTCATTTCTTTTTGGAAAGGAGCAGGCCATTTCATCTCAGATATTCTACACCTGACGTGTCTTTTATATTTTTGTACCTGGTAAATATCCCTAAAGTACTCAATAAAACTGATACGTACCTTTTCAAGGGTTACTATGGCCGCAAGTAAAAAACTAAATGCTGACTCAACAGGAACTTTCCCTCCATTGCTCTTCTTTGATATTGAGAATGTGGGGTTGTTATAAATGTCTTAATAAAGTACTATTTTCTGTCAGACCTCTTTTATAAGGATTGTGAACTGTACCTGTGCTTTTTTATAATTTTGTATTTTCACTGCTTGTGCTTTATTGTCCTTGTCCTCACCTGCACTATGATTACGAAATAAATAAAAGTATAAAATAACTTCCCTTCTTCCCAGTTAGGAGATACAACGTGTATTTTTGTTGTCACTACATTTAGAAGTATTTACTGTACCTGCAGATAATCCTGCCCTGAAACTGGGCCACCTCCAGAGGTGAGAAGCGGATGCTGAAACTCTGTATCTCCCCGGGCTCTATGGCCCCGATGCCGGGCTCGACGCTGACGGGAGGAAGCTCAGGATTCCCCGTCAGGAGAGACATGACGCTGGCCAGAGCACTGGAGGGACGGGCTTCACTTAACATGGCTGACCTGCTGCCTGGTCGGGGGCTCGGGGTCCCATCTGTTATAGAACACACCGACTAATGTTCACATTTACAGCACACAGTCCCAAACTTCATTCTGGCATGCATTGAAATGTTATTAAGTATGTTCAATTCAATCTTTGAAGATAATGGTACAGCAAACACAGTTTTTGCGGTCATATATAATGTATACTTCAGAATATACAATAACAAAAAGTATGAATAGTACCTCTTTGTTCATGGTTTAAAATGTTGTTATTCTGATCCATGATGACTTGCCAGGAGAATTCCAATTTCACAGTGCCGTGATTTACTATCTGTAGCCTGTAGAGACGCACACAAACAAACAACTTAACGTCACATTTGGGATTAGAGATTCAACAATTACTCAACTAATCAATTACTGTTCGGAAAATATATGAATCATCAAAGCAATTTTTAATGTAATAAGTGGCTGTTTCTTTTACAATTTTATTTTATTTTAACCACAGTCAGTAAGATGGGAAGACATGCAACATGAGATATTGTGTGAGTCCATAGTTTATCTTGATTATATCGTTTCTGTCCCCATACGGGAGTGGCACCGCCAGACGCTACACTGAAAAACAGGGAAAAGTGGGGTCGTTCAATTTACAAATATGCAGTTGATATATGAGACAGAATGTATTCATGTTTCTCATCTAAACATCAATCAATCATGTAGAACTATTTTAATCTTGAGGGATGTACTTTCTATAAGTCTCAGTAAATAAGAAAAAAGTGATGTTTATCTCTGTAACTCCGCCCACTGAGGACATACGTCAGCAGCTTGTTCTGCTGCCGATTATTCAGCTTCTAATTATTATTGACAAATATTGTATTCACAAATCAAAATGGTCGGATTCAAAACCGTACTTTAATTATTTCGTAATTGAACAATATGGCACTTTCATGGACAATATGAAAAGCAGAACAAATTGCAAAAAATCTTTATTTGAACATTTTTAAGCTTTTTTTTTTTAAACAAAGGGCGGGGGGGTCCACCGTCTTTTTCCCTGCATCGGAGGAGCAAGCTGGTTCTGTTCCGGGGAGATCTCTACAAGGTAAAAGTTATTAAAAGTTAATAAATATCATCAAATGTTTGTCATAATTAGAGGTTATCACTTGCATTGTTTGCAAAAAAGCTGAGTTCACATTTGCCCGTTACAGCGAGCAACGGTAATACAGCTGTCAATTTGTAAACATTGTCATTCACTGGTGTTAGCTAGGATAAAGCCATGAACATCATTAGGTGAGTTTATATGTATTGACTTGTGTGCATATAGCATGTTTTTATAGTGTGAGTATTTGTAGGGCGTAAGTCCGGCAGTCGCTTGCTTTACAATATTTAAAACGATGAACCTTGCCCAAAGTTAGCTATGCACATTTAGCTAGAGTCATAGCCGATGGATGAGCTTGGGGCATGTTCGCGACGTGGTACTTCTTGTTTTAAATGATTGTTTAATGTCTGCTGAACACATTTTACCGCTTCGGTCCGGCTCTGGATGTCTGTCTACTCTTGTGCCGACTTTTAAGGGTGCTGAGGCAGGTCGTGCCTTACATTTCTAGGCGACCATCTTTCTTTACCCATTTAAGGTGTTGGTTGTTAAAGATATTACAATATTGTCCGTGGGATCCCTAAAAATCTGCATTTATGTCTCGGCTATGATCCGCTCTGTTTGTGTATTGTGTGTGGGGGTGTGACCCGGATAGCGACACTTAAAGGACACATGTCATGCTTTTCCGGATATTACGAAGGTTTTTATGCATGTAAACGGTCTGCAGAGTCAAAACCCTCAAAGTACACCCTGTAGTGAGTAAAACTCCCAAAAACGCCTCATTGGTGAAACGTCATCATCCATTTGATTATTCCGGGTACGTGCTTACGAAAGCACGTACCCGTAACTAAATGGGCCAATCCAAGAGAGAATAAATGTGAAAAGAAATGTAAGATGTTGTTTAATTGCTGATATATTATATAGAGCCTTGATGAGAAGACTTCTAGACAAACATGAGGAACTGCCGCCAACACTGAAAACGTGACGTTGATCATAAATATATCAGTAATTAAACAACATCTTACATTTATTTTCACACAATACATCTCCTTTCAGTATCAACACTAATTCGGCTGACTTTTATATTTTATCCAATTGGTAGATAGGCTGTATTTACAACATAAACGTGCACAGCTGATAGAAAGGGACACCTGGTGGTTAAAGCATGTTATTGAATTTCATTATTTTTATTATTAGATATTAATAG
>NW_011333040.1:14306829-14309377 GCF_000735185.1 Notothenia coriiceps
GTGTGCCAGGTGGAACTAAAGTCTGATTTAACACTTGATTAGATTTCACATCATTCATCCACATCTGTAAAATAACTAAAGGTATTAAATACATGTAGTGGAGGAGAAGTACACCATTTACCTCTGAATTGTAGTGGAGTCGAAGAAAGAAGTAGCAAAAAGTGGAAATACTGAAGTAAAGTAAGTAACTAAAAATGGTATGGTACTTTGTTACTTTACACCTTTGTTAAATTGTATTAGTTTATTCATCATTTAGTCTATAAAATATAAGAACAAATACCCTTTACAGCTCCATGGACGTCTCCAAACTGCTAATTTATCAAGAAATAATCCAAATAAGTGCCTCAAGATGTGTTCTTAAGTACAGTATTTAAGTTAATGTACTTTGTACCACTGCATTTCTACACTCTATAGATTGTTCTGAGGAGAAACATTCGAGTGTGTCGAGGCGTGTGAGAGGATGAGGAAGGGGCGGGATGGTGGGGAAGGGTCTTTAGGAAACGCATGGAAACTAATCAGAGTCTTCCTGCGTCTCCGTCAGATATCAGCAGGGCTGAAGACAGGAAGGACTCCTGTAAACGGTCTCCTTCTCAGGGGGCTCCTGAGCCTTTGTGGGCATTGAGAGTGTGCATAGTTGTGTAAGGAGGAAGCCTACGACAGGATATACTGTTTGTGTAGGATTAATCTCATTCTGCATGCTAGCCGATGAAATGATCTTCATGTTTGTAGTCCTTTGTGTACGCGACATTCATAATATTTACACGCAGAAATGGAGAAGGATAGCCGTGCTGCTGCTGCTGTTGCCGCTGCTGCTGCTGCTGTCATTGAAGCAGTGAATGGTTTAATGACACAGGGATGCAGTTAAGTAAGGATTGTCTCACGTTGCATGTAACCAAAGAAAATTGCAAGGTAAAGAGGTTTAAAACTAGAAGGCCAAGGCTGCCTCTAGAAGTAAAAAAAGATGCATGATTCTGCCCCTGTGAATTGGATCCACTCCAAACTCTAATCAGTTCTACCTCGGCCTTGGTTTCATATCAATCGGGAGGTTATTTTTCCCGTAATGCTGCTGATTAAAGGACTTTTGAGAGGCTGAAAAGTCCAATTTGAAGAAGGAAAACTAAAAGTAGATTATAATAGTCATTAGGAGTGAGTATGCTCAAGGACATTTCTGTAATTCAGTGGCGAGCCGTCAGGGCCCTCTAGGCCCCCTGTGAGGGCCTAAGATATTCTACAAAATAATATTTAAAAACATTTAAAAAAAAAAAAAAATTTAATATATTTTTTTAGTTATATTTTTCATTAGTTTTACCAAAATAACTTGATTTAATTGTATTTAAAATAAAATTTCCAAAGAAATAAATCCTTAGAATCTGCCTATTCAGTTTCTGTTGGAATGTGAAGGGTTAAATGAAAGAAGCTCGTCTCTGCGAGTTACTGTGAAGAGAGGAGCTGTTGGACGTCCAGGGCCGGTCCAGCAATGAATCACAGAGGGCCCAGCTATAACAAGTTTACGCGACAAACCACGGGTAGCGCCATAACCCTACAACAAATGCACTTCATTTCGCGGCCGGAAGTGCTTGTTGCAGCAGCCGTCCTGTCGGTGTAAACCGGTGTAAACCAGTCAGACGGGCACTGTGTAAACACAGCGATTTGATGGCTAAACAGTGAATGCTAGCTTGGGAAGCACGATTCTAGGCTTCTTTGACTGGAGATGGCGTTACTCTCCCCCACCCGAATTCAGATGCAAAACTGGGAAGGATAACATGAAGACGTGGCCCAAGCATAATGTAAGCAAAATTTTGCTCCCTACTTCGTTTGCAATCCATGGGCAATAGATGGAAAAAGCAATGGACAGTCTGAAGGCATATCATAAGGCTGCGCACATTCTACTTTGGGCCACATGCTCCGCGAAATTGTTGACGATTTGTTGAGGCGAAGGTTAGGCAGTTCTGCAGTAAATATCTCAGCATCTTAAACGCAAAATAACGCCTTATTTAGGGTCATGGGCCCCACGAGGAGGGGCGCAACAGTTGTCTGTTGTCACATAATGCAGCAATTTACATGATCTCTTTATGCTGTGCAATATATCATATGTGCCTGTAAGCTGTTTTGAGTGAAAAATAAAAGTTTGATGTAATTTAATTTCATTATTGCAGCTGTATTGCATTTATTGGCATTTCATATGTTCGCGTAGAGGCTACAATTTCTTTTAACACAGTTCATCAAATTCATGATTGAAGGCTCAGTACTGTACATAAATAACACTGAATTTAATTAATTGTTGAGAGGAAACTAAAAGAAATGGCTTCCACAAGAAAAGATAAGCATGTTTAATCCTAACAGGTATTACAAATTAAAATATAAAAGGCAGCCCCACACTTACATCACTATGAATATCATATATAATATAAAAAATTACATGGCATGCAGTATTTGTTGTGTTGTATCTGTATTCTAATGAACAAACATGGCTGGTGTTGGTAACAAGGGAGCACGAGGGCAAGATTCCTAAACCTCACGAAGGGGGCCTCTGATCAGTGGACTTCTT
>NW_011333040.1:14309422-14312689 GCF_000735185.1 Notothenia coriiceps
ATCACATGTCATGCTTTTCCGGTTATTACCCTTCCCCTTGTATGTAATGAAGGTTTTTCTGCATGTAAACGGTCTGCAGAGTCAAAACCCTTAAAGTACACCCTGTAGCGAGTAAAACTCCCAAAAACGCCTCATTGGTGAAACGTCATCATCCATTTGATTCTTCCGGGTACGTGCTTACGAAAGCACGTACCCGGAACTAAATGGGCCAATCCGTGGAGCCGTTACGTTACGTCCGCGGAGCCGTTACGTTAAGCCCCCGCTGATTGGTCCAAATTGACCAATCCACACACACACTCAGTGCAGGCAGCTCTGCTGATCTCTCCTCCCTGGCTGCAGGCTGATAACAGACAGTTGGGATCGCGGCAAAATTCTCTCTGCAGACCCATTCTCACAGCGTTTATCAACCTTTTTCTTACTTACTTCGGCTGCGAGTTTGTGTGTGCTCAGGATGAGTTTGGCTGTGTATGGCTGTGTATCGCTAAACAAGCAAACAATACCTCCACGGAGCTCAGCGCGATTCACAACGTCCCGACCAATCAGAGCACACTGTGCTCACAGGGAGGGTGGGGGCTGGAGCTATTGGAGCTACAACGAGCCGTTAAAGGCAGAGAGTGAAATTCAGTGAATACACGTAGTATACAGAGATGCTGTATGAGAAACCAATGTGAGTTTGGAAAATTGCACAATATAAATCTATTCTAGTAGAACTCAACAATGGAATTATTGTCAGTGGAAATGGCCATGACATGGGACCTTTAAGTACATTTCAAAGCCTCTTTACTTTTACTTGAGTAAAGAAGTTTAGTCAGTACTTCTACTTTTACTAGAGTATTTTTGAACACAAGTATCTGTACTGTACAGATATTTCATCGTCTATAGGCGACACCTTTTAGCAAGTGTCATGAAAATAGTGCCAGTAGTTTTCTGTAAACCTGCTGAAAACATAAATTCCCAAACACCTGATAGCAGCAATTTTAAAGAGATGAAATCGTCTGTAGAACAAGTGATAAACAACAGAATTACAGACCTTATTTGTCGATTAGTGCAGATTAAATCATTACCAACTGCTATTAACATGAAGATAAAGCATATGTAATGGCTATTGCTGGAATAGGCAGTGAACTTGGTGCGATGTGTCGAGTTACCGGCTTCAAAATATGAGGATTTGACTGGGAGAAATCTCACACACTGACGTCATGCCATGTTTTGTTATGTCAGCATTGTCTATACATTCTTTCTTGGGATGCCATCGAAACAGAAGCGAGGTTTATCTCAGGTCAGGAGACGAGCTTCTTGTTTGTCGGAGGTCAGTCGGGCTGAATGAGAGGAAACGCTGCGGAGGATGCAGATCTGAGTTTCTCTGTTGACACACTGACACCTGTAACGGGAAGACAACAGGAAGACAGTCTCTTCTGGTGAACTTTGAGCGCCGAGGCTTCAGAGAAAGCAAGAGTTTCAAAGAGAAAACACATTGAGATAAGAGGCAAAGGCAGGAAGAGCAATGGCAGTGTTTCAAGTCATAGGAGTTTCTAATTACGTTCCTATCAGTTCCTTAGATGCTTTTGAGGAAAAATCTGAGTTGTTGGGTGGGTGTAATGCCCAAAATGTCATCGCAATATAGGTCATGTCTTATCTCGATAATACTGTGTTTAATGACTGAAGAAATCTGAGTCAACTAAGACCAACACCACAGATTAGTCTCAGATTCTGCAGCCATTTTGTGTGTCTCTTCCCAAGCTGTTTGACAGTCTTCTGAGAGACATATGAGCTCATCTCTGGTAAAAACAAGCTTTTTTTGCACGATTCTTTGTAGAGAAACTACATTTTAAAGGTCTATCTTCAAAAACGTTCGAGTGGAAGTCGACTCCGAGTTTCTCTAGTCCTGGTTAGGCCTGGTTGAATCTGAAAAATATCCTGTTATCTAATGTAATGATGTCATAATGAACACATCAAAGGTGAGAGTATTTATAAATACGTTGTGGTCTTTCAGCGAGTTCACAAATGCCATCTTTCAAATGTCAAGACAGCCTTTTTTTAACCTATTTATACGCATGATTTGCACATAGAAAGTGTGTATTTAGTTTAAGTAAAAAGTCAACATCTAATTTAAGACCATGGGCAAAAGTACACACATCCTTTCCTCAAGTAGAAGTACAGATACTCGTGTTTAGAAATACTCTGGTGAAAGTAGAAGTACTGACTTAACTTCTTTGCTCAAGTCAAAGTAAAGAGGCTTTGAAATGTACTTCAGTAAAAAGTACCCATAACTAGCAGCTGTTTTAAAGAGTACCTGACCTCCCTTTATATTAATAGAACAATAATGTCATTGTTAGCTAATGAATGTTTCCATGCTGAACAACGGCAACATGACAACGTTTTCATTGGTCCCTCTTCTTTAGAGAAGACCAGGAAATGATGGATACACGGATCGTGTTCAAATCAATAGGCACGCAATGACTCTAAATAATAATGATCACGCCACCAAACACACATTCAGACTAAAGGAACCAGCCTGTTTGGAAAATGTGAGAAGTAGAAAGTACAGGTATTTGTGTTCAACATGTGAGAAGTAGAAAGTACAGGTATTTGTGTTCAAAATGTAAGAAGTAGAAAGTACAGGTATTTGTGTTCAAAATGTAAGAAGTAGAAAGTACAGGTATTTGTGTTCAAAATGTAAGAAGTAGAAAGTACAGGTATTTGTGTTCAAAATGTAAGAAGTAGAAAGTACAGGTATTTGTGTTCAACATGTAAGAAGTAGAAAGTACAGGTATTTGTGTTCGACATGTAAGTGAAAGGAGTCAAGAATGTGACAACTTGTGTTTAGGACATGAGAAGATGAAGAAATGTAAACGTGTGGTTTATGTGACAGAGAAGATGAAGAACTGTACAACTGTGGGTTTATGGACATGAGGTGAAAGATGAAGAGTGTACAAACTTGTTTTATGGAATGAAAGATGAAGAGGTGTAAAACCTTGTGTTTGTGGACATGAAAGATGAAGAATCGTACAACTGTGTGTTATGGACATGAAAGGATGAGAAGAATGTGGACAACTTGTTGGGTTTATGGACATGAAGAGATGAGAGAGTGGTACAACTTGTGTTGTATGGGACATGAAGAGGATAGATAGACAGTGTCGACAACTTGTGTTTATGGACATGGAAAGACGGAAGGAATGTACAACTTGTGTTATGGCACATGAAGATGAAGATTACAACTTGTGTTTATTGGACATTGAAAGATGAAGAAGTACAACTTGTGTTTAT
>NW_011333040.1:14313664-14341281 GCF_000735185.1 Notothenia coriiceps
AGAAGTCTACATGTACTGTATGTAGAGCTCAGAAAACACGAGTTTTAGCGCAAGAACAAAAGTACGATGTAACTGTATATTACCAGGAGGAACACAATGGAGTCATATGTACGTTTATTTTTATCTTGTTATAATGATTGTAAACCAATTATTACATCACTACAGTAACTTGTTTTCAAGTAGTTTTATATCAATGTAATGTGATGTTTGTACACCTGCTGCAGTGTTGTTGGAGAATTAATTAATGAATTAACATCAAAATGTGACAAAGCGACACATTGCACAAACTCATTGCTAGGTTGGCGTGACCTGTTTGCTCAATGCAATGCACCAACAATGTTTTAAAATCATGAACACATACCAAAACGGTGGCGTTCCTTTAAGCAATGTCCCTTAGTAATAATTAATGTACTATATATTTATTGTTAGCACTTACAGGAAGACACATTAGTGTAATAGAAAAAAGGGTCTGATACCTCTGGCTTGTGCTAAAGTGTTTTTTGATGCAACTGAACGTTGAATGAATGCCAAACAGGGGGAATACTTATAGGTGAATCCAATCAAAATGTCTATGTCAGTGGACTGAAGAAGGACAACTGTAGCAGACATACGTAGTATTCTAGATCTAAATATCCCCTAGCGGCAGTGGTTCCCAACCTGAGGGGCGGTCCCCCTTGGGGGGACGCCAAAGACCTGCAGATGATTTGAGGCCAAAATCATATTTAGACTTTTTTTTTTTTACATATAATTTGTGAAGGCAATACATGATGTCCACTAAAAGCCTTGTCTCTTACATTACAATACAAAATAAAAATATTGGCTAATTAATTTTAATAAAAATTCAAAGTTTAGTATTAAAGGCATAAAAAGACAGAAATGTAATTCTTTCTTAATATAAAATGTTTCTTCTGCCCATAAATTGTCCAAAACCAGGCTTGTCTGGATAAGCGCCATTTTTAAAAACATAGTCATTGTCCATGCCGGTGTTCAGTTGGATTTATTCTGTCACAGTTGCTCCAATCAGAGGTCTCTTCCATTTGTAGATTATTTACGATTTTTTAATCTCCACATAAACACATCGGAAAAATCCGGCTTACTTTGAGCATGTGTTTAAACAGTTAGATCTTATGTGTTTCCATTCCCAGCCGTCCTTGTAATTTCTTCATAAAGCGGAATTCCAAATAAATTAATCCTGAGTCCAATAACCATCAAAGTCACTCCAATAGTGCTCCTTAATTAGACGCTTTCATGTCCTTTAACAAAATACTCACATTCATACCAGTTGTGGACAGTAGTTATAGCATTTTTGAGACTTTTAAACCATAATTAGGAAAACCGTGTTGCGCGCCCCCCCCCCCCCCTCCCCCCTTGTGTGTGTTGGGGGGGCGCAACTTCCAAAAGGAGTCATTTGGAGGGGCTCTTGGGAAAAAAGGTTGGGAACCCCTGTCCTAGTGAAAAAGTGTTGCTTGTTTGTTGGTGATAAAGCTTATACTGCTGGCTCGTGCTTGTTTTGAACCAGCCTTTAATTATGCTGCTGTAAACTTATACTGTCGGGGTACCTACACTTTTCAGCTTTCATTTTTCACATCTCATCTCCTAATTTTCTTTCTCTTGTCTTTATGAACTCATGTCCTCTCTATGGCTTGGCACCACGTCCCATAAATATATCTTACTTACTCAGCATCTGCCGTCATTCGATACTGGGTGATATAAATAGAATTTAAATAGAGTGGTTGTTTGTTGTACTGGACAATTGTATGCAGTATTATTAATAAAATGTGGTGGGAGTATATATAAAATGTATTCAATATAATGCTTAATTTTAAAACGAGACATTAGTGTTAATTTCGTTGACTAAAACTATGACGAAATATGTTCGTCAACGACCTTTTTTTCCATGACTAAACGAGACGATGACAAGACGGCACCGACGGCAGTAAACAATAACTGTAACGAAATCAACATGCAATAATATCGTTGGTGAAAAGTGACGAGACGAAAATGTAGTTTACTAAATAACAACTATGCCAAAATCTCTTTACTTTTGCTGACGAAAAATTATCAAAGATAACGTAACATCCCCCCCCCCTAATAATGGATTATGACGGAAATGTTACGACCCTGTCTGTCAAAATGACTGACAACGAAAAAGTCTAAGGCCACCACTGCTCGGGAGAAAGAAACAATGTGATATTTGGGCCCATTTTCGCTACAATGAGGCGGAGAAAAAAAGGAATGCATTGTTTTATCAGAAGGGAAGCAATGTGGTCATAACACAGCTGGTAAAAACACCACAAACCTGACCAGATACTCTCTGCAAAGCTGCGCGCGGCGGTACATTTGAATTACACCGGGCCAGCGGCACACTGTGAACTGTCAGGAAGACTCGGGTATAACGAACCTTATTTAACAGAAAGGAAAATGGCAACAACAGGGCTTGGGAGCAGTGGTCGCGTTAAACGGATATTATTGGTTTTGGCTAAACTAGTTTGACTGAAAGTTCTATATAATCTGATGACTAAAAATCATCAAATGTCAACAGTTTTTTTCATTGACAAAAGCAAACTTAAATAGTTAGTTGTCTTTGACTAAAATAAGACTAAAATGCTCAAACTTTTAGTCGACTAAAACTTGACTAAATAAAAACAGGATGAAGGTGAATAAATATGACTAAAACTAAAAAGGAAATTTAACACAGGACTAAGACTAAAACTAAATGAAAAAATAGCTGACGAAATTAACACCACTAGACATTGAGTGTATTGTAAAAATAAGGCCTCGAGATCAGCCAGAAATATAGAGGCCTTATAGGGAATAAACAGACCCTGAGTTTCTATAAATAATCAAATCAGGAGACAGTTGGTCCATCTATGGGAACCTCTTTAGGTTTCAGAAATAACCGGAGTAGTGAACTGAGTGTCTGTGGAGTCAGCAAATAAGGCAATGCAATACTGAACGCGACACCATTAGAAGGTGCTAGCAAAAGCTATTTTGAGGGGAAATTGGGGAGGAAATTCCCTCCCCCAAAATTCCAACCAATGGGACATGAGTTTGTAGAGTATAAGAGTGCATTACAACGACAGACTGGTTCCATTGCACAGCGCTCTGGATTTCTTTTGAAGACTCGGCTCATAAGTGTTTGAGTTAAAGTGCTTGTGAGGTGGTCATGATTTTCTCAACTGGCTCGGTGCAATACATTTTCCTTCAACAGTGTCTGTTGTGCACATTTATGACTGTTAGAGGAGTTTTACACATTAGGGTTGTACCTGACTTGGTAGTGCCTTCAATCTGTGAGGAGTAGATGGCGCTGCAAGTGTTGCCAGGAGCAGCTTTGAGGGTGAACACTCCATGTTTATCCAGCATGTCAATCTGTACCTACACAACACACAGAGCAACAAAGCACCTTTAGTGACGAAAATCCGCCCTTACGTCATGATTGAATCTATAATAAAATAAAAGGAATAGGCCTTTTCCCACCTGTGCTGGAACATTTCCGTCATTGAGCAGCACCAGGGGCCGGGTATGTCGCCGCCCTGCTGATACTCGTGTGAACTGCAGCCTCGGGCTCCCTCTGCTAGTCCTTAGAACCGGACGCACCACACACACACTGGGCATATTCCCCTCTCCCATTAGGTCAAACTCCAGCACCTTGCTCTTGAATGTAGGTGTCATTCTGGATCCAAAAGAGAAAAGAAATGGGTGGGCAAATTTCCAGATTTCTTAGTGGATGTTTCAGACCATACTTAACATCTGAGATTTAACAGCTTGATTAGTATCGTGTTATTAAATAGTGTTTAAATATAATGGTAACAAGTACATTATGACTATGTACTGTAGCATTTACAAGCCCCTAGGAAGTAGGGCGGTGTTAAAGCAACTATTTCAAGTGGCCGAATGTTAATACTACAACTTCAGTGTCAGTCTGTGATGCCATTTCACCCCCAAAAATATGTTTTACCATTGACTTAAATTGGAAAAATCTCTACATTCAGAGGTGATATTCAAACAACTATAAAGGAAACAAATAGACCATATAGTCATAAAAGACATATCATTTACATACTCTCTTTTCAAGACCGGGAAATGTGTCAAATTCTATACTTTCCAGACTACGTATAATGTAGGAACCCTGGCTGTGGTCAGCAATGCAATTCTAACAGCATAGAGGCACCGTTCTTTACTATTTGACAGCTTTTTGTATATTATTATTTGTTTGTCTGTCTGTTTTTCCTTTGTGTGTCATTTAGTAGCTCCGGTTTGTAGCAATATTTCAAATGTTGCTTTTTTAAATTGTCTTTCACCGTGAATTTTAGAATTATTACTTTTGATGACCTCTGATGTAACAACTGTATGCTATTGCAAAACCCAATAAACAAAGTTGAATAAAAAACAAATAGCAAAGAGAAGAAGCATACACAGTTGTAACTCATGTACCTGCTGGTTACATCCATCGTGGCCTCGAACACAGCACTGTAGAGCTGCATGGCCTGAGGTGTGAAGGTGACCACGGCGAACACGTGGGACTGTTCAGGAATGCTCAGTGTCGTAGCAGACAAATCAAAAACATCCGCTCCACGAGACGGCTGTGAGGAAATACAACGTATGTTTGACATGCTAACAACCATCTTCCACAATCATGTAAACTGCATTTATCCACAATGCCTTACCTTAGCGCCAACATATTTGATGGCCAAGCTGAGCGCACAGGGCACCTTGCTGTTGTTGGTGAGTTTGAAGCGGGCCTTGGCAGTGCGCCCGACCAGGGCTTTGTTGAAAACAAACTTGTTCTCGTCCTGGACGTAAATTCCTTCAGCATTGCAGAACTGCTCTGAGGAGAGCTGACTGCTGTTGTTACACAGATGGTGCTCCTCAAAGATGGAAGCCATGTCCAACGATATACCTGGGAAACAAACACAAAAGGACAAAAGAGAGTCAGATTAGTCAAAGGAAAAGCACTTGGTGAAGATGATAAAGCACTTGTATCCATAATATAGCACTTTTTCCTTTTGTACATTCTTAATACTATGTTCACAGAGCTCTCACCTGGCTTGCAGACCTCAGCCAGCAGTTTGTAAGGAATGCCATCAGGGTGGTCTAAGGGGTCACGGTCACTGATGTCAATAAGCAAATCCTGGTTCCAGCTGCCAAGCTGATCAGAAACACATTCCACTGTCACCACCTGCTGAGACCCTGGATTCAAGCTGCCATTACAGGGGGACACAGAGAACACCCCAATGGTGAGGCGATTCTAGAGGGACACAAAATCAGGGAGGTACAGATCAGAGTACTGGGAGAACACTGACATAATCGATTGAATGGATGGAAGGTGTCAGCTTTGTCATACGTTTCTGTTGCTCTGCTATTTGAACATGAAAATTGCATAAAAGAACATAACCAGTTGTATTATATTCTGAATAAACATTGCTAACCTGAACCTCCAAACCGTTGTTAGCATCAGAGCACTCTTTTTTTTTGTATTTATCTATCATAGAATTTGTATTATTTTGACAGGTTAGATTAACAGCGGCCCAATAACAAATGTGTTAGACAAGTTAGAGTGCTACTGTAAAACATGTTTCCCTACTCCTATATAAGAAGTAGACATAGTCAATAGTCATGTCATCTGTTGATGGGGACTTCAGCACAATGAGACACTGAATAAGCTAAGTATAACAAATGACATGCTGTAATGAAGAAGACTTGAAACTAGCAGTTGAGACAATAAGCCTAAGTTTCCTAAAGTAATACATGAAGTGAGAAGTAGTGTAACTTTCTGATAGACTTTATATAAAACCATACTTATTTTGCTGCTCACTAGAAAGAAGGCAGTTTTGAAACCATTACACATTAGCTTCACTTTTCAGAACCCGAGTTTGACATCTGGTTTTACTTTAGCAAATGTGTAAAGAACAGCAAAGAAGCTAACACTATGTGTGATCAATCAATACAACATATCATTATGACTGTTCATGGTTTTGTTTTGTTTGTTTGATTCATTTCAAAATGCATGGCCAGTCTAGATAGGAATAGGGTCAAGTGATAAAATAAGCTTTTTTGTGAAATTTGCTGTACATATAGTATATATAATATATCTTGAGAAAAAAAATCCCAAATATGTAGGAAAGATGGTAAGGACTTTTCCATGAGCCACATTTAGAAATAAATAAAGAGGACAGTCCAACAAAACAAAACCTGCATAAATAAACAGGCACTTTCATTCTTATCATTTACTTGTGATTTCTCACCTGTGTAATACTCAAGTCTCTCTGAATGGACTCACGTCTCACTTTGCTAGTGGCACCAGTGGCTCTCTCTGATTGGCTCTTCTTACCGGGACCCCTGAGATAAGTACACAGGGACACAAACCATCATTTATTTTGAACATCATTCGGAAAATTATATTGGAAAAGGACTATGAGAGTTTTTAGACATTCTGTCATCCTTCCTTCTCAGTGGGTGAATAGGCAACTTTGAATGTGTTTCACCTCCACAACTTTGGACTTCAAAGCACATTTCCTCCGGTCAAGGCAATAGAACATTTGCATGGATTGGCAACACAATAATGCTTCAATTAAACTTTTGTACATTTGTAAGGTGTATTACACTCCAATATCAGATTTGTCACAAACAGATGGTTCAATTTGTTCGTACCTCATCAATAAACACTGAGCACCTGCACTGAGCTACTACTTTTACAATTGGGTTACTTTGAAATGTGGCATTTGGCATTTGAGAGCACATCTTCAGAAAATACAGTTCCATTCCAATTGAGTTTTTCTGAAATAGTGTTAACCCTTGCGCCTCTGTGTACATGTTTCTGTGTTCGTTGTCTCGTCCTACCCTTGCTTTCCCGGTGAGGTGGCGTCTGTGATCAAGTGGCATACACTGTAACGGGTCTCAAAGGTTCCGTTGTTCTCAATGGTGAAGCTCTCACTTTTCTTGTAGCCGTAGACCAGAGGACCAAAGTTGATGTCACAGGCAGGTGTGATCTTGTACCTAAAAACCCACACAGTCATTAATAATGTGTGTTTCGGCTTAGAAATAATCACCCTTGCAGACACAATGTACTGTAGGGCAACAAATGTACTAACTGACATCAAAACTGATATCATATTGGGGCCTTTTATTTAGAAAAGATTATTACACAGCGATAAACTTTCAAAATAAAAGTTGTACACTTACAACAAGAACATCTGAATTTCTCTTCCTAACTGACATTGTTCGAAGTGCTATAAGAAGACATTGCATATCTCTAAATATTTAAGGTAAACATGTTTGAGCTTGTGTTTGTATGCAGTCACAGGTGTTCCCATACATTTGTGACTTTAATCTTTCCTTCTTTTCAATAGAAATTCTAACATATTTTCCTCGCAAATTATTATAAATCGTATGCCTTGATAATTTCAGTTAATACTTAAGTTTGTTCTTATACATTTGTTAGTTTTAGTTTTATAAAAGTCACCTTTTTAATAAAACATAATATCAGAATAATTTGTTCTAGTCAATGCAGTCTTTTGTCTGACTTGCTTATAACAATACTAAGAACAATTAATTACTAATAAATACAGCTCTGGAAAAAATAAAGAGACCACTGAAGTATTATCAGCTGGTTTTAATATGTATAGGTATGTGTTTGAGTAAAATTATTTTATTATATAAACTACTGACAACATTTCTCTGTGTTGGAATTCAACAGACACTAGAATGGAATGGCTGCCATACAGGCAGAGATTCAGATTCAAGAACAAATTGGAGTGGTCTCTAAAAATAAATCCTGAGATGTATTACTCAAAATAGAATGAATAAAGCCTTTACCTGGAGAAGACCGACTTGACTGAAATGTTGATGGTTAGTGTGGCGACGACTTCTCCATTCCCAATGTTGGGTTCAATCAACTGTAGAAGAAGAAACCCAAATCTGAGCATGAGTGAGAGACAGGAAATTGGGCACAACCCTTTTGTCTTGTACTAAAATTGTAAGGCTGTGTTCCAAAGAAAGCTATGTTACAAGATCATACTTCAATGTGTAAAGTTAACGTTCCACATCTGTAATCGTTAAGACTTCTTATTAAAGCTCTGACCTGGCAGAGCAGGATAGGCCGCTCTATCATTGAGATTTCTGTATTGGCTTTGCAGAGGATCTGCACTGTGGTGGGCTTCTCGTGGGGCATTAGAGTACCACTCCAAGGGGACAACGTGAAAATGGATTCCAGGTTTGGCTGGGGTAGGTCAGTCTGCTGAAGTGTTAACCTTGTGGAAAAAGAAGAATGCAAATAAGCAACTTTACTAGTTTCATGGTGAGATGAAATGTAGTAATATGAAACTGGGACTGATCATACACATTTAAGTAGCACATTATACTGACTTGTAGGCTGTTTCATATTTCCCTTGGTTTTTCAACCTGAGAGACATTTTGCCCTCTTCAAAAACTTTGATGGTTCCAAAGTCAAGACAGCCATCTGCTACAGAAACAAAAGCAGTAGTATAGTTTTAAAAATAATTTATATTACATTATACTTTAAAAGGATTGACTAAACCATAAAAGTGGGTAATGTACAGTAGATGCATTCTGTAACATGTTTAAATGGTAAGGAGTCCGCTTGTTCTTGTTCGTTTACATTGAAATGAAAACAATGTATTGAGCTGTGATGTACTAGATAGTTTTAATCTAGGATCCTGAGATCGACTGCTTTTGTCTTCAAGCCTCATATCTGGGGATTTGCAGTATCTTCAAAATGTTGAGGAAACATCACTTTCAGTCTTTTGATTATACCTCCCCATTTATTGAGTTTCTTTGACATTATGAGTGAGGTGAGTCTTGCCGGCTTTAGTAAAGTGTGTGTGTTAGCATGTGAATGCGCATGTAAGCAAGCTATCCTAAACAAACACTGCGGAGGTAAGCATCATTGCCATTTTGTGTTATATTATTGTATACATATTGTTTGTTCTGCTATCTTTATACCCTAAACCCTAATGTATCATATCAAGAAACACATATTAAGTTTGACCTGTACATGAAATGTTTGTAAGTTCTTCCAGTTTGTACCAGGTATGATTTCCAGAGCGACATCGTAGGCTTCAGCTGTGACCTGTATGTTTTCTGTTTGCATGACGCCTAAAATCTTCTCCACATCTGATACCTGAAACAAAACAGACAGAGCATCTTTGACATTTGAAGGGGCTTTCCTAAATTGCAAATTGAGTGTAGTTTAATTCCATACTGTATTACAAAATTAAGACTACCTCCAAACGTAGGATCTTCTTTATGTGGAGTGGCTTTTTGGCCCTGAAGTGCAAGCTCAGGAGGAAAGAGGAGTTAGCTGAGATGACGCCTTGATCCTGTGGCAAACTGAACTCATCTCCCAACTCGTCCACACCCTGCAGCTTCCAAGACACCGGCAGGGCCGTCTTATTATGCAGCGTCACACTACAGCTGTTACGCCTTGAGAGAAGGGTGGAAGAAGGTTGGTTGACAGAAAGAAAAGGGACAGAGGGATAAACAGGTTAGTTTAAGAATTATGCTGTGTCCCGATTTATGATCATTTATGAAGTGCATACATTTGTAATGTATAGTATCATTGACTAAAAATAAAAAATAAAAAAATAAAACTATAGCTAGCTAGCTGTCAACGAACTTCCACAGGAAGAGCGCCGGCCATTGAAGCACATTTCCGTAGTGACCAAACGGTGGTACTACACTTACGTTCTAGTCCGTGATGTCATTTGGGCCCAAAAATATATATTGGAAAAGGGTTGTTTATTGTAATTAAATAAACAACCCAGTATGAACACTTGTATAGCCCTTATTTGGTTTAAAAGTTGTAAAATTTGCTAAAAGCCAAATTCAGAGCTCCTTCTCTCTCCATTCATTAGACTGAGCCAAGAGTGTGATCTTGGAGGCGGGGCTCATTTGCACATGCTCTATGGGCCCAGATACGGGTACTTTTTTTAAATCAACAATTGCTCCCTTTTGGTTTCATGCGCCACTGAGAATCTCTTATAGGACTGAAGGTGTTAAAAATAGGAGTCGGGGACCCTATCGGAAAAGAGAAAAACGAAGAATAGGGCAAGATAATTGTGTAAAGAGCAAAGGATCATATAAATGATATATTACAATTTTGCCCATGGTTTAGGTGTACGGGACCCTAAGAAGTGTTCAAAAATACATAGGAGTCGGGGACCCTACCGAAGTGTTAAAAATAGGAGTCGGGGACCCTATCGGAAAAGAGAAAAACGAAGAATAGGGCAAGAAATTAGTGTAAAGAGCAACGGATCATATTTTAAACTGCACTGTATGATTCATGTACTTTTTCTTTTTTACTGTTTACTGTATTTTATTATCTTTGCTTTTTAATGACTGTTTTTAAATGCCATTTTCTGAATGTCTTTCATTTTTGTAAAGCACTTTGAATTGCCTTGTGTTGAAAGGTGCTATATAAATAAACTTGCCATGCCTTGCCTTGCCTTGAAGGGGACCAATCCTTATGTAGTTTCAATTTCTCTTTTACATTCATGCTCAAAGTGCATTATGCCATATTGCATACTGGGAGGCAATCATGCACAGAATAGCCAATGTATGTACAGAAGTATGCGTTTTGATCTTGTTTTAGTTAATGTGTTGACTTTATCATTCTGCTTCTGTCTTTGGACTGGTATCACATGTACTTTGTGAAAAATACTAAAATCAAGCTATTTTAGAAGAACACTGTGGAATCCATCCCTGAATTCTATATTGTGTTACCTGTGCAGCATAGTCCTGTTACAGTGCAAATGCTTGCTTTCCAGCTCCAGCTCTGGCCGCACGCCCCAGCAGGAGATGTTGATGATGACAGGCTCTGGATTGTCTTTGATTTGGCAAATTATACTGTCTTTCATTTGTCCAATGTTTGTTGGGTAGGCCCACACTGTCAATTCCTAGCACGAAAAAAGTAACATTTCCACAGGAACATTTCATTAATTAACAACAAAATACTCTCAATCTGACTCCTTGTGCTTTTTTTGGTAACACATTATCACTCAGGTAAGATCTGTGTGGTACCTGTTTCTGGTCAGGTTTGAGAGTCATTGTCGGGGGGTGCAGCAGATATGTGGCAGCCTGGGTGTCGTGCTGGAAACTGAACTGGACCTCAGCCTCTAGGCCTGAAGTGTTTTGAATCACTAGTCTCTCTGTGTTCTCAGGGTACCTACTTTCCTTGTATCTACACAAGCAGAGACACATTTCAATTTGTTAGCATCAATTCAAAGACGGATTCAAACACTAAGCCATTCACTACCACTCACCTGTCTCTGGTCTTTCCACAGAGTAACGGTCCAAACTCAAAGCACCCAGGTTTGATTGCGTAAGTCTTTTCGAGCCCCTTTTCCATTTGTGATACCTTCTTACTGAAAGCAAAAAGAGTCCTGGGGAAAGCACAGACGATAACTGTGAGTTCTTGCAGTCAACAATAACTTGAGTTTTTTTAACTGTATTGTAATTTATTACATCAAAGAAGTAACATTTTTCGGGTAGGTTTTCTGTTTTTCTTTTTTACTGAAAAACTACTGGTCCTATGTTCATGTACCCTGTGTGAGGATCCACAGTACTGCCTCCCTGTTTTCCCTGCGTGTCTGTCTCTCTGTGGGTGTGTGTGTCTGTCTCTCCGGCTGGGCGTTGCTGACCTACTTTTGGATTACCGCCTCTACACCTCTCCAGCTGCTGCTCATTTCACTGATTGCCACAACTCACCTGCACCTGTATAAAAGCCCGGTCATCACCTCCAGTCTTCGCCAGTTCGTCAGATATCCACTAAACGGCACCGGCTAAACTTAGCTCTTTAGTGAGGCCCTTGTGAGTTATTTGCACCTGACTAATTGTTTCTTTACCTGTTCAGATCACCCACCAACTCAACAGCCTGCCACCACCGTGTTTTCACCTCAGCTCCACACCTCTTGGCTCGCTTTCCCTGCTCCCTGGATTCTCCCTGGATTCCCCGGTCCACCTGTTCCCTTCCTCACCACCCCAACTCCAACATCTGTGCAATAAAGGTCCCTGTTTTCTGCAGTTTCTGTCTCCTGTCTCAGTGTTTGCATTGTGGGTTCAGTCTAGCAGCTCCCTGTGAGCATAACACCTTGTTACATGGGGGCGGTATTTCCCAAGAAAAAAAATGCAGATCCAGATTATTTTTACTTTTATTAACATTGCGAGACAGAGCATTTGTGCTGCATGTATGTGGCGTACCAATAAATGTGTTCCTGCCTGAGAAAATGCATGTGAGCTCAAGCCAGAAATTATATTCTTTTGTACGGGCTATTTTTTTTTTCAAATCATGACTAAAAGCCTACAAACAAACTGAAGTACAAAATAATCCCAACTGGTGAACAGCAGAGCAGCATGTCAACTCACCTCTGAATTCTGTTCTTGTGTTATTATTTATAATTAAATGTTTTTTGTGGTATCTGTAATAACCCCTCTTTTCTCTCCCTTCCCCTTTCTTTACCGTAATACTGCATTAAGTTATTAAACATTGCTGACTGACGTGTGGTCTTTGCAGATGGAGGGATAGGTGCAAATCCCCGTGCAGAGGAGCTGGTAGAGTCTCTGGGTCCCCAGCAGCTCAAAGTTGAAGGTCTGTTCAAATGTCTCTGGGGATTCTGAGTAAAACCAAATCTTCAGAACCACCTCACTGTTGGCTGGTACAACCCAGCGAAAATGTGTCAGGCTACACACACAAAAAAAAAAACAGTTAGTTAAAGAACAAACACAAAGTAAAGAAACAGAATGTGTTTTCATTCAGAGAGTCTGTGTGTATTTGCCTCTGGCTGCGTTTCAGCTCTAAGTTTCCTTGGTGTAGGTCTTGTTCGCTGCAGTCCAGTGAGTCGCGTGCAGATGTGCGAGAAATGACCGGGACCTTTGTTTTTGTCTTGGCTGAAGTTTGTCTCTTGCTCTTTTGACTCTTTTTGTCCTTTGTTACTGCACCCTCCTTAGTGCTGCCTTTGCTGCGACCTTTGGAATGTGTTGCCTCTTCCTTTAAAGTGCACCAAAAAAAAAAAGGATATTATATTCGGAATATTTATATATGTTTTAACAATAGTTTGTACTTTTGATGTATTGACTGTTATGACTTTGCATCATAAACCTGTGTGACATTATAAAGATGATTGGTAGCTTGTATTTCGTAGCAGGGAAATTCACAGCACTATTTTTTTTTTTGCTTCCTGACATAAAAGGATGTGTGTTTCGAACAAGATGGACACTTCCAAGTTGTTAAATTGTGCACTTTGTTTGTTTATTCATGTGGTGTATATGTACGGTTACCTTTACAACTGATGCATGTAAATCTTCCTCTGAGTCTTTCTTCTCCTCATCCTGTTCCTCCTGCCCTGAGGGAACCAGGAAGGTGAAACGGCTGCAGGTGACTTTACTCATAGATTGCTCTCTGCTTTTGGGAAAAGGAACCACAGAGAAAGTGGCGGGGGGAGGGATGGGTGGGCCGCTGGGTCCCAACCCCAGATCATCCAAAACCTTACCATTCAAAAGGAGAAAGGAAATAAAACCATTAGGAAAAGTAATAAACTATTAAAAAGAAGCTGTAACTTATACTATAACAGAAAGAGAAAACTACCTGGACCAGCTGAGGCAGGGTGCTGCCTTTGAGCAGCTCAGTGGCACTCGGAGAGTCTTTCCCCGTTACATTCAGCACGATGTGAGGGATGATTTCCTGTGGGGACACCTTGTCTGCTTCAGCTGGTGCAGCTATTTGACTCAGTATCGGAGACATAATCTTGCTGTGGGCCTTCTTGTTCTTCCTGCCAACAGGGGTCTGTGCACACATGGGGGAAAGAGTGATCAGGTGTCCCGCAATTTGACATAATGTCCCATATTTGATTGATAGATGCCCCTCTACAACTTGGCTTTTAACCAATGGGTCTGTAGAAAGGAAGAGAGAGGTTTATACGATACGATATACTTTATTGTCACCGTAAGTAAATTAGTTTTGGACTCTGTTACGTGCCAGGCAGGCTTTACTTGTTTTGTTTTCCTTCCCTCCTGCTCTTTTCTCTCCTCCCTGTTTTTCTCTACAGCTAATCAGCAGCTGATCAGTACCTGCCTGGGCACCTGAGACTCACGGCTGATTGGCTCCTCTCACCCTCTGCTGGCCCCTATCAGCAGCCAGGGCCGGTCATAAAGGAGGCACCTAGGAAGCCTTCTCTCTCTCTCACCCTGGGTCTGCTGCTGACTGAAGAGCCTCTGTATGAGTGTTTGTTAAGTTGCTGATTTCTACTGTGGACCCTGTTTTCTGACCTTTGTGAATGTGTGTGTGGTGGGAGGTGGAGGAGTTAGGTAAGTTTGGGGTACCCTTTACATCTCATCACGTAGGTAACATACAGTAGGTAACGCACTAGGTTAGTGGATTGTTGCCACCCCTGTATTTTGCTTTGTCCAATTATTAGTAGTTCAGATAGTGAGGGTTTTTGTTTGAGTTTTGGTTTCAGAGGATATATTTAGAGATAGGCCTGGTTTTGTTATATTTATTGATTTTGTTTGGCAAAATCTCCTTTGTCTCCTCCTCCTCCTTTACATTACATTACATTGCATTTAGCTGACGCTTTTATCCAAAGCGACTTACAATAAGTGCATTCGACCAGGAAGATACAAACTTGAAGAAAACAGAATCATATAAGTACATCAGGTTTCATAGAGCCAAACATTTCAAGTGCTACTCAACTGGCTTTAGATAAGCCAGTCCTTTATTAGTATATAAGTGCTTTGTTAATAGTTCTATCACTCGAAGTGGAGTCGAAAGAGATGAGTTTTCAGTCTGCGCCGGAAGATGTGCAAGCTATCTGCTGTCCTGATTTCATTGGGGACCCCAATGAAATCAGGACAGCAGATAGCTTGCACATCTTCCGGCGCAGACTGAAAACTCATCTCTTTCGACTCCACTTCGAGTGATAGAACTATTAACANGTGTGCCTTGGCAGTCTCAGGATCAGACGAGATCTCTCTCCCCCCGTCTGTGTGCGAGGGGCGGGGCAGTTTACACACATGCGCTGCTACATGCAGCAACACACTGCGGAGATGGCGGAGAGAACGCGCTCCGAGGTGTGGTTAAACTTTACCCGTCTCGATGTGAACAAAGCTCGTTGCCAAAGGTGCAATAAGAGTTTAGCATGTAAGGGCGGTAACACGAGCAATTTGTTTAAACATTTAGCAAAAGCGCACCACATTCAGACGGAGAAATGCACCGGGTTCGACTGTCTTTCTAGTAGCTCTGTAGCCCCATCCACGAGTAACTTTTCCACGTCAGGTATGTTATGTTTATTGTCTACCTCAATCTTCCTCCAGAAGAACCGTTGCAGCATACCTGTCTGCCCCACCTGTGTTGCTCTGTACCACTGTATTTTTGCAGTAAATACTTGTTTTTTGTTTGTTTTTTACAGTTCTGTAAGTTCACATTATTTACAATTTGTTTAGTTAATTTACCTTTTTTTTTTTTTAAAAGAACCGATAAGAGTACCGTTAAAGGACCGGATCGATAAGCGTTATCGATAAAAGTAGTAGTAACGTTAAAGCCTTAACGATACCCATCCCTAATTTTAGGTTATCTTTTCAGTACAGGATAATAAGAGCTAGGAGGCTTACCTTGAAAATGTAATTTGTTCTCTCTGATATCTGTATTTATAGTCTAATGATATTTAATATTAAGTAGGCCAACTGTATGTGTGTGATTGGATCTCAGAGTGCAGACACTGCAGAGATGAAGAGGCTGAAAGAAGAAAAAGAGTTGAAGAAAAATAAAAAGGTGGGAGAGCGAGATAATAAAGTGTCTGGTGGGAAGGAGGTCAGTATACACCACCTTCAGTGATTTAACTGTATACTGTACATCTCAACCAGATTCCACACAATCACATACACTGTTTGCCAATCGGTTAGTATTTCAATATTCTATTCCATTTTTTTCTCCAGTCGACCCTGATGGATGTTCCTCTGATGTCTAAAGAGACGCTGGTGGATGCAAAAGAGCAACCTCAGCTAAATGAAGGTGCCAGCAAATGTAAGGAATCCAGAATAGTTTAAGCTCACAGCTTACTTACAAGGCTTACACTTTTATAAACAAACACGAAAGCTCTCTAAACACAAGATTGACTCCTGATATCCTGTTGTCTAACTAATTAATAACCATAAGTTGAGGATATCTTTTATCATCAATGTCCAGCCTCGCTGAAACAGTATCCTGCTTATTACACAGCTATTTACAAAATACAAAAACTGCCGAATTGACTCACAATTTTGATGTCAAAAAATTACATTAAGACAATTATTGGGGAAATAATCGTATTGCTTTCGCTAAGGAAAAATAACTGCAAAGCAACGGCTAGATCTGCGGCGGCAGGAACATAACTCAAAATGACGGCAGCAGTGATCTAGGATTTGTATTCACATAATTTTTTTGCTTTAAGTCTTTAATCACTAAGTTTGCCCAAACCTTGTTCCCTTTAGTATTTACTTCCTGTATATCCTCTTCTTCTGATTTCTCTGTTATCCAGCTTTCTATCTCTTTTAACCTCTTTCCTATTCCGTGTTTTTACTGGAGACAGTTTAGTCATCAAGGAATCAAAGGTTTTGTGCTCTCCATAAATATAATAAGGAATTTGGAAAAGTGTTTCATGGTGTTATCTGATGTTAAACTGATCGGACTTCTTTCTGCAGATTGATATGGCTGCACATCGTCCTAAATTCAAAGCAGCTTTATAAAAGTGTGCTATAAAGAAATAACAAACCTCTGGATATCAAGTATTCAACCAAGCTGCGTAATAATGAGTGATAACTGCTTCCGTACAGCAATAAGGGCATCCAGATAGATACACAAAATAACACACGTAGTTTAGGAATGTATTCTAATTAAGATTGTTCACAACATAGCCTATAGCCCATTCCACTTATAGCCAAGATCATAATAACTAAGTATTGTGTGTGTTATCATATCTATGTATTATAATTGATCCTCTTTCCTAATACTAGTGCCTCAAAGTAAAGAGGCTGATCCTTCACCTAAGAAGACAGAAGAAGCCAAGCGATTACAAGCAGAGAGTCCTAAACCTGTGGACAAGCCAAAGGGAGATACAGTGAGTTTATTACTTTCTTTTAAGATAATCATAGAAATAATGGGCAGAACTGGAAGAAGTATTTAGATCTTATACTTAAAGAAAATGCCCTAAACATTTGTAAATGTTGTTTAATTTTTAGCAATACCCTTGCTATTTTTACAATCCTCCCTATCCAGTCTGTAGAGGATGAGCTGCAGTCTCAGTTCAGTGCGTATGAGAAGATCCAGGAGCAGGTGGAGCACATCCTGCAGCACTGGGACCGAGCCCAGAGCTTGTTGCTGCTCCCGCTCCCCACTGAAGAAGCCCCCCTGTCGTCAGAGGACACCGCAGCAGAGAAACATGTGAGTTTGCTGACTGTCGATTTAGATTTGTCTATTACAGTATGCTTCAATACAGACATATGTATTTGTGTATGCTGACCCAGAAGTTCGCATCAGAAGGGCTCGACTAAAAGCATAAGGATTTTCTTTGTATTTCCAAATACTGCAGACATTTTTTTTTGCTCTTTGGCAAACTCACAATGATTCCAGTTCATCGGCTTACCACTCTGAAATAGAGAGATTTGTGGAATCGTGTGATTTTAACCATCTTGTGCTGAATGTGAAGGAGATGGTGTGGGACCCAAAGGCAGTGGGCGACCTTAGGCCGGTGGTTATCCACCATGAACCCATAGCTCCTACAAGTACCTTGGTGTCCATATAGATAGTACACTCAGCTGGAGGGTGCATGTTGAAGGTCTGTGCTCTAGACTTCAACAGCGGTTGTATTTCTTGCGTAGACTCTGGGCTTTCGGAGTCGAGCAGAGGTTCATGTTACTGTTTTATCATGCAGTGTTGGAGAGCATCATAAGGTATGGTATCACTGCCTGGTATGGTAACTTGACAGTGCAGTCAAAGTCACAGATCGTTCGCCTGGTACAGACTGCTTTGAAAATGATGGAGGTCAAAAAACATCCATCTCTCCAAAACATATATGAGCAGTCCATTATTAGACAGGCACAAAACGTACAACCCAAAATTCCAGCTCCTACCTTCTGGTAGAAGATTCAGGGATCCCAAGAGCAGGCTGAACAGCAATAAGCACTCATTCCTGCCTATGTCCATTAAGCTTCTTAACACTCACATGTGATGTAATATACTTTTAAATGTTGGCCATGAGGGTTGTGCAATAGGTCACCATTGTCAGTCGGTGCGTCTGCGTAATTTGTTGTGCAAACAGTGCATGAGTGATGATATGTGTATGTATTTTAATTTTTATTATGTTTGTATATGTACATGTATACGGAACTGCAGGACAGAGTCTGTTACGTCACCACTAAGATCTACAGTAACACACAACAACCAAGACATGAGGGAGTCAGCGTAAATGTTAACAAAATGTTTATTCCTTTTACAACCAAGAATAGTGACCACAAATGCTCTTTAAGTGAGGAGGAGGAGGAGGAGGAGGAGGAGGACCCAAGTTCCCATCAGCAAAAACTTGTGGGTTTGCTATCCTTGCTCCAAAATGGTGGAATGAGCTCCCCAATGAAATCAGGACAGCAGAAAGCTTACACATCTTCCGGCGCAGACTGAAAACTCATCTCTTTCGACTCCACTTAGAGCGATAGAACTATTAACGAAGCACTTATATACTAATAAAGGACTGGCTTATCTAAAGCCAGTTGAGTAGCACTTGAAATGTTTGGCTCTATGAAACCTGATGTACTTATATGATTCTGTTTTCTTCAAGTTTGTATCTTCCTGGTCGAATGCACTTATTGTAAGTCGCTTTGGATAAAAGCGTCAGCTAAATGCAATGTAATGTAATGTACTTATTACTGCAAGAGCAGGTGGTAAGGACCTCAGACAACTTCAATTTAAAACAGGCTATATGGACAAGTGCCATCAGTTTTAGGCTTGATTGAATAACATTAATTAAGAAATATCGTTCTTAATGTGATACCAAGTCCATCTGAGACNTTCAACCACACCTCGGAGGAGCGCTTTCTCTCCGCCATCTCCGCCGTGTGTGTGTGTTGCTGCATGTAGCAGAAACACAGACAGGAGAGACAGATCTCTCGTCTGGATTGGAAAGATCGAAAATGCATCATAGACGCATTTTGTAGTCTTATTGCATATTACAAACGGAGTTGGCGACACTAAAACTGCAATATAATATTTATGTAGCAATAATACATATGACATATCTTTTTTAAATGTCTCCAGTATTGATAAAAAGACTGATAATGTTGGAGCTTAACGGTACCACGGTCTTTAATAATTCCGCCACGGGCCCGTTTAATACCGGGGCTCGGTACCCATCCCTACAGTAGCTAGAATAGGATACAGTGTGGGTTGAATTTACTGAGAAGGAAACCTACCTTTTCTCTGTCCACCTTGTCTGCGGGTTGGGGAGACTCTGTGTTTAATGCTTTGGTTTCTTCTGTCTGCTTTTGTAAATCATCCGCCTCTTTGCTTTGATGCACTGTAGTAGAGAAAAGGACCATATTTCAGCGATACCAGATTGCAGATATTGAACAATAAAAGTATCTAGCATTAAACAAAAAGGTATTCTGTGCAGTGGCTTTCACCTTCATTTAGATGATGTTGCTCTTTTGCATCAACCAGGGATTCTTTTGAGTTGTTACTGGGAGACATTGTGTTCCCATTCAACCCATCTGTTGACTGGAGAGGAAATAAAACAAATAATTCAAGCAATCAGCGACTGGTATTTTATATGATTATATTGAATATGTATACAGACCTGCTTTCCCTCCAGCAGGCTCTTCTTCCTCGACGTTTCTTTAACATCCTTCTTTCCACCCTTTTTGCTCTTCTTCTTCAACTCTTCTTCTCTCAACCTTTTCATCTCCTCCTGTTGCCTCTGTTCTTCCTCCTCCTTCAGTATATGCTCCAGCTCCCTTACACACAGGCACAAAAAGACACGTTTATGGTATGATTATGACTATTTAGTAAAAGCTGCGTCTAAAACGGGTCCTTAACAGTTAAATAATTGTGAGCTAGACTCGAGAGGGGGCATGGAAACTGGAGGAGATTCTTAAGATGAAGGAATGATTCTTGAGATCTTATTTCCTGCAATATTTCAAAACTTCATGAAAATATCATATTGCTTTTTGTCGAGGGGGCCCGTGCCATGACATTTTCCAGCTCTGATTACTTAAATACGTCATGACTGCACCAGTCTATGTGTTGGGCTGTCTTCCAGTACCTGACTTTCTGCTGTCTGCGGTTCTCTATGTGGTGCCGGGCAATTTGCTCCTTGTCTTCCTCTGGCAGAGCATCATACTCCTCCTCATCCAGCTCCTGCAGCCACTGCTCCTTCCTGTCAGATATCTCTTTCTGCAGAGCCTCTGAAGGACACACACAGACACTTCCACATATATTCTATATTGCCACAAACCGTTCTAAATAGAACATATTTACACAATAACTCTCTGTTCTCTGCAAAATCATTTGGGACTTTTTTTACCCTCAGTTTCTCTCTGTGCTCTCTCCCGTGCCTGCAGGGCAGTGTAGGAGTCCGACAGGTTGACTGTGTAGATGTGTTTGCGGTTATTGAGAGCCTTCAGAACAGCCTGCAGCGTGTTGGCTGCTGACTGAGTGTATACAGACTCCAGGCCGTCCATTACGATGCCACGGTGACAGTCGCTCAGCTGTTATCACCACAGCAGGCCCAGCAGCAACGACAATGAGAAGACAAAGAGAACAAACATGAGATTACACAAGGCAAATACAAATAAAACCCTGCCTGTTTTAGCTATAACACACAATACATACCTGATATGTTCAGAAATAGCTGTGAGCTATTTTGTATATGTTTATGTATCATGTTTTAAAAACAGTCAACTTACCTGAAATCTTTCTGCAAGGACATCAACCAGTAGCTGTTCAGGCAGGAGATTGCAGAGTGTGGTCACATCTCCCCCCTGAAACAAAACCACACCAAATATTTCATTGAATTAAATTTAAACAAAGTATTTACAATGGTACAGTATACAGTATAATACTTTTGTACCTGAAGTTAAAATAGCTTAGTTTAATTCCTTCAATTTACAGAGGAAAACATTTTCACACTTATTTTAAAATGACCAAACCAGGACTACATCAGTTAAAGGTAACATAAGTAACACCAGAACAAAGCAGAGCATTTAATAAAATGTACCAGACAAAGGGCAAAGTGGGTGTTTTCAGTCTCCTGAGGAGCGTTGGATTCATTTTGACTGCAGCTGTCCTCGCTGTTTTCCGCAGTATCAAGTGAAGCTGGAGCTGACTGTGGATCTGGGACAGAGGCTAGAAGATGTGCTGCAGACAGAAGCAAAGGCAGATGTAAATATTTAGTTTCACTGTTATTTGGCAATCTAGACAGAAGGCTATGCTCTTCTGCAGAAGTGTCCTGTGTGACTATAAAGGATTTGTAATGATTACAATCACAATGCTGATAAGTGCATGCACGTCTTTTACTGTTGATCCTGAGCCATCATGTGAAGCGCTTTGTGATTCAATGCTTTGTTTAAGGACATTGGCAGTATGGAAACATAGGCTGCCATCACAAGCCACTTATCTATAATAGGAATAATTAATAACTACATTTGTAGATCTTGTATAAAATGCAGCTCAACATTGAAAAGCTCTTTCAAGCAGTTTATAAAGATGTGGGGGCCTTTTTTTTACTATGCAAACAAAAATGCATTCCCGGAAATCGTGTACTTAGATCCCATTTTCTTGTTTACATTTGTTATTAATTTCTTTGTATTTAGACGTAAAGGGTGATGTTTTTATGTTTTTAATGTGAAGTATGACAAAGCTGGCTGTTTCTGTTATTTTCTCCAAACCGCTTATCATTGCTGTTGTCAATTAACAGAGTTCATATAAACAAAAAAACAAATAAATAGATACATAAGTAAATAAAAACAAACAGCAGCTACAAGTGTTTTACATTGTAATCTTGAAATACCTGCCTGAACTAACTCGAGACTACTGCAATTTCATAAAACAAATACATAATGATAAAAAATGCATTGGTTTTTCACTGCCTGCACTATCTACTCTTCTTACCAGCCTCCTCGGCCTTCTTCTCAGCATACTCTTCAGCAGCTTGATCGTAGAGTCGTCTTGCGGTCAGGCTAACAGGAGAGGTGCCGTTCAGGAGCATCGCTGTCACCACGGCATCAACACTCAGGCTCGCCCCTCCGTAGTGACGGGCCAGAGCAGCCACTGTGCTGTCCCGACCTGAAGAAGGGAAACGGGACACACACACATCACTTTAAGATGTACAGAGCATAGACAGCACGGTGTATATGGCAAATATTTGTGTTTATTGAGTATGGTGAATAATGATTTGCTTTTCTAAGATGACACAACCTACCTGCAAAGCTGTAACACTTAACTATCCCTCTGTCGTGTATTGTGCCATTTGATAAAATGAGGGTAACGATAGACCCCCACTAAATTAAACTTCTCCATATTTGCGGTAGACTGATATTAACGGGAGCTAAGGTAGTTCCTTGTCACATGACAAGTGGTACTAGCTGCTGTTTTCCAAAAGCTGGAATAGCTTTAACTTTGTGTTCGGCTGTCGCTGCCAGAAAAATAGCCGCTTGGGAGCGACGGCGTCTTTCTCGCATTTAAACGCACCTTCTGCACATTGACATTGAACAATAGGAATAATGAGCACGCCCCTTAAAGATGGGCTCAGAACAGTCTCATAATACACACATGCACACAGAAGGATTCCCACTTGTATTTCATGATCCGCAAAAGGATTCACACTTGTATTTCCGGATCCACACTTGTGTTTTTCAATGCACACACAAATGTGTTCCGTTTCATATACATGTAAATAAAATCCAAACGCATAAAAAAGTTTTACATATGTATTTTTTATCCACACACATTTGTTTTCCGTTTAAATCCCCTGAACCTGCAAACACAAACCGCTTTCTGTGCACGGATCGCTGTGCATTCGTGTGTGGGTTTTTTGAGACTCCCCTGACGCTCACCCGATTCGTACTTGTAATTTCTCATCTATAGCCAATCAGATGTCTCCTCCAGTCTAAGCCAATCACATGAGCGCGCCCCCACGAGGGTATGATTTCTTGCGTTCATTACACTTCATGTACGCATTTTGCGCAGTCCGGTCAGCTCTCTAAACAGAGGGCGGAGCATCAGGTGATCATGCAGAGCTGCGTGTCTCCAGCGCAGTCTATATGGCGCTGCGTGTCTCCATCAGACTCAGCAGCTGATCTGATCTCTCTCTCGCGTCCGGTTACACTTCACTCGCGTTTATGTCCATATCGATCAGATCCAGCTCTCCTGATCGGCCTTTATAGAGAGCACCGATCAAACTATTAAGAGTGAATATCGGCCGATAATGACCGGCGGGGCTCCCCCCCGTTGACAGTTCACTGTCTAGCACTGGCCTCGTAGTGCACTGATCGATTAGGCTAAGCTAACCTGTAGCTGCTCCCTCCACACTCACAACAACTTAATAATACAGACATAAATAAAGCAGCTCTGTATTCGCCATACAGGAAACACACATTTAAAACGGTTTTGCCTGCCGTTTTTGTGTAGACACAAGCATTCATCAAGGGTTCAGAAAGTGGCGCTGTACCATAATAATATAAAGGCTTGTATTTGCGTGCATTTCCTGTACTGAGAGTGGAGGTGTCCTGAGATTAGCACCTGCAGGCAGGCTCCATGGACCTGTCAGCTCCGGACTGCGCAAAATGCGTACATGAAGTGCTACGTCATGAACGCAAGAAATCTACCCTCGTGGGGGCGCGCTCATGTGATTGGCTTAGAATTGAGGAGACATCTGATTGGCTATAGATAGAAAAAATTACAAGTACGAATCGGCTGACCGTCAGGGGAGTCTCAAAAAACCCACACACGAATGCACAGCGATCCATGCACAGAAAGCGGTTTGTGTTTGCAGGTTCAGAGGTTTTAAACGGAAAACAAATATGTGTGGATCAAAAATACACATTTAAAACTTTTTTCTGTATTTGGATTGTATTTACATGTATATACATGTAAATACAATCCAAATACAGAAAAAAGTTTTAAATGTGTATTTTTGATCCACACATATTTGTTTTCCGTTTAAAACCTCTGAACCTGCAAACACANAGAGAGAAGAGGGAGAAGGAGAGAGAGAGAAGAGGGAGAAGGAGAGAGAAGAGGGAGAGAGAGAGAGAGAGAGAGACAGAGAGAGGGAGAGAGAGAGAGAGACAGAGACAGAGACAGAGAGAGAGAGAGAGAAGGAGGGAGAGCGAGAAAGAGAGATAGGGAGAGAGAGAAGAGGGAGAAGGAGAGAGAGAGAAGAGGGAGAAGGAGAGAGAAGAGGGAGAGAGAGAGAGATAGGGAGAGAGAGAGACACAGAGACAGAGAGAGACAGAGACAGAGAGAGAGAGAGAGAGAGAGAGAGGGAGAAAGAGAGAGAGAGAAGAGGGAGAAGGAGAGAGATAGGGAGAGAGAGGGACACAGAGACAGAGAGAGACAGAGACAGAGACAGAGACAGAGACAGAGAGAGAGAGAGAGAGAGAGAGAGAGAGAGAGAGAGAGAGTTTAGCAAAGGTACATTAATACACTCAGCGTATTCAAAGGAGTCAAGACTGTCTGGTGGTTTATACACCTAATTAATTACCACGTTAAGGTCAAGCGCAGTTCAGTTGCTCCCTAGTTACTCTTTCATTTGTCCTCAAACTTTCCTAATTGATAAATAAATGAGCAAGAGGGTCAATCAAACAGCAAGTGTATAATTGTATTATAGTAGATAACATTAGAACAACACAAAATGAACACATGAAACAGACCGGCCCCCTTCGAACTCATTGGACCCGACCGTTGGATCATTTTCCGTATCTTTTAGCTCTTCAAAACACAACTAGAATAAGATCCGGTCAGGTCTGCCGTCAGAGAATCTAACGAGGACAAAAAGAGGAACGAATATACAGTAGGTACAGTAAATACAAAAATATGTGTGAAAGAGGAAAATGATACGAAAGATGAAGTCTTATAGACGTGCTTGTCTTTGACTTTATTCTTATATTTCTCCTTTGCTTCATCTCATAACTGTTTCCAATGAAAAAAATATTTTTTATTTGGACTATTTGTGAGTGTGTTTAACGTTAAGTCATTTTCAGGGTGATTTATGAATGATGGAAAACATTGAAAACCATCTTAATATGAATGTAAATTAACATCCTTTTTTTTACTTTCCTTGCAATCATGGTGCTGTGAGATGCAGAAGATTATAGTTTTTATAATTATCTACAGCATTACGTTAATTTCTTCCCACTGCAAGACAAACAGCAGTATCCATTTTGGATGAGAAATGTATCATCATTCTGGATTCTTGCATTTATAACGTTAACGCAACGCAATATAGTTATTATTCTGTGTGTGGCTGACCCCTAAGACCGTGGTGTGTGTGTGAGAGTCAGTGTGTTCTCATTTGGAAGTCCACACGAGTCTTCTTCACATCGCTCCCTGACCTCATAACGTTTTCTATCCAGGTTAAGGAAAACAAGTAAGTAAGTAAAATGTATTTATTAAGCGCTTTTCACAGACATAGGCCGTTTCTCAATCTCGAGGATTCTGGCTTCCAAGCCAATATTTCAAGGATGCTACGTCATCGAGTGCCGCCGAAGGACTGTTCCAATCTCCAGCATACTTGGAATTCCACCGAAGCCGCGTCCTTGGTTTGGGGGTAATTTCGAGGCTGCACATGGGTAGACTTCGCGTCCTTCAAATCCCCACAATGCTTTGCGCACGGACCAATTTCCCCAAATCTGTGGCGGAAAATGTAAGGCGGGGCCTCTCATATGACACATCTGCACACTTGCTAGCCTGTTCCACTCTTCGTTTTCCGAATGCCAGGAAGGATTCTTGCCTAGCTTCTGAAGGAAGTGACTCGGAAGACATGTGCTACCAAGCAAGCGTCCTCGCGATTGAGAAATGGCCACAGTCTCAAAGTGCTTGACAAAACATCATAGGAGTCATAAAAGAATAAATGAGCACACAAGCCACGTGTTAAGAAGTTCTAAAAACACAATACAAACATAGAATAAAATAAAGCACACAGGTTACCCAAACAGGAATGTCTTTAAATATTACCATTTGAGTGTGTGTACACTTTTTTAACGAAGAGGGACAAGAGTCCAGGGTTAGTTAGATTTGACGCTAATTTTTTACGCTTAATTACGCATAATTATTAATTGTTGACATATTAAATCTATTAAGGAAAAGATTAGCTCAGGCCGGATTATATATATATGATGGATATGTCATTATATATATAGTATGTATCATGGGTCAGGTATATTCCGTGTATGCATGTCATATATGAATAGTATCATGATATATATGTCCATCCATATATCCATGTATACTGTCATGTATTATGTTATAATCGTGCCTCCTCACTCTCCGCCCTTTTTCATATGTACTGTATCATAGTATGTATATGGTCCATATGGTGATATAATATAAGGGTGATGTACTATGTCATATGTATATATATCATATATATTATCATTCTACCTCATCTCTGTATATGTATACATGCTGACTATCGAGATAATATCCGGTCATATATCCTTATTATATTGTATGTTATGGTCATGTATATGTATATCGATCACTATTGGATATGGTCATATATTGTATGGTGCATATGTATCGTATATGTATATATCAATTATATATATATGTATGTATATGTATATGATGATATATATAGTATATTATATATATATATGATTGTATGTATATGTATATATATATTGTATATTAATATATATATATATGTATATATATATATGATACTGATGCTGCGGTATGGAGATGAGCCGCATGTATATATATGTTATTATATGTATATGTATTATATATGTATATGTGTATATATATATATATGTATATGTTATACGTCATATATATATATTACTATATGTATATGTTATATATGTGATTTATATGTCATATATGTATTTACTATGATATATTATGGTATATATTATATATATATATATATATATATATGATGTATATATATGCTATATGTATATATGTATATGTATATTATATATGTATGATGTATTATGTCATGTCACCCCGTTGTTTCATAAATCAGTCGGTGGTTGAACACGTCAAGAGGGTGAATTTTCACTCTCCGGACATTAAAAGTTGTCTGCCATATGGAGTTGATGCGCAGCTCCCTCCCTCCTTCTCACGTCGGGACTCCCTCCGGAAAAGTGGTTTGGGTTTGGGTGTGGGGGGGGGGGTGTCTTGTAATAGTCTTCGTCTTTGTGAGTCCTTATGATTTTATTTGAGATGGAAGATACAGAAAAATATATTTAGTAGCATATTTAGTGGCGGGGGAGACCCAGATTGTACAGTCAGATGGAGACAGCGGTGCATTGAGCGGATTCCGAGGGCCGAGGCGGTGCTCGCCAGTCGGCACCGGAGGATTGGATACCTTGCGAGGACGGGAGTGCCAGGGCGACTGACACCTGGAGAAAAT
>NW_011333040.1:14341326-14385902 GCF_000735185.1 Notothenia coriiceps
CATTCAAAGTCCCCGCAATATTCATCTGAGCACATGGCGCAGCCACAAGAGACCAACTTCAAGCTCTGACATGTGAGACCTTCAGACTGCTCCTTATGTTGATGCAGCACAGACAAAGGAACTATGCCAGATAAGGTGGAAAGTTTCATATAGCATGAAATCTAATACACACATTTGGCCCCAGAAATTGGAGACGGATAATGTACGTATTGTGACTACTTTTTTGTTGTTTGCTTTAAGGATACGGTGTTTGAGATTGTATTGATGAGTGATTGTTTATGTTGTGTAATTATTGCTTTCTGTGTCAGTGCGTGTGTTGGGTCTATTGGTTATTTTGTTATGCGTTGTTTGGATGGCATAGTGTTTTTTCTCTTTGCCGGAGATCAGTATTACGTGGTAAGAATAAGAGAACAAATAGTCTACTATATAGAGTAAAAAATGTGTTGTTTTGCTTTACAATTAATTAAAAGGGCAGGACAATAGAGAAAGAATGGTAACTGATTTTACATAGTTGTCAGGTGATTGTAATTACATTTTCACTATTTAATAGTAAGAAGACCCTAATTCTTAATTCTTATTTTGTGTTCCCATATTTTTAAAGTATCGCAGAGCCAACAGCATGTAATTATTTTGATGGAATATTTGAGGCCATTAAGAAAAGTTGCAGACAACAACATTGATCTGAGCTGCTGCTTGACAGCAACAGACACCTGAGTGTGCCGCAAGTCTTTTTGAGACACAGGACAAATTGAGTTCCTACCATACACAAGAATGATGCTGTAGATCTTAAGGCAGTTGCATTGCGGTCCATAGGTACAAGAGCTATGTCATGAGAGGGATGCCCCAAAGAGCACATCAAGTGACAGGTATGTGAGGAGTAATTCTACTAATAGGTCGTGGGTGAGAAATAGAAATGACAATAACGAGATTGTACTGGAGTATTAGACATTTGATGCCTTAATGCCTCATTACGGTTATTCCGTATTTTGTCTGTTTCTTTTAGAACAAATTGATGACCTGCCTCATGAAGATTACTGCGCGCTCTATCCCGTCGTTCCTCCCAAAAAGGAGATTCTGAAAGGGCATTGGAGAAGGACTGGAGAGCACTTCATAAACCCAGCCTGCCCGTGGGACCCAGGTGGATCAGATCCAGGAGGAGGGCCTGTTTCCTGTCTGCGACAAAAAAACTACAGAAAGCATTGTACCGCACCTCCAGAAAGAAGGATTCAAGGCATCACCAGACAAAGAAAAGATCAAGGGCAGTGTTAAGGCAGTTGACCTCACCAAAGTTTTATTCTTCACATGGCCACTGGTATCAGGATCTTCTTATCTGGACCTGGCGAACTCTCCTGGAATTCCAAGGCGATCAAACGTGGCCCCTTGCGGGGGACCTTGTGTGCGTAGCATGACCTGGCTGCACCAGGCCGCGCTACGCAAACAAACAGAGAAACAGGCCCTATCATCCGTCCAGTGCTTGAGTCCTTCACAACCACCAGTTGAGATTTGCATACATGATATTAACATCAGAAGTCCAATTTCCCCGAAGCCTTCCCTTCTGTCAGAAAAACATTAGTTACAACATCATTGCGGCCATTGGTGACGAGATTCTCCTTTACTTTCTCCACCGACACTGTACCCTGGCTGCCCGAAATATTCGATCCCATCAATTTCCAAACAGAACCGAAAATTTCGTAGAGGAGTTGGGGAGGAGGAAATCCATCATTTGTGTAAACACTTCGAGCCCCTCCTGACCAATAAAGGCTGCAAGCTGAGGTAAGCGAGAAGGAAGGGGGTCGGGGTGAGACAAACACGACAATTGTGCGTAACCAATACGTAGTGGAAACTGTGCCTCCCCATTATTGCCAGATCTTTGTTGGAGAAGGGAACAATTTACCCAAATCTGCTGTCACCTAATACAAATAGTCTTTATGTTTTTCCCTGTCTCTACTCTCAAGCTGAACGGCAGTTCTCAGTAATTGAAGAAGACTGCAGAGGCCGAATTGGCGTAAGCCTGCACACTTCAACAATTGAAGCATTTCATACTACCTCATCAAATCCCAGTGGCTCCCTGCGAATATCAAAGTGATGAAGCCTGTGGCAAGATGGTGGCAGCTGGCATCCAACAAAAGGAGACCCAATATCATTGCCCTATGGTCAAATGAAACCCCAAAATCCAAATCTCCCTGACTCGTCACATCTCCATCTCAAGTGCGACCAGAATAAGGACGCACCTTACGTAGCACTACCGCACATCTCACAGTAGCCAAACATGTCTGTGCTCATTAAAATCCTTGTGTAGTTTTAATAAATATTTGTTTAATTGCAATTTGGTGTCCATTGAATGGCTTAATAAATATATATAAAAGATGTAAATCAATACAATCGTAGTCACTTTCATATCGTATGTTAAATCATTGTTTTAATAGCCTGGTGCCCGGCTTTGGCCTTTGTGCCCTTAAAAAATGACACTCAAAAGGCCAAGTGGCCTTGTCCCCTAAAATGAGAAATTCCAGGCCTGCCATAGACAACTATTTTATTAAACAAGAAAAAACATTTCTAAATCCATCAAAAGCTTTAATTAATGATGGGAGTCATGTGCGTGATACTGTTGATGAATGTGGCCATGTAAGCACGGGAAATTCTGCAGCGATTGTTTCCTTATGGTGAAAATAACACCCGTCATGCAACCAAGATCCTCGCTGCGCGTGGGCGATCTGCCGACAGGCTGCCATTAAAGAAAAATAGTTGTTTAAAGTGACATTACGATTTAGGGCACGTAATAACGTTTTAATGAAGTTAATACAGTAATATTCATATTGTCAGTGATTTATGTCAATTCGCAACATAAACATAAAGATCCGTGGTGAAGATATGATTAAATTAGGATTAAAAATCTGCCGAGAGCCCGGGCTGCATTCCTCACTGTCGTTTTTTGACTAAACAACATTATTGTTAAATAACAACATGGGATGTTTGGTAAATGATTACAGTGTCTCTTATGTTAGCACAGAGTATGTATCCGGACATATGATCTTAACAAAGTTCCGCTGTCATCCAGACTTATCTGACTTTATTTCACATGAGCTCCAGTGTGGAACCCCACGCACCCCCTGGGATCAAGATCCATTGCAGCTGCTCATATAATTACATTTATCTTACACGTGAGGGGCGGTCTCAAGTCAAGCTGGAGCGTTTTCAACCCTTGAGCGAGGGCAGATCACGTACCAATCACGGCCCTCGCGTTTCAAACTGTCTGAAATTAATCGCTACATCTGTATTATTGAAATACAATTAAGATAATAAGATTAGATATACTTTATTTGATCTAAAATATTGATGTTTTTTCGTTATAGTAGCCTGTGAAAACCATAACAAATAAGTGATTAAATGCTACAGTATTCAGCAAACGCGACTGCAGAGCTGCAAACATTGCAAACAAACTAAGGTCTACAACACCAAGTTGTCTTTGTGTATTTGTGAATGAAGCGCCATCTCATGGTTAAATCCTGAAATTGAACAAATGGGGAAATTTGGCAACGCCCTTTCAGGAAATAGTGGGAGGGCTTTAATCTCCCAGCCACTGGGATCCGCTGGGTTTTTGGTTGGAATCCGCTGGGTGGAGTCCTATCTGGAGTGCTACATCTGTAGAGAGCTGTCAAAGGCAGGATCTCTGCTGCTGTATCCTATGTACTACCGTTTGATAAGGCCAGATGTTGAATAGTGATGGTAGAAGTTTGCGAATTTAAAAGAGGTCATTATCGTTATGTAGTTTATCATCAATGTTATCTTTGTTTTTATAACTACTGCAGCCTAATCTGATTTTGAGTCACGTCAGTGGTCAAAATGGCTTTCTGGAAAAACAAAGTTCATAAATTATAATCGATATAGTGCTTTTGCATCTACTAAGAGAAGGTCTCATTTTCAAATGTATTTTACGGTGAATGCCCCCACGGTTTGCGTTTACACAGAGCCTTCACACGGAGCCCCATGAGAGCTGCTCTCAATGGAGCCGCTGTTTAGTCAATATCAGATGGTGGGGGGGGGCATTGGCATCATCGCGAGTATCACTGCTATCTCTGGTTCAGTTTTTATTGTACTGTTTACCCCGAGCGAGGGAGAATGTGATGGGGGGGCATGGCTGTGTGGGTGTTTGGTGCCCTCCATCTTTCTCTGTCAGTGTGGCTTCTCTTCTGTACATAATCCTGCCAGGGCACCAGCTGCTCAGAGAATGGCATCTCCAAAGGCACCACACACTTCCTCTCAGACCCCCCCCACACCAGTCTTCTCCACAGCCTGCTCTCTCTGGAGACCCCCCTGGTCAGACTTTGGTCACTGAAGCCAAGTTCACACTGTTGGAATGATTGAAGTGACAGTGGTGTGTTTTGCGTCTGCAGGGACTCCTTTTTCTGCTCTGCTTCACCGGCCGGACCCCCGACAGGCCCCTCCTCTCAAATCACTAGAACAAGGCATATAGCATATTTTTTATAAAGAAACATAAGGAATTGAATACGATTCATTTAGATTAAATGTTCAAATGCTGCATCCTTTACAGTCAACGTTCATAGAACTGAAAACTGTTGAAATTTGAGTCACTGATGAACTACTTTAGTTTTTGTTTGAATAATGATAGAAGAGGATAAATGACTAAGTGTTTTACAAATCTTCCATAAGGAGATAACTATTTTGTCACTATTTATGACAGATGCCAAATTTGGCGCTGGTAAAGGACATGTCGACCCCAAAGTAAAGGTCCGCCTTTACGACCCCTATTTATTCTCATTATATTACATAAATAAATCATGTTGGTTGTTACATGTGAGATTCTTCTGCAGTAATCACATTATGTGAGGGGGGGAGTTGTAAGGGATGGGAGGGG
Source organism: Notothenia coriiceps (assembly GCF_000735185.1). Taxonomy (NCBI): domain Eukaryota; kingdom Metazoa; phylum Chordata; class Actinopteri; order Perciformes; family Nototheniidae; genus Notothenia; species Notothenia coriiceps. The sequence goes on from NW_011333040.1 coordinate 14,346,203, forward strand.
GCTGTGCTAAAGTATTAATGTTTTTTTAACTCTGTGATTCACAAAGATTCAATATTATCACTGTAGCAACACAGTATTTTTAAAAACGTAATAAAGAAAAAAAATATTTTTTATAAAGGAGATGCAGGGAGGGCATGTCTGGGGTGTGTTTTCAGTGTGTGTCCTGAGCTCTCACATGTCAGTGTTTCACACAACTTAATTTAGAACTGTTAAGTATTTGTCCTCCTTTGTTATTCCCTTATCTTGTGTCCCCTCATCTTTTCCCCCTGTCTTTCCCTTTCTTTGTTGGTTCATTCTCTGCTTGCTTCTCTCCAAACCTCAGATTTAAGGACTGATGCAACTCCTCTTCTCTCTCTCACGCTTGATGCTTCTAGAGCGAGTCAACTTGCCAGCAGCAACAGGGAGTTGAAAAAAGTGTATTTTTATAGCCAATGTAAAAACAAGCACCACCAAGTATGCTTCTAATTTCCCTGCACAACACAACATGTGGCGGTTAAGCTATGCACACATTCCAGCCTGGAGTGTTAGGTCACTGTGTATGATTAGAGATGTTTCACCAGAGTGAGCTTTAAGAAAATCCAACACATTTCTTGCAGAACTCAAACCAGTGAAATGCTCCGAAATGTTTTGTCCTTCCCTTGGCAAATGTCATGCGCAGATTCTTACTAGTTTTGTAGACACCAACACTATGAGATATATGGCTGCTGCCCTTACACTTGTATATTTATACGTCGAAAAAGCTTTCTGTTAGCATTAACATCCAGAGCTTGTCATAAGGGAAGCTGTGGCGCAGTCAGCATGTTGTTTTGTCCCTGAGACACTTCACCCCAAATTGCTCCTGCGGGGATAAGATAAGATAAGACTTTATTTATCCCAAAGGAAATTGTTGTGCCAGAGTAACAAAATACAATAAACACAATAAACACAGCAACACAACAGCAAAACTGTACACTGAAAGTGCAAGAGCAATTAAACATCTACAGACAACATGAAACATAGATGGTCACACAATCAATGCAATCATTAGCAGTATTTAGTAGTTAGTAGTGCAAAATTGGCCACAGTATTGAGTATGTAAGTCGCTTTGGATAAAAGCGTCTAGCATGTAACATGTATTGCATAAGGATAAGCGTCATTTTGTTGAGATCAGATCACTAAGTGAAACCTTTGATTCTGTAAACCAATGTTTATCTCCCGCTCCTGTATATCCTCACAATGTGGGCTGAAAACAATGGAGGTTAGATGATGACAAACACAATCCACAGCGACAGTGAAAATATGAACAGGGATAGAGAGGATGTTTGTTATTTTAGTGGGAGCTCTGACCTGTGGGGGGGTGCAAATAAAAAATTCCTCATCCTGAGCCTTCTATGATTTGGGGAGATTTAAGTAATTTGAGAGCCTTCAGATCAGCTTACGCTTTTTAAACAGGGTTGTCGGAGATGTAGCAGGACGGCCATATACAGGCTTCACAAGATGAAAAATAAGAGGATCACCAAGGTGCGTTTTACTAAGTGGAATATGGGAATATGAACCACATTTATGACAATCCAACTGTTGGTTCATAACATTTCATCATCATGTTGATACAGGTTAAAGAAGATATGCAGGAAATATGAATGCGGTGGAGCGCTGTAGAGGTTTGTACAGACTCAAACCCAAAGAAAGATTAGAGTTTATACTTGACTTAGAAAATTGTATCAAACCGTTAGCATGCCAGGCTAAAGCTGCAACTCTGTTTCTACCTTTTCCCACTGAGTGGTGTGTATATACCTGTAACACATACTTTTAAGGTCAGAGAGTAAGTTGAATTTGAACATTTCTCAACATAAACATACACCAAAATGATGGTACCTGACATTGTTTGGGTCAAGCATCATAACCAGGGCTGCACATAACTGGTGCGCATGCGCACCTCCGCCAAAAAAAAGAGCACCGGGTCATTTGAAAAAACGCGCATTTGTGTACCAACATTGAGAGAGAGAGAAGAGAGAGAAGGGAGAGAAGAGAAAAGAGAGAGAGAGAAAGATATTTGCGAGTTGCGTATGAACTCAGGGCTGGCCCGTAGCACTGGCGTTATAGATGTTCGCCTAGGGCGCCAGATCCGGGGAGGCGCTGGGCTGACAGCTCTGGGAGGTAAAAAAACATTTTTGACCGTTGGGGCTCATCCTAATTTTCGGCATTGATGTAACAATATTCATAATTAAGTAAATGTAACACCCTTTTCACCCGGGTTACACGTTTCATTTGCCCTGTATGATGGGCGCTGTAAGTGATGAAAATGGGGGATGTCGGCTTATCTGGCGCCCGCAGCTCACAGCCAAAGTGCGAGTGAGCGAGGGAGAGAGGGAGGGTGCACCGGTACCGGCTCTGTTGTTATTAGAATCTGGTGCTAGCTGCTCTAACGGATATAAGAATAAATAATGTGGAGGGAGAGTCCTCTCCAGTCAGACTGAGAGGCTGATAACTACAGCTCAGTGAGGTAAAGGACTCTGAGTGTTTAGATAGTTCACTTTAGTCTAAGTTCAAACGGTTTGGTCACAATTTATGTAAACACTATCTAAACACTCAGAGTCCTTTACCTCACTGAGCTGTAGTTATCAGCCTNCAGCCTAAACAACAATAAGCGCTGCTTGGCTGCAAAGTACATACACATTTTGACTTGAGAGATTTAGTTTTGCCGGTATTCAACATATTTTACCAGTCATAGTCCGGTAATTATTTACACTCTAAGAAGAGTCCTACACAACAGACATGGCGTCAAAAAGGAGTAATGTGTGGAAATATTTCGACCAGGTAACCAGGTTAGTGAGTGCGGTGTAGAGGTCAAACAATGCCAAATTAAACTTATACATGCTATACCCGCAACCTCCGTTCCAGCTGAGAGGGTCTTCTCTACAGCTGGGCTGATTGTGAATCGCACATGAAAGCTGTAGGCCTATAGCTGTCAAACTGTGATCACCAATTCAATACATTTGACAAATTCGACTTGGTTTCTACAGTTATTTGAACATGTATGTATCTTTTTCCAAAATGTATTGAAAAAAAAAAAATAGAACATTTTTTTGTTACCCAATTTTTTTTTTTATAGGATATGTACATTTCGGTTAACCGGTTAACCGTTTTTTGGGGGGTCGAATATTCGAATATACATTTGCTTTCAAATTCCCATCCCTAATTAAGACCCGACTCTTTTGCATAACAGAGCTCTGTCCCTTCATGGACATAAACCCTTTGGAGAGACTACATTAAACGTATCATGTTGAATACACAGATTCAGTCATTGTTAACCTCCACAGACTTTTACATCCATTTGGAGTATGCCACATGTTTATGTCCATACCATGACTTATGGGTAAAGCAATGGTATGCATGAGCAAATAAACAAAAGCCACAAAAAATCTTTAAATGAATATAAAAACCCTCCATTTGGTTTTCGGCCCTCATGATATCTTGTGCAGTTATTTATTAGATCTCTATAGTCTTTCAATGGATTTTGAGTGTAGATTAGAGGTTAATGACCTTTTTAAAGTCATTATTTTGAATTTCTGTGTTATTTGTTTCTCATTTGACTTTGAAGGGGGGCATATTGAAACACTGAGTGCAGAACCACCACTTACTGGGCTCCATGAAACTACAAACCCAAGCCTTGGCACATAAAGGAAAGCACGGTCAGTGCCACTCCCCTGAAGTGATGATTGTGGGACATTCAGTGTGTTCTGTGTTCAGTTACCTGTCTCAGATACCAGCGACACAGGGGTCATACGAGTGCAAGATCGGGTCAAAGGTCTTCTAGGAACGAAGTCCTTGTCTCCGGGCTGACCGTGCTGTGACCCTGACCCGTCAGCAGGGGCAGATCCCGGGGGGGTGGCTGGTCTCTCTCCCTGTGCAGGCAGCAGTGATGCTCTCCTGTAGGCATGGTTGACAGCAGCACACCTGGGAGCCCCGTTGTCCACACAAGAAGAGCTCTTCTCAGTCCCTGCTCCAGAAGGGCCTTCTGAGCCCTCACTTGGCCTGCCAGTTCCTGTTGCTCTCTCAGTGGTTGTGGTTGCTCTGTGGGAGGTCCCCATCACCACCCTCCCACATCCACCTACCTGCCTGGAAGAGGCAGCTCCAGGTCCAGCCCAGGCAGCAGAGCCAGTGAGCGGCCTCCCTCCAGGGCCCCGCCCTGTCCCAGTGTCCCCCCCGAGGCGAGCAGCAGCCTCCGCTCCTTTAGCACTAGTCCTCCTGCTGGTGTCAGCAGCAGCCTTCATGTCGGCTTTGATCTGTTCACTGGTCACCTGGCAGCTCTTCTCACAGCTGCTCTCTGACAGCTGAGCCTTCGTCAGGTCAGGCGAGTCTGCCGCTGATCCGGCCACGTTGTTGCTCCGCCTCAGAGGAGTCTTTCCTTTCCCTGGAAACACATACATGTTTATTTTACATACACGGGACAACCCAAGCTCTTCGTTTTAAACCATGTTCTTATGCTTATAGCCACATTTGTGTGTAGATCCTTTTTTGTATTGAACAAGAAGCCCTTATTCTGTAGCTGTTGTGTTACTGACCCCAGTCCACACCCACAACCCATTGTGACACGCAATGGTTATAATGACTGGTGTTCTGTGAAATAGTGTTACCTTCTGCACAGGAAGCTGGCTGCTGCAAACAGGAAGCTGGCATTAGCCTTGATACAAGACATTCCTCTTCCTCACTGTCAGAGTCTGAGATGACCGGGGGGGGCTTTGGAACAGTTGCCCCTGCTGCTCTGTTCTGCTGTACTAAGCCACTGGGACCTGGAATTGGGAAAGACAGATCAGTAGACATCCAAAATGATTAGGAAAAGCATTTTCTTTTTTTACGTGTGAGCATGAAGAAATGCTGGATTAGACGGCTGATGTATTTAGGAAATTATTTCAGCTTTTATGTGGATGTCCAACAAGCTACATTGAGAAAGCGGCTTGCTCCTGTTTGCAGAGTGCCATGCCAGCCCTGACCCGATGCAATGCATGGGTCTTGGAAACATAACTAGTTTGCAGTTCAAGCAAAGAGAACAGGGAAGTTTAGTTTTGAAACAGCATAGAGCACGTGCGCCCCCTGGCTCCCCAGATACATAGTGGCAGGTGAGCCTGCAGGTCCTGCCTCCTGGCAGAAAGATCAGACTTTGCAGCAGGAGAACTCAGCTTTCCCAGTCAATACAACACTGAGGAAGTTAATGCTTCCATTTACTACATCAAAACTGAGTGTACGCTAATATTACATGTGCCAGATTTAACCCCTGCTACTGTCAACAACAAAAAAACAAGCTGCAAACCTGCTTGCTCCTCGTCGGGACGTTGTGGTGTTTCAGCCAGACGACTGGGCCCTGGAGCTGCGTCCGCCCCCTCAGCTCTCACCTCCCCTTGTGCTCCTTTCAGCTCTATTTGATGCTCCATGTTCTCCTCCTCCAACATCACCTCCTCCTCCTCCTCTTCCTCATCCTCCATCCCATTTACCTCTGCTGCTGCTGCTGCTTCAGTGAAAATAAACATTTGTTACATACCAATCACCACAGTCCCTCGTACAGACACCAATACTGACTATAACCACCCTGTTGTACAATAGTTGCTATTACGGTATACTATTTACTTTTGTTATTACTTGTTGATACTTCAATATTCAGCACTGTTGAGAGATGACAGTTATATTTATTAATTAATGATGTTGTTACTTTCATATGTTCACTTTTTTATGATGCTGCTACTTATTTTTTACCACAGACTTGTGTTCATTAGATTTGTTTATATTAACAATGTTATTAAATAAACTCCTAAGTTAATATTCTACTCTACTAATGTTGATTTGTCTGCACTGCACTATGATTTTACATTTCCTATCTGTAGGACCAATAAAGGATATCTGATTCTGATAAGATGCTCTCTCCCAGAAGCTATTGACAGATCTGAAAGTTATCTACTAAATACACTGCATTTAGATTTTTGGTGATAGAATGTTGCACAACATTAAAATGTCCGAGTCTGAATCACTTCACTGAATCACATTTAGCTCACTTCATCTCCGGCAGAGCACTAGCATAATCCCAGAAAGGTTCAGGTGTACTTTCTAAAGACTAAGGGTTGAAAAGGTAAGGTTGTTTTAAGACTCCAGAAGCTAAAGTCCACAATAGTTGCTGCTGTGTTGAACTGCTGTTCCCCTAGGACTGCAGGTAGGACTTACCATTGTGCTCCTGCTGCTGTCTCTGGTTGTTGTTGTTGTTGTTGATGATGTTGACAGGTGGAGGGGCAGGGGGCATGTTGGGCTCATTGTTGTGGTGGTGGTGGTTGTTGTTGTTATCATTGTCGTTGTTGGAGTTCTGGTTGCTGACAAGTGCTGAGGACACGCCGATACCAGTCCCTGCACTCAGACCCACCCTGGCACAGCCCTGTCTCACACAGGACACGCAGAACATGCATGAGTACATACAATGGTTTCACAAACAATAGTCTCAGTTCATTGTTGTTGTTGAAAGCATTCCGTTGTTTCCCCTTTTCATTACAACTACTCAGCCATGGAGGGCTGCTGTGCTCTACAACTGGCGATAACAACTCATGATGTGGTCAGTCCTGACAAAATGTCCAATTGGGCTGGTCGATAGGCATGTCTAGGGTATTTTAGTCGCTTTGAAGAAAAGTGTAAATAATATGTGATGTTAAGTGGTATCTTCGTGAAACCAAAAATGTTGACCATGAAAGGAAATAAACAGCTAACTTGTGTTTTAAAAATGTCTAATTGGACAGAAAAACTACGAGGCGAAAACACACACACCTGTCTACATCGAGGGATCTGAGGGGGAGAAATATATATATATATATATATATATATGTAGTGTATACCTTGGGTGGTTCTCTAAACATCTGGTCCAGACAGATGAACTCCAGGCTGGGAAGTGCCTCTATGAACTGGGAAAAGGATTCCAGTTTGATGGCATGACAGCGAACCAGAGTGAGATCGACCAGACGACTCCATCTGGACTGATCTGAGGACAGACAAAGGCAGAGATAACAGCTACACACAGCACTACAACAAAGCAACAACTGAAAGACCAAAGACAGCAGCAAAATACAACTTCTATTACATAGAGCCCACATTAATATTAGCGCCTTGAGAGACACACTTCAGGCAACCAGTGATGTCTGTGGAGTGTTACCTGTGATCCAGTGGTGAGGGTTATGCAGGTGAGGACAATTGTAGATCAGCAGGTACTTGATGTTAGTGAACACCTCGTTCACTACCTTCACTCCAATATCAGTGATGATGCCTGGGTTCTCAATGACATCAGCCAGACCATACTTCACCAGCTCCGAATGAGTCATCTTACCTACACATTCACAAAGAAAGAAAAGCAGCTAGAGAAGGAGAGCCATGGTTGTCTATTGTTTGATAATATATTAACATGGAAATTAAGCACAAGAAGAAAGAGTATGGAAATGCTGATTTCTTTCAGGGAAGGAAACATGATCTGAGTTCTGCTGAAGATATTTGGAGGAAACTTACATTGCAGCAGGAACTCATCCACATATCCCAGATGAAGTGTCTCAAACTGAGGAAACTCTAGTTCAGCCATTTTTAGGGCTGAGAAGACGCCATCTTTGGTCAGAGAAGGCTGGATACGCAGCTCGTGAAGCCTGTTGAACAGACACAAATCATGTCATTAGGAAACGTTAGTGCTCTGAAGGTAAGGACAGGTTCAATAAGGGTTTTCTTTTAACTCCATGTTAACCTGGGTATCAGTGAGCTTCTTACTTCCATGTCCTGTGTTTATGCTTTGCTCTGTACAGTGTCGGGACAGTGTGTCCAAATCTACCCTAATAGTGTAGTAGCCAGCTCATAGACTCCTATTGTCAGGGGTACACATAACTTTTTTACCCTGGTTCTCAAAGGAGCACCTGGAGATGTTGCTTGGTGCTCATCCTTAAAATGAATTCAACCATAACTTTTGAGGGGCTCTTGACTTTATTTGTCAGACACACACGTGCACTGAACACACAAGCAGAGGTGAACACAAGACAACATTAGCACGATCAGTAATCCTACAAGCTGTCATCACTACCCTCCTGACTGTTCTCCTCACTGTCTTCCTCTCTGTCAGACATGGCAGCTGATGATGTAGGCCTACTTCTTTCTCTCTGGTTGAGTCTGCGATTAGCTGCTTGCATCCACAAGTCAACAGCTGGTTTTGGGTCGAAAGTCTCTGTTGTCATCTTAGACAAGTAGATGTAATCAAATAAGTATGTGAACATAACCAATAGCCTACCATAGCCAATAACAAATGAATGTAACTTACTTTATTTGTGTTTTTCATTCATATCTTATTTTACCTTAACATTTTTTTATTTATGCATTTTTTTATCTCTCCAGTTTTAAAGGATATTTTTGGTTACTGACCTATAGTATACAGGACTGTCTCAGAAAATTAGAATATTGTGATAAAGTTCTTTATTTTCTGTAATGCAATTAAAAAAACAAAAATGTCATACACAGAGGAACGCTGCCAAACGTTTTCCTGCTCGCTTTAAAAGCATCCATTCTCTTACAGGGGAGTCTCTGTCGATAGACAGGATGGCCTTCATATTTCTGAAGAATGTCGTCAGTGGTTGTGTTGCCAAAACCTGTGGAGATCTTTTTTTTCTTTTGCGCCAAGTTGAAGGATCAAAGGATATGCACAAGGCCAATCCCCCAATCGCCCACCAGTTTACGCAGTTTGGGGACGACCCCGTTCACTGCAGCTCGCGTCTGTGGCATAAAGACACCAACCTTCGTCCTTCCACTCATCTCCTAAGCCACAAGCATGGAAAGAGTTGCTCCATCCCGTCTGTTTATGTCCTGTGCCGTTCGTTTCACACCCAAATTAATTAAACCCAATGAAATCTGAGCTAAACTCTCCCTTGCTACCCACAGACACAATGTACACAATTTTCCTGCTCCACTTTTGGTTAATGTCTTTCTGATCCATCAAAAAGCACACACCCAAAATTTTTACATACAACTCTGAACTGATTGCCTGTGCGATGGTCTCCATGATGCGGGATCCCCTTCTCTCGAATGATAAGCAGTCCCAACATTAACTTTAAGCCTCTTGAGAAGTGCAATGTCCTCCTCATATGAACGCATAGGACGTACATGTTTGGCTTTGTGAAAGACCAACAGAAACATATTACTCAGAGCTTGGCGCTGTTCTTCATTGAGTTTATCCTGCCACCTGTCGAGGGGACGATTGGGGTTCTTATCCTGGTTGCACTTGTCAGCTATCTTCACATGCTCTTTTCAAAAGCTGGATGACTAAAATTCGTACAACCTATATAAAAGGCGTTGCTTTTATCAGCAAGATTCTGATTTTCTCTGCGGAGGTGGAGTACCAAAGTTCGTATGCTTTCTCCCGGTAAGCTCTCTCCCTGGAGAGCTGGCTTTTTCCTCTGTAAGGTTCTCTTAAACTTGGTAAATATTGCTCGAATTTCTTTGAAGTTGAGTGAATTGTTGGATGAAAGTTTGAAACTGTTAGATCACACTGACCATTTACGAGGAACCGCCTCTGAATGTTGTCAGGCTATAGGTGTGAATGTGCAGGCCCGGCGATCCTTGAGGAGATTCCTTTGGATTATGTCGGAAGACTTTAATGTCAAAACTATGAATTCAGGTTTCAGATTAGAAAATGACCACAGCATGATATGTTTTATATTATTGTCATATTGTAACGAGAGAAGGTAAAAACCTGTTCAAGTATGGACCAATTTTTCTTCGAATAAACTGATCCCACCTTTTGGATTGGGATAACTTAAAAAGACATCTGTGCTCTCCTCTCCTGCTTCAAAAGGTAAGATTGCACCCTGCCACACTCACACTTAGGTAGGGCCACACCTCACTACTGATATCAAAATCCTTCGGGATCGCTTAAACAGATGTAGCGGGTCGCCTGAATTGAAACAGCAGTTAATTGAACCTGGTTCTTCAGGGAGTTAATAGAGGTGAGATCTTGCTGACGTTGGTGGATCTGAGACAAGCAGTAAACTTACATAGACTCAATAAATTCTGTTAGGTCAATTATTAGGTCTGAGTAATTTGCCAGAATAAATGATCAGGCCTCCTCCAACAGTTCACACTGCCGGCAACTAGACCATAAAGTGGAACCCTGTGGTTTTTCTATGAAAACTCTAGCTGTACATGCAGCTAGTTGAATTAACTGGTTAATGGTTGAGCACCTGCGAGCAGCAGTGATGATGAGGTAACCCAGGTCCACTTCCAGAGAGTTCTTACACGCTCCAAACACAATGGTGTGGAGGTTCCGAAATCCTCCTGGAGACACATACGCAATATCACAGACACGTCTTTGTTGTGTATTCAATTGTTCAATACAACGTCCCAACCCTATTGGAATTTGTACAATCATAAAATATTCTATGACCAACATAAATATTTATTACACTTTCCAACCATAATTCCATTTTATAATTACTTTTTGTAAATAATATACTTTTTTTTGTTTCACACACACGCCCTCCTCACCTGACCTCCAGCTGTCTTCCACCACATGTTGGATCAGCCCCCCGAGGAAGGGAACCCTCACCAGCTCCAACTGCTCGAGGTTCCGAGCTGATGCTAAACCCGTTACCAGGGGAACGTATTTGAGGGAGTTCGTTGGCCCTGCACAGTTGCGCATGACAAAGGTTCTCAGGCTCACACACAGGAAGTCCTTAAACGGCTGAGGTTTGGTGAGGCGAACCCACTTCAGGTAAAGATGACGCAGCATGGACACGCAGGGGATCTCCGGGACATTCACACCTACAACAAACAGACACTTTGTGAAGTTCATCAATTACAGTGCTGCTGTTTTTCAAACTAAGGTGACACGACATGGCCCTTGCAGGTCCATTTACAAGCCCCACAAGCTCCTGCACTAACGAGAATAAATGGATTTACATATTTCAATGAATTGTATTTCAGCTGCAATTTCTAGGCAGTAGCAGGAGTTTTCGGTTTATTGTGGCGTTTCTTACCCACGAGATGTAGGGTCTGGATCTTTGCAGTTATGGGGATGGTCAGTTTGTTCTCAGCAGGAATGGGAAAGGCCCCATTACGGTTGCGGAACTTCCCCAGTATATGAACCTGAGGCATGTAGTTCCATATGGCTTCCACCAGCTCCAGATGGGACGTCTCCACGCCCTGGAATTCAGGAAAATCCAGTTATTTGACAAAACCCATCAAAATGCAAGGTCCACTTGCTAGCTGTTTTTCTTCCAGTAGATAGTGTGCTTAGCTGTAATGGCTTGATTCACATCTCTATACACTTAGGACAGATATACAGTTGAAAGCTTGCTCGTTAACACTTTTCCTGGAATAGTAATTTGACAAATCCAAATGTTGAATCCTACAAATACATTCAGATTTCTAACAGCGCAGCAACACCATCAGGGTGTCAAAGGAGAAAAAGGAGTATGTGACATAAGCTTCATAATGTAACAATGAAATGGTGACATTAGTTCCCATAGCTCTTGTGTTATCACAAGGACGCACCACATACTGGCACTCTTCATAATAATTATAACTTTAATTGTATAGGGCCTTTCAAGAACAGACTTAGGAAGGAGCCTGAGGTCCATCAGGAACAAAACCTCACCTCACAAAATGTGTTTGTACCCGACTGCAGCTTGCCTCATCAACAAGGTCGTGCCTTGCTGTATACTCAATACTATTCACATTTGCACATTCGTTGATAAATACTAAACAGCTCTTTACTTTAAAAATATATATTTCATAAATAATATATATATTTCTATGCAATGGTCAGGTTTTTGAAAAATGGGGCCCCCTGAACAGAAGAGTTTAATAGCCCTGCTGACTTTTCTACAGACTATAAAAACATCACAAGCCTCTGCTATGACTCACTCCGTTATGTGCCACAGAATGCTAAAAGTATGCATTCTTTGTAATACAAACGCGTGGTACAGCTGGATAGATTGAAACCTGATGCAAGGAAGCCTTGCTGCAGAAGAGAATCATTGTCAAAAATATACTGACCAGCAGATTGGGACAGGCTTGTAGTGCCTCAAGGACTCCAGGTATACTGAAAGCCTCGTAGGCTCGGACTCGCCTCCTCTCCAGGTACCGAGGGTGGAGGCCATATAGCTGCTCCAGATCTGGCATCTTCTTCAAAAGGAGCAGAAAACTGCCATCTGTAAAGCCTGACCCAGAAAAAGCAGTACATTCAGACCATGTCCTCAACATATATGAAAACAAACAAAAGGTTGCTAACCCATAAACACACTGACCAGTAAAACATGGTTCCCCCCCCCCCCATGCTATACTGTGGCAATTCCCTGTTCACCATCGCTCAGCAAAACACTGCAGCTGCTCTGTAGCTGCTGCTATTGTCACTCTCCTGATGCTTTCCAAAACCACTTTAACCACTTTTCTCTCACTACAGTTCCCCCTGTTGCAGCTCACATTACATCTGAGACTTTTATCTACCACAAAGTCATTGTCTGAACCCTATACTCCGGCCCTATACTTCTACACCACATTACAGAAAATACTAATGACGAATGACTTTTAAAAAAAAAAAGTGAACATGCTCTTAGTTTGGTTTAGTTGGTAAGGGAAGCAGTGGTTGTGCTCTCACCTGAAGGCATGTACTCCCACCAGCGGCCGGCACACAGATCCACCACCTTGACCACGCGCAGGTACAGAGTCACAGCTTCTCGAAGCTTTCTGGACAGACACTCCATACACATGATGTCCTTCATGGGAAGGTACCTACGAAACCAAACAACGTTTAAACCTTTCAAACCTTTCGCACTTTTGGCTTAGGTCAATGTGTAACTCATTTCAGTCTACTACTTTAAATGTACACACATTCAATTTAGGAAATGTTAAACGAAATGTGGGCTTAAAACACAATGAAACAACATTTTCAAAGGTTTTGAACGTGAGTTATCTAAAACTAAGTCAATAAATATCACTGCGACCAAAAAAGTGCATATTATGGCGTACAGACCAATGACTTGCAAATGCTGAAAGGTTAGTAGGTCAGATTCTACAACATTAATAATAACTATAGTTTGATCGATGGGCTCTATAAAGGTTGATCAGAAAGACAATCAAGGGGCGTAGACTATGAATTCAAACAGGTTTTAATAACCATTTGTCCGCTTTCTCTGCCATTATGAGAATATGTAGGCCAAAAGCTGAGGGAAATGATTTGTGTTAACTGTTAAGTGTTACTGCTTAGTCATTTCAGCATTATTTTCTTCTTTTTAAAATCATGCAGAAGTGTTTTGAAGGGACTTGTTTTATTTGAAATAACCTACTTTACAATCAAATATGAATATGAATTCCTTGAAGATGACATTCTTTAAATAGCCTTCCTAACAATATTTTTTAAGACCAATAATAAACACAGATGATATTTGACTGGATTTTCTCCCATTTGTCCAAGACATTGAAATCTTCAGACATGTTGACCGCTGAAACTTTGTTTTCTCCTGATCATTATTTATACCAACTCCCCCACATGGCATTGTACCTGAATATATGACAGAGGACTTCATGGGACAGCTCATTGATGTAGTCTTTGGGCTCACTGGGTCTCAGGAGCACTTCCCCTCCACTGCTGCCCACCACAGGCTGCGGTTTAGAGGCCTTCTTCCTCGGCCCCATCACTGTGCGACACTGCCCAGGCTTGAAGACAGACACACACTTCCTCCCTCCTGCAGGGGTGCTACTTCCTAGGCAGGAACCTTAGTTTGGGACAAACATCACAACCAAGATAAGTACATGGGATCAAGGGGAAAGGATACAGAGGTAGGGGTGCTTGTCATTTGCATTACTTCAGGTCTCTAGCTCGAAATTGAGACATTTGATCGGGTTAAACCTGTGGGTTGGATAGAACTATACAGATAGAGATATTTAGACTATTATTTCAACATTCTCTTGAAAATGTAGGTTACTAAACCAGGTATACACATATAAGGCACTCATCATAACCTGGATTATAAAATTGTGAATTTGATAACCAAATAATAATAAATGTTGAGGCAAATATTGAATCCATTAAAACAGACTTTGCAGTAATATGCGTTCGTTAACTGGTTTGACTGATCCGAGTGCAGATCATGCAAGCGTAATTGTCAGACAGTTGGGGGAAGAAACTATCAGAAGCTTCACGTGGGAGGACATCAAACCAGAGCTATAGTGCTGAGAGTGAGAACATCACAGCATGTGGAACAGCTTCACACAAACATGAGGACTTGTAGTGCTTTTTGTTAACGTAACTCAGTAATGTCCAGGTACAACTTGTTTCAGGGCGTGTAAGGGAAGTCTGAAATAAAAACCACTCACTAATGATATAAGGCAATGTATATAACCTGAATCAAGCTTTGAGCAAACCACCAACACATTAGCAGCTTTACGTATGGTTGTAGCCAACGATAGAACATTATGCTGACCGTTGGACGGTTACTGACAGGGGGAACACTTTAAACTGAAGACCTTCCTCCGCGTAATGATGCAATAAAGTTCAGCATAGTCTTTGTCAAAGCTAGCTTACTAGTTAGCACATCCGCAGCTAACATTGAACAGACACAAATCATAAAAGTAAACAATACAGGAAGTGACTGGTTGCCCTGCACCGTTTCCACACGGAGAGTGTTCCGACCTACCGCATGGCTCAGTCAAAGCCACTGGTGTGGCGCTTCCTTTAAGTACAGCAGCTAAAAAGCTGTGCTTTTCCTCTTCTTTTTCCCCTTCTTCTTCTTCTGATATACTTCTTCTTCTTTTCTTCTTCTTCTGCTGATGCTGCTGCTGCTTCTTCTTCCTTAGCTTAAGATCGGCTGGCTACCAGCGTCAAGGCAGACACCGCCACCTACTGGGTTGGAGCGTGGAACAGAATTATTATCTGATTATCCAGAAAATAAATGTAATAGAGAATTAAACCTCACTTACTGAAAAACCCGTATCTATGAGCAGTCTGTTTTCAACCACAGGGCAAGCCATAAGATAAGTTCAAAATCTGCATTAGAAAATATCCAGAAGGCACGAACACATTAAACTTCTTCTTCTTTTTGGTTTTAAGAGGCGGTTGGCATCCAGACCTTGCATTACCGCCTACCACTTTTCCAAAAAAAAAACACTTATAATAACTAACGGGAAATACTAATATAGGTAAAAGGGAAAGAAAATACACATAATTAAGCTAAACATTTTAACCTCTTATCTCGAATAACAAGCCTAATATCATTGCTCTAGTCTAGACTCTGAGAGGACACCAGGGCGACTGTGGCTGTGAGGGAGTGTGGTCGTCTTTCAACCAGAAGGTTGTGGGTTTGATCCCAGCCCATGCAGTCAACATGTCGATGTATCCTTGGGCAAGATACTTAACCCTGAGTTGCTCCCGATGGCATGGCCAACGGTGTGTGAATGTGTGTGAATGTTAGGTCCTAGAGTAAGGTACACTGCTCTGTATGAATGGGTGTGAATGGGTGAATGACATGTAGTATGTAAAGCGCTTTGAGGGGTCTTAAAGACTGGATAAAGCGCTATATAAGTACAGTCCATTTACCATTTACACCGTTGAGCGGCCCGACCAAGCAAGGAGGCAGAGGCAGAACGTCCAAATACAACTCGGTGTGGGCATTTATTCAAATCATGGGCACATGATTCACAGCCTCAATTGCTGTCCACCTGAACACAGTCAGCAGCCANGGTAACAACCATCGTTTTTCAGACACGTCAACTCTTCAGAAATCACCAGTGGGGTCACTGCTGATGGATTTAATGTCATAGAACAAAACGTGATCTGTCTCTTCAATTTTTGTCAACAACAGACCTTATTTACAGATATTTTCCAAAACCCTATGAGAAATCCCATTGCTTTTTGTCGAAGGAACCGGCAGTGGTAAAATGCTAACTTACTTCCAGGTTTTAGGACGCGTCACTGCGGTTCTCTATTTGTTAATGTATACAACCCAATTTGTGTTCTTTGAAATTGAAAAGGATATTGCATTGTGTTATATGTCTTAAGTGTAATTTGGCTTGGCTTCCTATTTATGGACATGCTTTTATTGTGAAGGAGAGTTAGCGCTGTTGACAGGAAGTTGTTGTTGCTATGGAAACAACGTGACGGAGATTAACGGAGAAAAAGTAATAGAATAATATCTACATATAAAGACAGAGAAAGTAAACGATAACGTTTATGGTTAAGTGTTAGCACCCCCCGAAGAGGCACAAGCTCTAACGTTGATGTTGGAGTTTTCAATAAATAAAATGAAAAAGAATATCCGAATAACAACATTTAAACCCGAATAGTACTCCAACGAATGAATATTCGGGTACAGCCCTAGTGTGTTCTGTGTCTACTCTTTGTGTGTTTACCCTGTGTTTACCCTGTGTGTACCCTGTGTGTACCCTGTTTGTACTGAGATGTTTTTGCTGGTGCAGGTGTTGTCTCTGAAGAGTAAGAACCTGGTGGGCATCACTCTGACTAACTGTGGAATCACTGATCTGGTCCTCAAAGACTGCCCCAAGATGATGTTCATACATGGTAACAAATCCTTTTATTACTTTCTCATAATATAAGGGACAAGTCATTTTGTTTCCGGAGTAAGACAGAAGTTATTTGTATCCAAACATTATTTGGTACCTAACTTTTAGCAACACAATCTTTGATTTTACACTGTCATTTTTGGGGGAAAAGTTGCAAATATTACAGCAATCGCACTGTAGGAATACCAATACATCAGCCACACTGTCTGCCATGTTGGATATGTGTTTTATAGAGTCAGTGTTAACAGCTCAATTGTTCGGACATCTTATATCCAGTGTCCTGCATTGATATAAATGAATCAAACATTATGACAACACAACTTCGCTACTCTCCTTCAAGGCAGCACAGTCTTCTCTAAATGACTCCAGTTTAATAAGCTAATGTCGGCAGGGTAGGTTCAGTCTTTGTCCGAATCATTCAGTCACAAAGTGCTCCGTGTGTTTCCTCCCTCTGCCTGCAGCCACCAGATGTCGAGTGTTGAAGCAACTGCGAGTGGAGAGCGCACCCATAGTGAACCGCTTTGATTTCGCCCAGTGTAAGAAGCTGGACATGGAACAGGTCCTGGATCAGATACTGAGAATGCCTCCTGAGAGGAACCGCATAATTTACATGCGCCCTATGCACCAGGTAGGTCCTCTTTATGTTAACCATGAAAGCATCTTGAGATCTGGATAACAAACAGTCTGCTGACGCTCAGTGGCCAGCTGTATGCGCCAAAATGAAATCTTCCCCCATAGATCTCCATTTTGAAAGAGGCTAAACACCAATATACTGTATGGATTTAAATTTGTTTTCAACCAAATATTATTATTATTACTGCAAACAAATATATTATCATATTTTTACTGCTTTCAGTTTGTAGATCAGTTTTATGCAGCAAATGGAGAAACATCTCCTACATCTGTTAGGCAAACTTCCCATGTTTTCCATAACGTTGAAATGGTTCTTCTTATACTTCCCCTGTTCTCTCTCCTCTCTTTAGATTGACTCTGTGGGATTGGAGCGTCAGCTCTTCCAGGGACCCTATCCCTATCACATCGCCATAGTGCATGAGTTCAGCAACCCTCCAAATATACGCAATAAGGTTCGCATCCGCAGCTGGATGGACACCATAGCCAACATCAGCCAGTAAGTTCTGATCAGATATCAGGGGCATTCTGTCAAACATCAGTCCCTTATTACCCTCTGCTTTCTATCTGAACACTTCTCTCCTAAGTGTTATTCTATATGAGAGTGTTATGACATAGTTACATTTAGTAATATGAAGGACCGGAGACAGGTGAACTCAAAGTAAGCCTATCAGGTGACAGGTGACCTCAAAGTAAGCCTATCATTTTTTGTTTTTGGACTACCTATGTTGCAAATGTATTATCTTTTCAATTTACACACGGCATCTATTGCACGTCTGTCCGTCCTGGGAGAGGGATCCCTCCTCTGTTGCTCTCCCTAAGGTTTCTCCCATTTTTCCCTTTAAACTGTGGGTTTTCTCTGGAAGTTTTTCCTTGTACGATGTGAGGGTCTAAGGACAGAGGGTGTCGTATTGTCATACTGATATTCTGTACAAACTGTGAAGTCCACTGAGACAAATGTAACATTTGTGATATTGGGCTATATAAATAAACATTGATTGATTGATTGATTGTTCATTTTCGGAAAATGTAAATAGATTCATTCTGCAGGCCAGACACACCAAATGGACATTAGAGAGCAGTGGGGACAATGTTCTAACATCGCAAAGACTGAGCACCAGCATTCTGTGCCTGCAGGAGAGGAAGTCACCTTCAATACAAACTGACTTCAATATTATGTATAAGTGATTCTAAAGAGACAACCGGAAGATCTCAGACTGCGGATATTCAAAAAAGCAACGAGAAGTGTTAGTGGATGACATGTTGGGGTCATGGTAATGGGTGGGGACTTTATATGGAGAAATTGGATGCAGCAGAAACGGAAAGATATCTAATGAAGTCAACAGTAAAAACTTTAGACATTGTCACTGAGCAAGTATAAGGCCAAATCAATTTTAAACACAACCTGATTGATCTGTGTGTGTCTTTGTCTCAGGGAGTTGATCAAGTATGAGTTCTTCCCCGAGGCCTCAAGAACAGAAGAGGATGTGAAGAAGTATCCCAAATACCCCTGGGGCCGGGACATCTACACACTGGAGGGTAAGACTGTGACCCCCACATTAACCCCCACTCCTTTCCAGTGCCCCACTGAAGGTAGACATACACATTCACATCCACCAAACCTGCGCTGTGGCCAGTTACACATTCAGAGCAGGTGATGCTTACATACACTCAGGAACACTGTACAGAACACACCAAATTGCACAATTTTACGGAAGAGTGCACGTGTGAATTTTTATGTTTAGATCTTCGATATAAGTCAGAATCGTGGCTTTTATGTGACTATAGATTAAAAAAAATGCTCTTTTGGTAAGATCTCAAATATTTTCACGTGGCCCTAATCCACCTCTGTACACATTCATATCCCTTAACATGTTAAAGGTAGGGTAAAAATGGAGAAACCAGCTCGAGTGCGCTAGAATTTGAAAGTGCGCAACCGGAAAAAATCTGCCACTTCCTCACAGAGCCCCTCCTCCAACACACACGAACGCGCACATGACCAATGAGGGCACGAGATAAGTTTGTGCACAGATGGAAGGCTGACACGCAGGTAGGCCATCCAGTTATTTTAGCCGGGCCGGCTCAGATGATTGGTAATGTTTATTACATAATCATTTATTCATTGCTATCGGGATGTTAAGAGCATTCCATGGAATATAACAAAAAGTGTTTCTGAAGTGAATTAACTACCCCACCTTTAAGCCCCGGAAACTGTGTCTCAGGGCTTCTTAACATTTAACAACCTATTAATGTGTCATACCCACTTAACGGGAAGAAACTCAGCTAACTGACGATATGAACCATTTTTACCGAAACGAAACACAACTCTAACGCCGAGCGTCTGAATTAGCACTAAGCCTAAGAGTGCTAATGCCCATAACTCACGGTAGAAATATTGTATACTTCATTGGATCTGCACAAACAAGATATCATATGAAAGCTGAGATTCCACAGATTCTAGAGGTATAAGTATCAACAAAACTTGCGGCAGAAAAGGCAAAACCAGATAACACACAACTTAGCTTTACGGGGCCAAAACGGCAAATACGTCTTACCTTTGCTGTTTTTCTGATCAAAGTTGTGTTCAATGGCATTTAAACGCATATAAACGCTGCTGAAGGTTAATCCAATGTCTCTGTGTCACTTTGAAATGATTACTGTTAATCCATCATAACATTTATGTCAAAAACTGAGTTTTTATAGTGTATGAGAGCTGTAACCCAGCTTCCGGTTTTGGGCATGCAAGCTGCGCATTCACCAATGGTAATGTTTAGATGGATTTAGGAATGTCCCCTCGATTCTATTGGCTCTAACGGTTCAGAAGAGATGTCAATCACCAAAATCGACCAATGGGTTCCAGAGATATGGCAAATACACCCAAATGACCCCAGAAGTGGGTTTATTTTTCTAAACCTCTCTAAAAAGGTCAAATGTCACTTGTTTTGCATCAATCTTGATACAGGGTACTTATTATATGTTATAGTTTGGATTCCTAAAGCTTTTAAAGCTTTAGGAATCCAAACTATAACATATAATAAGTACCCTGTATCAAGATTGATGCAAAACAAGTGACATTTGACCTTTTTAGAGAGGTTTAGAAAANTCGTACTGGCGTATGATTTGATTGGCTGACGCTTCCGTCGAAGCTTCAAAAGTTGAACATTGCTCAACTTTTGAAGCGAGCAACGCGAGCGCGAAGCGACGCTCCCACAATGCAGTTCGGCAAAGCTTGACGTCACCTCATTCAAAGTGAATGAGCAGAAGTGTTGAAGCTTCAACGCACGCCGCCTTGTGGACGGCCCGTAACTCCGAACACCAGATAGGCGCCAACATCGGTAATAGTGATTGGTCTATAATTCTAGGAATTCATAAGGACAGATGTCATCAATTAACTGGGGACTTAAGGCAATAAAGGTTTAAGAAATAGCTCGGAGCAAGGCCTCTCTGGGCGTTGTAATTAAGCAATACCATTTTAAATTGATACTAAAAGAAACAGGTAGCCATTGCAAGGAGGCCAGGCTCGGTGTAATACGGTAGTATCTCCTGGTTTGAGTTACAATCCTAGCAACAATCCTTAAGAAGGGCTGGAGGCGAGAGAGACATGTTTTACTGATGCCAGGGAGGAGGGAATCACACCTGCCTAATCTACTGGTATTGCATGCTGGGATACAGCTTTTTTTAATTGTTGGGTTTTTTCCCCCCTCGTTTTAATGATATAAACAAAATGGAATGTATATGGTTTTATATTCTGACATTGTATTAAAAATGAATACGTTTTTTGAAACCTTATAATATTTGTATGGTGTTTTTTTTACACAGATATTTGCGTTCTCTAATGACTTCAGAGCAATTTTCTTTCAAGAGACATTAAAAAAAGACTAAAAACTAAGATACGTTTGTTTTTGCTCAAGCAACTTGAAGGCCATGTATTACCTGCATATCAGTTCTGTCTGAAAACATACGCTGTGCTGAGTTTCTTGTTATTGTCCTCCTCATCAGATGAAGACAATACAGCTGTTTAATCATGAGTCCATGCCCTGCTGCTGGACCATAGCTGAGGAGTGGACGCCTCTCAAAAAGGTACGGCATTTGTCAATTTATGGAAAATTCAATAAACTTTTACAACTTGTTTTGTATTTTCATTTTCAGGTAACTACTACTACTACTACTACTACTACTACTACTACTACTACTGTACATGGCATCTAGGGCTGCACAATTCATCAACATTTCAATTTGAAATGTGCAATATCCAGCCTGCAGGGGGCCAAATATGTGTTAAAATACATATTTACAAATTGTAGTATTGTGAAGCCACATCTTTTTTTTATATCCTACAAATCTAATTCTACTGGCTTGACTAAATATATTTGTTTGAGTAGGGATCCTCTTAAATAAAATCACACCATGATCATTTAAACATTCTTCTTAAAGATGATTCCACTAATGATGCCAAAATAATTAATTCTTCCAATGTTGTAAATCATATCACAATCGCAACATCATTCCAATTATTTCCTTATTTTTTCTAACATCTTTATATTTAGGAAAACTAAACTACCATCTTACTGAGATAGTACTGAGAAATAGTTGCAATAGTGTGAAACGTGCCTCACCCTATCAGTTTCTTTATTACATTCCATTCCATTAATGCACACAATGCAAACAATGTCTTGTTCATTTGAGTTAAGTGAAGTCCTAGCCAACCCTCCAAGTTCTGTACAATGTAAACAAAGCTATCTCTTATTTCTTCACGGCTTACCACTAATAGTTTTATTTCTTACAATCTATCTTCTTTGACTGTGTTTATGTATGCACCCTATACACCAAGGACAATTCCTTCTATGGGTTAACCTGCTTAGCAATAAACCTGTTTCTGATTCTGATTCTTGCTCAGCGTAAAAAGGTCTCTCAGGAGCATCAACCTCCTCAAGAGGTGTTTAAGGCAATCCCCAGTTCTGGCCTGCTGTCCCCTGGTGAACGAGTCAACGTCCAGATAAAGTTCAGCCCTGCTGATGGGGTAAGGAGCTTAACGGATTCAACCACGATACATATCAGAGTATCGTGGCATTACATGGTTGATGACCTACTGTCCTTGTCTTTGCAGCTTGCCTACAACAGGCAGCTAGCGGTCCATGTGGCTGAGAGCTCCAAGCAGGTGTTCATCAGAGTTCAGGGGCAAGGTGAGGAGCCACGGCTGGAGTTCTCCCAGTCGGAGCTGGAGCTGGGGCCCTGCCTGTCTCTCAACACTGAGGTTGAAGCAGAGGTCACAGTGAGAAACCCCTGCTCATTCCCCATCGAGTTCTACTCCCTGGAGTTCGACACGCAGTACCTCGAGGAAGAAAAGGTAGCTCTCCTCTGTAAGAATGGAATGGATAAGAAAAAGAGAAAAGTGACCATAACCAATTCTTACTTTTAAACCATTTCGTGAAGAACATTTTGATCAGAAATCAGAAAACAAACAATACAAGCAAAGAGAAGTGTTTACACATTGTTTACCACCATCCATTCGGCCCAACTCTCATCAGGTCTGCATATACATGTCTGAACTCCAAAAACAGCGCCACCTTAAGTTAAAGATAGACGTGAAAGCTGTTACTTTCTGCCCGGTGTGACCTACTGTAAGACCTTCATAATGGATCACTAATATGACACTTAAATCTATTATATTGGTTATATGTTAATAGAGTGGCTCTGGGTAATACAACTTGGAAATTAGTTAGCATTTTACCATTTTCGTTTCCTTTATCATGAAGTCAATGTTTTTTTGAAAGTGTATTTGTTTAGATACCTGAAATAAAGTTTATTAAATACCGTAATGACACTGCTAAACATCATCAATCTGAACATTAGCGTCTTTAGCTTAGCGGTCTTCACTTGAAGTCATGCGACCTTGATTTTGTTACTTTATAGCCAACGTTAACTTATTACCAATGCCAATTGCATTTACAAAAGACAATACGTGGAGATTATCCTGCTGAGCATGCACGTATCATGACCAGTTTTTTTGCCTGATGTCTTTTTTTCAGCAATATACTCAAATCCAGTGGAAAAATCCCATGGCTTTTTGTTGAGGGAGCCCTTGCGATGCTAAATCACTGCACCACTCTGTAGATAGGATTTAGCTCCAAGAATACTTAACACATGTCACTGAAAGTTCATCTTAGCTTGTATCAGACAAACTTAGCGCGTCCCTCCTTGAGATGCCCTCTCTTTTCCTTGTGTCCTCACCTGGCCCCTCATAACATTGAATTTGTCTGTTCCTTTGTGTCTTTTCCTGTCCAAATTCCCCTCCCTCTCCCCTCCCCCCTAATTCCATGTAGATCCTGCATCTGATGCAGGGTTATGATGAGAACAACATGTTACTGCTGCCTCCCCGAGCCCCTGGAGAAAGTCTGACCTCAGAACTGCTCGACTACTACAAGGAGTACTGCTCCCAGCTGAAAGATGACGGTAGCGTCAGGCACCCACGTTCATTAAGCACTGACATTGTTGTCTATCTGTCACCAAAGTACTCAGGAACATAAGGATAAAACACAACACAGAAACAAATGATTGGGGTAATACTGGACACTTCACCCTTATGTAGGATACCTAGTTACGTAGGATTTAGCACTTTTCAGCAGGAAACCTACTGATTCAAAGACTGTTTACATACCTGTTTTAATCTAAACTACCTGTGTGTTGCAGAGCCTAATGAAGATGAAAAAGAAGCTGAGATGGATGACACACACAAGAATAAAAAGACATTGAGACAAAACGATGCCCATACAGCAGAGAGCAAATTGGAAGAAACCCAAACTGTAACTGTGAAACCAGCTGAGTTACGTGAGTACAACCTGTTTATAAGCAGAACCTGAAAGTATATGACCTTCTCTTCATAATTCACCGTTATTTCTGTGTGATTTCAGTTGTTTCAGAGATGACCAAAGAGCGATGCAGTGGGAGACTGGGGCAGTTGGAGATGACCCCCGTCTCCAGAGCAATCGCCCGCCACATGTGTGTCGATCTGTCACCTGAGGGTCTGGCTGCAAGCAACCGCAGAGGCATTGCTATTGTTGTATATGGAGCCCCACTGATAGGTAAAGCGATTCAGTCATTATTTAACAGTAGATACCAGTGGCGGAGTGTCCGTGCCAATTTTAGGGATTTTAACACATTTTAGTTCAGTTTAAAGTCACTGTGCAAACAACATAAAATACTATAATTTATATTTGTTTGTTTGGTCAGTTACCTAGTTAAAATATTATTAAATTACATTATAAAAAACTGAAAATGATGTTAACTTTGGCTCAAGTTAAAGCACAGTCTTTGCTGAAACACTATTGCAAATGGTGAAATGTTCATAGACATTCAGAGGGGGGCGACAGACGATCCAAGCTTCAAGTGTTACAGGGGCACTGGCCCGTGTTTGCCCCCCTCTAGAACCACCAATGGTAGGCACTGTAATGCAAATCAGGTAAAATGACACCTAATAAGCAGAATCTGCATACTTTAGTTAAACATTTTAATATGGGCTCAGAACAGTCTCATAATGCACACAGAAGGATTCACACTTGTATTTCATGATCCGCAAAAGGATTCACACTTGTATTTCCGGATTTGTGTTTTTCAATGCACACATAGTGTTCCGTTTCATATACATGTAAATACAATCCAAATACAGAAAAAAGTTTTAAATGTGTATTTTTGATCCACACATATTTGTTTTCCGTTTAAATCCTGAACCTGCAAACACNAAAATCGACCGATGGGTTCCAGAGATATGGCAAATCCACCCAAATGACCCCAGAAGTGGGTTTATTTTTCTAAACCTCTCTAAAAAGGTCAAATGTCACTTGTTTTGCATCAATCTTGATACAGGGTACTTATTATATGTTATAGTTTGGATTCATAAAATCTTTTTTTAGACGGACACTATAATTTATATTTTTTTACTATGTTCAATCTGAATTTACTTTAAAATAAAAAAAATCTATATTGATTCTGACTTTTCTACATCCAACTCACAGGTTTATCATTACTTTGAGAAAAAAGATGATTCATTTACCCCTTTTTAGAAGTGAAGATAGTAATTTGTTCTGGGAATGTCATTTTCGAGCCTGAGACCTGAAAAACAGGCTCAGGGCTTAACAGGTTAAAAATAAAGAAAGTACCATTCTCCCAGTTGAACTCATGGTATAGGGATCAAAATAAGTTATTTAGCAGGTAAATTATTTTGCCCACACAGATCTGTTTTAAAGATAAGAAACCCTTTTCTGTGCTACAACAAAACTTCAGTATAGAAGATGTATTCCATTCTGATTAGGGAGGAAGTGTCTACTGTGCATTCAATAACTGACGTAGAGTGCTAGGTCTCTTCTGAATGCACCACATAGAAGGATGAAGGATAAAGAATGCATGGTTTCAGTATCAAACGTTCTTGTTCAAAGCAAGTGTTCTGCTGTTGTTGTTTAGGGGTGGTGGACGAGGCCCCCTACAGCATGATAACAGACTTCCCCTGGCTGAGGACCCTGAGGGCAGCGGACCCCAACAGCTACGCCCGCTACGACTTTGAGGACGATGAAAGCAGTGAGTGCAGTCATCCATCCCTCCTTTAGCACACTCCCTGGGATTGATCCCTGAATGTACACAATTCATGAGCATTGCCCCTGTTGCTGACAAAAAAACATATAAACACTTTTCCTCTTTGTTGTGTTGTGTGTAAGCCACCATCTACGCACCCAGGCGTAAAGGCCAGCTGTCAGCCGACATCTGCATGGAGACCATTGGGGAGGAGATCTCAGAGCGGAGACAGAGCAAGAGAGGAGTCTTTCAGAGGGTCGTAGTCCTGTTTCTCCATCACTGTGACACACCAGGAGAGCCTGTGGACGATGACTACATCTAGACTCACCAGACACTGTCCAGCTGAGCTCCTGGCTGGAACTCCTTTTATGGTTTCATTCGTCTGCTGGATGAGGTTCACATAGCTGACGCTGATTTTCTCATTATTTGAGAAACATCTAAAAGCATTCATGAGCGTCCTAGAACCATACATTTTCAACTAAAAGAAACATTTAGAATATATGATTTGCTTTCAATATGGCAGAAGGGCAGATAGGAATAAGACCTGTCTCTGATCTGTTCCAGTTAAAGTGTTTTATTGACATGCAGAGGAGGATTCTACTGGTGGCCTGATCCCCTGTCAGTCTGCCTACCTCTGTCACACATGACCACTCTGACACACAAGGCCTTAGTCGGAATTATTATTGAATATATTTTAAATGTAGGTTATTCTTTGAGTTCTGGATGGTGATCAATATGAGTAATACTGTATTTTACCTCAGCGAGCATTAAATGGAGAAGAGTCAGATTTTGAGTAGATATGGAGCTGAACAAACCCTACGGCTGATTCTTGTCGTTCCTGTACATCAATCCTGGGCAAAGTCTTCGAGCCCCACTGGAAGTGGGCTACATCGTGCTGCTCCCAATCTCACCTAACCAGCCTGACCTGGACACAAATCACAACACTTCCATGCAGATGTAATGTCTCTTATGTTAAGATGTTATAGTTACCACTGACTAAGCAGCGTAAAGGAAGCTAAGAGCTGGGCTTTGTTACAGTTTGACCTTTCCCAACGACAAAACGAGAACACTCAACATCTTCCTGGTTGGCTGGTCAACCAGATTACGTAGCTTTAATTTGTTGCCCTTTACCTTTCTCTACTACTGAACCATCAAGCTATTTTTGAAATCTTTTCTCAGAATTTATTTTCGTTTCCTACGTCCAGTGGTGCCCTGTAGGAGAGACTGATGTGGAAAAGGGCGAAGGTTTGAAAAGAAACATGGTTATAAATCAACAGTGGATGTTTCCTATCAGAGGAACTGATCTGTGTGCAGGTTGAATGAGTCGATCTGTGTGTACAGATGTCATGGATGACCACATGCTTCCATGGAGTTTATATGTTTATAACGAAAGAACAAGACTATTTCACATTGAAAAATAAAATAACGGAAAATAAAGCCATCGACTGGTTTTCATTATTAGATCTTAATATTCTTTTTATACTATTTATATTGGAAATGAAAATAGCTCTGTTGATGGTTTAAATGGAAGGGGGTTATTTTTTATATTTATACATTTGTGATACTCTTACCAACATGGGACTGGAAATGATGATTGCATTATACAAAATGTATGTTTATTATTGTTGCAACAATCCGAAAGCAACGCTAATTGAAATGAGTTGACTTTAAGGTAATCCGCCTGCAGGCTGTAGCCACAAACAAAACCAAGTGCATTTACCAGAAGCTCTGGAACAGACTCGATGCTCTGCACCTAAACAGACAGGGCAAACCACAACGTGATTTTAACAATCAAATCTGTCACTACCACTCGATCTGCAGGAAATGCTATCCAGTATGATTGACCTCCTCCCCTCACACACCTGATCGATTAAAGACCCGTAACAAAACGTCACAGCCCAATTTTTTACATACTTCCCTATCCTCAAGTAATCACTCACATGCTCATCCAATCAGAGTTTTTGATTATAGACGTTGGTCGAGCTAGTGTTAATTTCGTTGACAAAAACTATGACGAAATATGTTCGTCAACGACCTTTTTTTGACCTTTACTTTCTTGTGGTTTTAATGTTGAAAATGTGGATCTGAATGAGGCAGGTCTATATGTATCGGACCTTAAAGCCATTACGTTGAACTGCCTCCTCACACATCTGTCTCCCACAGTGCCAACATCTGTGTCAAGGAAAATGAAGCAGCAAACTCTTAGACCTCCCTGGTTAACCAGCACCACCAAAGAAATAAAGCAACAACGCAGAAAAGCAGAACGAATATGGAAGAAAGACCGCCTCACAGAATCCTTTGAAATCTTAAACAACAAATTATGGCAATTTATCACAAAGCTGTAAAACAAGCCTGGTCCTCCTTCTTCTGACATTGTTCAAACAAACTACAATAACACATGAAATTGTCTTTAAAACTCTTCATTCCATTTTGAAACCTTCCTCAAACCTGCAGAAATTGTGAACAATCTTTAACACAAATGACTAACAAAATTATTACAATAAGACTCCAAAGTTGCAGAGGAACAGTATGACCTGGCTCATCAATACAACCCTTCTTCATTTTGTACTCATTTGAAACATTCTCTCTTAGCACTGCACATTAGAGGAAACATTCACAAACTAAAACCTGCCTGCAGTCCTGCAGATGGGCTCCATGCTGAATTCCCAAAAGAGGTTTTTAACTGGTCCCATAATTGTATCCATTTTGAATAGCTCATTATCCTCTGGTTGTCTCCCACCATGCCTTAAGCATGCAGTAGTCCATCCATTCATCAAACATCCAAACCTAGACCTTCTGGATTCCAATTTCTAAACTACCTTTTTTAGCTAAGATTTTAGAGAAGGTGGTTTACACAGAGTTTATCTTCTTTTATGAATCTCAACAACATATTTGATACATTTCAATCAACTTTTCGTACACGACATAGCACAGGAACGGCACTTGTCAAAGTCACAAATGACCTTTTAATTTAAGCAGATTCAGGGGACTGCTCCATTGGAATCCTTTTAGATCTTAGCTCCGCATTCGAGTTGATCATGTTATCCTATTAGATCGTCTTGGAAAATGGGTAGGCATCGGGGACACTGCTCTCAAAGGGCTAAAATCCTACCTATCAGATCAGACATTTTCTGTCTCAATTGGGGATAATTCCTCCACTGCAGCACCGAAGGTTCTATTCTTGGTTCATTATTATTTTCCATCTACATGCTGCCACTAGGGCATATCATACAAATGCAAAAATATTCTATATCACTGCTAAGCGGATGATTCACAAATATAAGTCCCTTTAAACTGCAGTGATAAAAGCAATGTAAACAAGCTCCTATCTGGTTTAGATCAAATAAAGTTCTGGATGGCCCAAAACTTTCTCCAGTTAAATGACAAAAAATCAGAGGTACACATTTTTGGCCATTCTAAACCAGCCCCATCTCTGTAAATACATCTGGGCTCCCTGTCCTCAGACATAACAAATCGTGATTTTATCAGTTACGTATCATATACAAAATTAAGTCCTTCATCTCCCGGTCTTATTTGGAGACAGTCAGCCAAGCTCTTATCTCTTCTTGTCTCGATTTCTATAACTCCCTAAACTCTGGATTAGGCCCAAAATCAATATCTGGCCTTCAACCAAATACCAGAAGGCTGGACCCCATCACCCCTGTTTGAGTCTCTCTGGGACCCAGGAGATGGGGCCATAGGAGGAGACGACCTACCACGCCGGCAATGGACCACACTAAACCGCCTACGAACTGGGGTCGGTCGCTTCTTTTGAAGCGACCGACCCCAGTTCGTAGGCGGTTTAGTGTGGTCCATTGCCGGCGTGGTAGGTCGTCTCCTCCTATGGCCCCATCTCCTGGGTCCCAGAGAGACNAGAGGAAGGAAGACAAGAGAAAAACAAAAACATGACCATCGGATAAATAGAGTTATGAGCGTGTGAGAGGTTGACAAGAAATGTCGAAGAAGAACAGTGTCAAAAGAACGAGGTAAAAAGAAAAACTTAGGACTCAAATGACAGTATTGTTTTCTGTAGTTCCGACTTCGGAGTTTCACGGTGCGTACGTACAATTATCCTGCATTTCTCTCAACACAATGTCATGGACCTCCGGTTCGATCTCCAAAAAGTAACTCAACCTTCCTGTGTCGGTGACGAGGTCATACCCAGTGTAGTGTCACACTGACTCCTGAACCGCTCTATACTGTATTGGTTTTAGGTTTTGTTGAGACCTTCTACCTTGGACCCGCTACCCTTTTTCCTTCTTCTTACACTTCTGACATTTTTTGTGCTTGTTAGAAATAAGACATGAATGAATTTCATACTACTTACATCCTTAGCATGAACAAGAGTCTCATTAAATGTGACAACCATAGTGAGAAATGAATCATTTCAGACTCATTAAAACCTTAATATTGACGGGTACGTGAGACATGTAGTAGTACGTGTTCGTAGTCTATATTTTGTTTATTAGCAGGGTTCACTTTACGAGTCACATTGCGGATTTTGAGATAGTATTAAGATGTTGATTAGAACCAGGCTTAGGGTCACCACTAGGTTTAGACAAAGAGCAGACACACACCACACCCCACACACACACACACAACACACACACAACACACACACACACAAAAAACACAACACACCACCCAACACACACACACACAACACAGACACACACACCCACCACACACACACACACACACACACACACAACACACACACACACACACACACTTGAATGACCCTGATTCAAACACGGTGAAAGACCGACTCCTCGGAACACTCCAGAAGAACGCGAGGACGTCCGGAAGGCCAGTGTCGCTCTCGTAAGACACAACTGGTCGCGAGAGAGTTAGAGGTACACCTTCGTCGAGAAGTATGACCTCCGGTCGCCTTTTCCTCTCTTTTCGCTCCCCCCTCTCCTTCCTCCCCATGTATTTGTGACTTTTCAATGTTTGTTCATAACTTCCGAATATATTCGTAATTTGTCGGTCGAGTAGTCTCTCTTGTTATGAGTTCCAAGGAGGTTTAGATAAAAGGACTCTGTCTCGGGTAAAATTAGACGCTGGTGTGTATCCTCTTGTCTTAGTTTTAGACCTACGATAGTTAAAGATGACCTTATTTAACTGTTAAAACTTATAGGGAACAGCACTAAGGGTTCGATCTTATCTCACCAACGTCCTTAACTCCAGGATATTTGACCCCTGTAAACAATTCGTTAATTGGGAAGGTTCAAAGGAGTAGAGTCGTGCAACTATATCATCGCCGCAAAAAAGCCAGTAGGATAGGAGGTGTAATACTTAACTTATTTCATCGTACTTTGCCTTGTTAGACGTCACTATAGAAATCCTTTTTGTATGTACACTATTCCCGTTGAATAAAATTACTTATCCGGGGGGAGACAAGGAAGGGAAGAAAGAGGACACATTTGAGCACAGTAGAACAAAGAAAGCCAACAAAATAAAATAATAAAAGGATTAAGAATTCCTGTGTGGGTAAATGTTATGCTGCTGTAACACAAAAAATTAAAAATCAATAAAGTACCATCTTATCTTATCTTATGAGATGAGCGGATTATCTCCTGTCTTGAAGTGATAGTAGAATAAAATGTAATGAATAACTGATGGAACTAAATAAAATGTCTCAAAGGGCATTGGAGTGGTGAGTTAGCATTTTAACACTTCTGGTTTCCTTATCTTAAAGTCAACTGTTTTATAAAATTGTTTTTGGTACGATGCCTGAAACTAGGTCTGAGGTCAACTCAAGAGATTTTAATCAAATGCTTCAGTAAATACCCCAGTCCTGAATGTTCCTCAGAAAAACTGAGGTTGCTAAGAGACTAAATGAGACTTCTGAAATCTGAAATCACATTTAATATTTACCCCCTGGCAAATTCATTTCACCTCAAAGCTTATTTTTGGCAATTTTCAAAAGTTCATTGGAAAATTGCCTTCGCTTTTTGTGGAAAGAACCCTTTGTTTATGCTTCCGGGGCGGCCTACAAAAAGAAGTCATCACTGCACAACTCTATATTGTGCCTGTTTTCTGTTTTAAATCATTGTGTTTTCAATTGGCTTTTTTGTTTTTGAATTTCTCTAAAGTAATTCCTCAAATGTTGCTTCTTCAAAGGATTCAGCACAGAACTGAAAAGAGTGAAAAACCTGCCCTGCGGAGAGACACAGACTTTAGCAGTCAAATTTGACCCCCAAGGATCCAACCTGAAGATGGGGGACACACAAGTTGTCATGTCAATACAGGTACACCTGGGCATAAAAAGACGTGCACAAATCATGTCATTATTGCTGTGCCATTTCTGAAAAGTGGTTTATCAGCAACACCATAATCTTTCTTCTCAGATGACTTTGTTTGGTTTTACAGGTCACAAGAGGCCCAGTGGTGCAGGTGCGTCTGTCTGCAATGGTCACTGTGCCGGCTATCACTGTTTCCACGGATACACTGCAGTTTGACACGATGCAGTGTAACATGTGTCAGGTAATACAGACTACTTTTACTGCCCATTTGATAGTACTTTGTGATATAAACATGGAGGATAGCAGCATACGCATCGATTAGCAGTATTGTGTTGTTTGCTGTAACAGCCAATCCATAAACCAATGAACATAACAAACGTAACATCAGCAATAAATTCCAAATGTGTTGAATGGCAGCGATCTGCTGACTGCTGAGAAGTTACACTAACCACTACACAGGCAATATGAATCACAACATGAAATATCGCAGTATACATAAATAGTAAAGGTAGATGAATTGTGCATGATAAGCCAACGCCTTATTAGCATTCAGTTAGCATAACATTAGCTATCTACCTTCTGTTTGGATAATTGTATAGTTGTCTTTGGGTCTGTAGATCTTAAGGTGGTCTAAAGATGGGCCTCTAAATATTAAACATTTTTAAATTGCAGACAGGTGTAGGCACTAACGCAGCGTCCACACGGCGGCGTGCGTTGAAGCTTGCCGGCGGGCGTGTCTGAAACTAGTCCAAAACCTGGGTACAACAATTCATTAGCCTCCCCGAATTAAGGAAATAGAATGTCTTCCCCCACCGTCACCTAAATCCGTAGCCCGTTCCCCCCCCCGGAAGGGAGTTGGTTTTTTTTTCCCGGTACCAGAAGGTATTAGACCTAAACTCATATAAACGACTTTTTTTTTCCTTGTCCCGTTTTTTTTTGGACCCCCAGTTACTATGACCCGTACGAAGTCGCCCTATTAAAGAGGTGCATAAACAAGAAAAATTTAACGTTAACCGTAACCAAATTATAAATTGCCAAACCCGGAATAATTTTATGTGTTTTTAGGTCCCCAGCCCCCCGTAAACCTGAAAAGGTTCACCCTTTCTGGCCGATTTTCCCCCGATTTCTGGCCCCATTTAACAGTCTAACTAAAACTACCCAAAAAATCGTCAACAAAGTAATGCCATAAATTATTTTTGATTAAAAAGTCTTAATTTTTGTTTATGTGAAAGTTTTTTTGTACTGAAGTACTATTTTCCTTTGCTTACCAATTTTCGATTGATTAAAGGTTCAACATAATGGGTTCGGTTGAGATAATTGTATATTGGTTATATTATCTAAATTCACAAGTTAATCACTAGGTAATACTTCCAGAATGTCATCCAGTGTGGCCCGTCTTTCATTATGTCGAAAAGTGCAGATAGAAATTGAATTCCACCGCGACAAAAACCCCTGCGCAAAATCTGGTAAACATATACGTCTGGACTACTCTCAACCCGGCTTACCTACCCACCATTTGTATACACATTTTTGTGAAGAGAAAACGAACATACAAACAAAAGACTAAAGACGTAAGTTTTAAAGAAGTGCTTTACCAAATTTTCTTCCTTAACCAATACAGTGAAAAGGAGAAAAAGAATAGGTAAGGTAGAATGTCTCCTCTCATGGAAAAGAAGGAGTCCATGACGCACAGCTTGAGGTACCCTCATCTTGAGACTACCCCTTACTCGTCCCCAAAAGTGACACTGGAGACGAAAGTTGGAGTCACAACTCTCTGTCCGTCCCGGTGGTCGAGTCGAGGCTGACCCTCTTGAAGGTCGGCACCGAGGAGTGGAACGGGACTTGAGACTACTTGTGGACGAACCTCGAGAGTCGGTGTACCTGGCGATCGACGGACAACATCCGTTCGACGTTCTGTTCCTGTCATCCAAGTAGTTGGTACATTACGGTGACTATGAGACTATACATAGCACCAACTTTAGGCAATTAGAGGAATGGGGTAGAGCGTCCCGACTTGAAAATAGACCTGCACTGAGCAAGTGGTACCCCTGTCGTCCGGTCTTGACCCTAAACGGATTTGGTGGAGACTCTCCAACTACGAGGACTCTCTGGAAAAATGGCGAACTCGTTCTTAGGTCCTTAGTCTTTGTCCAAATAACATTCGTCCAATTGGGTATCTTCCCTTAAACGAACCACATTCCCACGTATGTATTGTGTCAAGTTTCATTCTATCTAACCATTCTTTATTTTGATAATCACCCATTCGGCAACTTCTTTATTCTCTTCGAAACAAATGTAACATGTTTGGAACCTCCAACCGATCCTGAAGTGAATTGAGTTTACTTGTTCTGTACAAACGTAACACACGTAATTACCTTACCTTACAATTATTTCTTTGACTATCCCGACTCGTGGGCAAGTGTGATTAACGTTTGATAAAGAGTCATATAGAGTCATTTCTACCAAATCAAATCAAAAGGATTTATATTTCATACAATCTTTTTTAATTCCTGTTATAACCCTTACTACAACGCTAACACTATAACTAAATGTTGTAACCTTCTTAATTAATAAAACCGTAGTATCAACCTTAGTAAGAATTCTTCTTACAAATTTACTAGTACCACACTAAAATAATTGCTCCTAGGGATGAGTTTGTTTATATAAAATAAGTTCGGTCATCTTAATCTAAACATCCCTATATTTTTTTTCTACACCGAAGTGTTATGATGTTAAACATTTATACATAAATTGTGTATTAAACCGGGGGACGTCCGACCTATAACGTGTAAGTTTAACTTTACACTACTTAACACGTCGGGATCTACGGTACGATGTCATCATCATCATCATCATCATCATCATCACTCATCATCATCATCAATCAAATGGACTTTTACTTTTACATGGTTTTGTTCAACAATTTTCAAATAACTTAAAAGGTATTTAACTGTTTACGGCATGGAAAAACTCTCCGCAGGGAGGAGTCGATACCAGGTCGTCGTCCCGTACTGAGTACTAATTTGTCGACATAACAGAAGTAGACTACTCCTCCTGTTATTGTTCTTTGAGTCGTGTCGCATACAAAAGTCTGTCTTGACTATACGTCCATTATGTACCGGAAGTTCAACGAACTCGTTTTTGTTTGCATAGAATCAAAAATAAGAAAAAATTACAGAGAACTTTTTTCTAACGAAGACTCAGTAATCTCTTGCGTTTATAGACACATTTTTTTTGTGGTAGTTTATAATATTCAAAGTTTTTTGTCATAAGTAAAATTATGTTACAGTCTTATATTTGTATATGTAAGGTAAAACAAATATGTAATTTTGCTCCCCCTTTTTTGGGTTGTTAATTTTTTTTCGACATAGGGTCGTACGTTATGGTCCATCCTAATCCGTCCGACACTAAGGGAGGAGGGACCGTAGTCATTTTGTACAGAGAGAGCGGAGTCGGGGAAGATTCCTAACAACGATCCTAACATTGAGTTTGGTCCTCTATGAAGGCATAATGTGGCTCGGACCGGAGGAACGTTACCGAATGGACAAAGAAAATCATAGTTAAATTTTAACCATAACGAATTAATGTTGCGGTCTCCTCCGGAACGAGGCTCGATAAGAATTTGGAAATAACGGAATTCAGGGGTCAATTAACTACTGGTAGACAGGAATACTTAAGGATCTAATATCTGGTTAAAGTGAATAATGGCTACAACCGCGGATAGACCACAAAGCCTACAAATGGCCCGGCAGGTGTCGCGCCACGCAACTTCGAAGTGTGAAGACGAGTAAGTGAAACTTACTCCACTGCAGTTCGAAACGGCTTGACGTAACACCCTCGCAGCGAAGCGCGAGCGCACGCAGCGAAGTTTTCAACTCCGTTACAAAGTTGAACTTCGAAGCTGCCTTCGCAGTCGGTTAGTTTAGTATACGGTCATGTTCGAGTCGGTTAGTTTGGCGTCCACGAACACACAGGCCCCCGCCTCTAAGTACGCTAACCAANTAGGAGGAGACGACCTACCACGCCGGCAATGGACCACACTAAACCGCCTACGAACTGGGGTCGGTCGCTTCAAAAACATCAATGAAGAAGTGGGGCCTGGCAGACAGTTCTGCATGCGAGTGCGGTGACCCTGAACAGACTGCCGAACACATAATCACCACCTGCCCTTTATATAGACCACCCACGGAAGCCAGCCTCTTCGACGTAGGACCAGAGATGCGGGCATGGCTACACAACACCGAGATGGACCTCTGACGTTACACGAAAGAAGAAGAAGTCTCTCTTCACTGTGAACCTGTCTGTTTTAGAATTTATTTAAAGATGTTAATGCTTTTTTTTTTAAAGCTCTTAACTGTTTGGCTCCTGATTACCTCGACTTGTTGGGCCCTTACGAGCCTGTGCTCAGTCTCAGATCCTCGGGAGGGGCTCTGCTGGCTGAAAGCAAATGGTGACGGGGCGTTCTCCGTCAGAGCCCCTCAGCTCTGGAGCTCCCTGCCGATCTGAGGCTGGCAGAATCAGTGACATCTTTTAAATCATTTGTTAAAACTCACCTTTTTATGAAAGCTTTTAACTAATGATGACACCACTCTGTTTTTTCTTAACATCCATGTATTATTATTTTACTTTCTTTTCTTTTTTTAGTCCCATGGGCTGAACTCTGCTGTCCCCTGGGACCTGGGACTGGCTCAACGGCAATACAAATAACATCTGCATACGTTCCTTTGTGATTGCTATGTGAGCTCTTTGAATATCAAACTGTTCAAATAACCTTTTTTTTTTTTACTTTTAATTCAATTGAATATTCTTTATTCAGTATCATTTTGTGATTTGCTACCCAAATGTTTTGTGGCAACTATATTTTTTGAAACAATACAAATAATTTGTGTCTGTGTTTATTGAAAACCGAAATAAGGACCATTTCTGATTTGAGCTTGAGATATACATCTTTCATCCAACAGACTAAGTTTTAACTCTTTGAGGCGGATTTTCCTGACGAAGCTCCAGAGCAGAGGAGTGACAGATAGCAGAAACACAGAACACCTTCTAATCCCTGCTCTTCCTGCTTTGACAAGTTGTATTGGAGTACAGTCACACACACACACCTTTCCACTGTCAGTAGATGTAAACAGAGTGAAGCTGTTCCACTGGACTTCCTGTGACATTAAACAGATTTCTGGTCCACACAGTGTCTGTATCTCAGTTACAGCCTCCCCTCTCTCTCCTTTGTTCTTAACCACTGTTATAGGATATGACTGTATTTGCCTGATCACCAGCTGCTTTAATGAGGGTTACTTTGACCTCGGTTCTGTCTATTTCCTTTCAGTGTCATTACATCTTTCATTTGCAATAAATTATGAAATATTACATTACATTTCATTTGGCTGACGCATTTATCCAAAACGACTCACAATAAGTGCAAAAACCATAACAAATCGAACAAAGGACAACAAGAAATGTGTATATATATTCAGTTCAAGCAAGTCATACCATAGTAAGTGCTGTTGAAGTATAACAAGGCCTAAGCTAACTCTGTAAGTGCTTTGTAAAGAGGTACAGTCGAAATAGACGCGTTTTCTAGTTTGCAACGGAACATATGCAGAGTTTCTGAGGTCCTGGTGTCAATAGGAACATATGCAGAGTTTCTGCTGTCCTGGTGTCAATAGGAACATATGCAGAGTTTCTGCTGTCCGGATGTCAATAGGGAGCTCATTCCACCATTTAGGAGCCAGGATAACAAACAAGCGTGTTTTTGAGGGGGACCTGGGTCCCACTCACAGTGATGGAGTAGCAAGCTGATTGGCTGACGTCGAGCAAAGTGCAAGTGCTGGAGTGAATGTTTTAACCAAGGCCTGGATGTAGGAAGGAGGCAAGTGGCTGTTCCCTTCACAGCAGCAGTGTCTTGAAGCAGATTCTTGCAGCCACTGGCAGCCAGTGGAGGCAGCGAAGGAGTGGTGCATTGTGGGAGAACTGGTGGGGGTTTGAAGACCAGTCTGGCTGCAGCATTCTGAGTTAGCTGTAGCGGTCGGAGGGTGTTTGCAGGTAGAGAGTTCAGCAGTCCAGAGCCTGGACCAGGACCTGGTTATTAAGTCTGTAGAATGATATTTGGATATATTTTAACTTTACCAAATATTGCGCTTATTGTTATTTACAAATTATGCAAGACCATTTGGCGATTTTGTTAACATTTTTGAATAGTTTTGCAGCCCTAGAATACACTTTTAGAAAACATACGCACATGTACTGTATATTCCTGGTCCAGGACATGCGTGCAATCCAAACCATCACATTTTATTATGTTGCAGATGTCCATTATGTTCTATGATAAAAGTCAGATTCAGAGGACTGAAGGCCATGGAGACAGTTGCTCTTTATAGCTTTCTTGTGTTCTGAAGCAGAATAAGTTGGGCAGAACATTGTGCTTTAAGTGTGTGAGATAATCATCCCAATAAGGAGCAGTCAACTCCAACCCTTCCTCTCCAGCAGCACCAACGTCCCCCATCTCTGCAACGGCCTGGTTCAGGGCCAAAAGCCCCTTTAACATACACTCTGTTCTTTGTTCATCTAAAATGATAATGCAAATGTTGTCTGTTGAACTTTCCCATCACTCATAATATTTAAAGTCAACTATTTAAAACATGTAGCAATTAAATACATGTATATTTAGTTTATACCGTGTAGCATGGGCATGTCCTTATGAGGGAAAAGACTGAGTGAGATGTTCCTCTGTTCTACATCTATGTGTGTGTGTGTGTGTGTGTGTGTGTGCGTGCGTGCGTGCATGCGTGTGTGCGTGCGTGCTTGTGTGCGTGCGTGTATGCTTGGTTGCCTTCGCTAATAGCCAGTCTAGTCAGCTGCTGTAAACGTTGAACCATCTCCAAACATTTCCTTATTAAGACACAAGAGACAGAGAGGAGAGTTAAAAATCTGCTTCATACCTGCCCCGAACCTTTCAGACACACACACACGTACACGCACTCGCACGCGCACTTTAGTTACACATCAAGTTTAACAAGAAAAAACATTATCTATATTCAGAAAACATTTCGAAATGTTGCTTATTAGCTATGTCCTGTTTGATTGGTAAATACTATCCTAACCTGAAAATATCTCCATCTCTCTTGTAGGGTTATCGGAAGATATTAGCGCTACATATATTAATAAAAAAATGACTTATGATTAATTACATATTAATATGAATATAATCATTAAAACATATGGAGGAACTTTTTAAGGCAATAGAATTATACAGTGTCAAATGTTGAAAATAAGTCACTTAAACGAGGGGAGTCTGTGCTCTGATTTGAATGAAAACCTTTGGTTTTTTATGACGGTATAAGGATAATTATTATTCATAAAACAAATTCATTTCAGATAAACAAAACCAAAAGTTCAATAAAAATCATGGCAACATACCGTGGTGGAGGGCTCCTCTGACCGGGCATTTGGATTGTTTGATTCTGTAAAGACATTTATTTAAATGTTTTGGGCAACCAGTGCCTTTATATCCAATAAGGATATCCATAAGAGACAGTGTTTAAAGGGGTCCACGGCATGGGGGCCAAGCCCCCGTACATCAGGACAGTCAGTGTTCACTGTGGCAGTGTTTTCATAACCGCTCTCTGTAGTCAGGAGCGCATGGGAAGAAATACAGACGTTACTGTATATCTCTCCTGTGCTCTGAGACTCTCGTCTCCCCCGCTCCCCCC
>NW_011333040.1:14385943-14391245 GCF_000735185.1 Notothenia coriiceps
GAAATGGCATACACGCACCAACGCAATAATGACAATGATTTGTGCCGTCCTTTTTATGCCAGGTGTACCTGTATCCGACATGACAACTTGTGTGTCCCCTCTTCAGGTTGGATCTTGGGGGTCATTGGACTGGCCTAAGTCTCGTGTCTCTCCGCAGGGCGGTTTTTCACTCTTTTGCACGTCTGTCTGGGCTGAATCCTTTGAAGAGCTAACTTTGAGGAATTCTTTAGAGATATTCACAAACAAAAAGCAATTGAAACATGATTTAAAAAAGAACAGGCCGCAGATATACGATGTTGTGGCAGTGATGACATTTCTTTTTGTAAGCCCCCCGGAGCATAACAAAGGGTTCTTTCCACAAAGCGAAGGCAATTTTCCAATGAACTTTTGAAAATTGCCAAAATAAAGCTTTGAGGTGAAGAATTTTGCCAGGGGGTAAATATTAAATGTGATTTCAGGATTTCGAAGTCTCATTTAGTCTCTTTAGCACTCAGTTTTTTCTGAAGGAAGCATTCAGGACTGGGGTATTTACTGAAGCATTTGATTAAATTCTTCTGATTACGCTCAGACATAGTTTCAGGCATCGTACGCACAACAATTTTATAAAAGAGTTGCTCTTCGATAAGCGAAAGCGCAGAAGTGTTAAATGCTACTCACACTCAATAGCCTTTGAGAATTTTACGTTAGTTCCATCAGTTATTCATTACATTTTATTCTGATCTAATCCTTCAGAGCAGGAGATATACGCTCATCCCTCATAAGATTAAGATTAAGATGGTGACTTTATTGCTTTTTAATTTTTGTGTGTTACAGCGCATAACATTTAGCCGACACAGGAATTCTATCGCTTTTATTATTTATTTGTTCGGCTTCTTTGTTGCTACTGTGCTCAAATGTGTCCTCTTGCTTCCGCCTTACTTGTCTCCCCCCCCCCCCGCAATCTCCTTCACTTTCTTGTTCTCTTTTGTTTTTGTACTGGTAGCCTATTTATCTCAATACTCGCACACTCTCCAACTGTCTTTACACTTACACTTCTTGTCACAGTTTTCTTGCTCCATTTTTCTTTTGAATCCTGAGTTATGTCATAAAAAAGACACAAGGCTGAAGCACTCAAAGTGCCACAGCATGTTATAGGGAGTAAAGAGTTGTGTTACAGTACCTGAGCCAGCTAGAGGTTTTTCATTGAGTTGGAAGGACACAGCCACTGCTCCAGTATTGGTCACATTCACAGTGTGACTGAGGACTTGGCCGAGAATGACATAACCAAAATCCAAAACATACTCTGGAAGAGGAAACCTGGGCGATGGAAAAAGGAAGAAGTGAAGACGTAAAAAACACGATACAATCTTTATTTGTACTTTACTTAAGTAATGAATGTAGGAATCGTACTTGTTCCAGAGTAATTATACACTGTGGTATCACTACTTTTACTTAGGTAAAGGATCTGAGTAATTTTTGGAATAATAACTGCCCATGCACTCTGTGACATTCATCAAGTTGCACAAGCATCAGATAAAAAACAAAACATGCCCAGTGAGATATTGCTCATTAACCCAAACTCTATCAAATTCTACAACACAGTTCTTGGTTCAATCCAGTGAGTCGACCATCTGTTCGATCTGTGTGTGTGTGTGTGTGTGTGTGTGTGTGTGTGTGTGTGTGTGTGTGTGTGTGTGTGTGTGTGTGTGTGTGAACTTACTGACTAAGTTTGTGCCACTTTCTGGAGGAGCCTTGTGAGTCTCTGCGCTCCTGCAGGCTTCCGGTCACAGCGAGAGCATTCTGTTTGACCAGCGCTCTCTCAATCTCCATGTGAAGCAGCTCTTCATACTGGAGGCAGCGGAAAAGGAGAGAAAAGCGAGGGGGGGAGAGAGAAGGAGGGGTACATAAACACTGAAAAGTTACAAACAAGTATTGAAGGCTTATATAAGCATTAAACAGCCAAGTCTCATCAGAGAGAACAATAACTCAAGGTTCCTCCAAATCTATTTTCCTGAGACAGAGCCCATTTTAAATCTCACCACACATAGAGAACAGAATCAAATCTGGATGCTATTCAATTTCTACTGGAATAAATTGACAATTTGAATATCCCTTGTCGTGATTCCAAGCTAAATAGAGTGGTGCAGGAATGAGTCCTATAACTGGGACATTTGTAAGCAATTAACCCCTTCCAGTTTCCTCATCTCAGCACTGATATAGTAGCGCTTCCATTCCATTTCCTTTCCACAATGAATGAATATATATTTTGAGCATGAACGTTGATTACAATGGCATGCAGGATATCTTTAGGAAAAACAATACATGTGATAAGGGCAACTTATTTTAATGAATAGATCCCAATGAATCGTCCCACATTGATTAAGTACAAATGGAGCATTATCTTATAAGGGATTTACAAAGGTTATTTTGGATATCTCTCTTTATCACTCCATGAATCAGTCAAAATCTATACAAAAAAGAATACAATGTTAAATAAATGAGGGCCTGAATTGTATACTGTATGAACAAACCCCTCATTAAAAGCATATAGAATATAAATAGGAATGAATGAAACTTAGAAATGGTTATTTCTTGTTTGGAATATGATGATATTTTTGGGGAGATGAAGGCTACAATGTATAGATATGTATTGTAAAACGTCATACATTTTAACTTAGGGGTAACCCCCAGTTGATCACTTGCACTAAGTAAAGTGTTTTTTGTTATACACTTTATTTTATCTGATGTTGAATATGCAGATAAGAGCGTTAACTTCTTCGGTGAATGTAGATGAAAGTGTCCAGGATGTGGTTGAGGCAACACACAAACCATGAGTAGACACTGAGTGGATAAGCTTCACAACAGCTATCTCTATTGTTATGCAACGGTTCTTGTTTACTCCCCAGGAAATCAATACACAGATAAGAAGCAGGTAAGGCCTTTCAGAATATTAATCACAGCAGTGATGTAGTGGCACTGCCATGCTCACATGGATACAAAATACATTTGGAGCATGAATGTTTACTACAATGGCATGAATAGCCTTTTAAGGGAAAACACTACAGGTCATTATTGAAAAAGATTCAAGTAAAAGATCACCATGAAACCTCCCAAAAATAATAATGTATTGTGTGTCGACAGGTATTCTTTTTAAATACAAGTTAGCCTACACGTTATGCTTAAATCACAATGAGGCATTACCTTTAAGTTTGTGCTTCTTTGCATACATTTGCAAAACAGAAATGAGAACAATGGGGTCTGAATATGGCCTTAAATCACTCCATAATTAACAGTCCCTACATCATTGAGAAAATACAGTGATTAGAAGAATTTTGCCAATGAATTCAAAAAAGAAAAGATATATTATGAACAGGCCTTTGGAATTTCGATGTATACAAAAACGGAAATGGTATGAGAAAACTGTCTTTTTGGACATTTATTCAAATTCCATACATTTTGCAAGACAGTAAACTACGGCTAAATAGGGTGAATACATTTTCACTTTATTTTACTCCAGGAGAGGATTTCTCTTGTATTATTTTCTGAAATGTTATGTTTAAATATGCTAATGATGCATTATCTAATTACACATTTTGGTAAATTAAGGAGAAATTTGATTGCTTTTACTCTCTAGAATCCCTAATTTCTCTTGTACTACAACAATACATTGAAACATTACACACTACATGAAGTATGCTTACTAGTAACCTACATGACGTTTCATTGCATAAAATGTTTATCTTAGTTACTGACTGTGGGGGTGCAGTTGGCCTCGGTCGGTGCTCCTCCACCAGCGGTCAAAAGCTCCTCTTTGACTCTGTCGGCCTCCACCGCTGCTCCGGCCTGCTGCACCACATCACGGTAGCACTCATCTGCTGCAAGGGAATCACAGCACCACAACAATTACACCAGTTATATGTCTCAATATGTGTTGGTATGGAGCCATGCTATTCAGGAATAATGTAGGAGCCACAGTGGCTTCACCTGACACCATCATTTCATTTGGGCAATTATAATATACAGTTAAGCACAATACATCAGTAAGTCTACAGAGTGGTGCAGCGATGAGGTATTTTTGTAGGCCGACCAGGAAGTACTACCTCAACCAAAAGCTATGGGGTTTTTCAATGTGATTTTGGAGTATTGAAAAAACAAGATATGTGGCAAACACACATTTACGACATTTGAATGTTTTGCTCAGCAGGATAACCTCCACATATTAACACCACTTCTAAAAGGTTTGAAGTGCAAAAGCAACAGCCATAAGTAAAAAGCATATACGTACTACTCCATGGTGGCATGGCTGTGCATCACCACCATTAAGCTAAAGCCAGATAATGTTCGTTGTGATGATGTCTATTCATCTAAATTATTTGGGAAAATCTCTCTTCAGCTTGTGTTAACAACAGACCTGGGCATCTAACCAAAGACATTGTTTAGGCATTGGAACTGGAAGTTGTGAAATGCTAACTCATTTCCATGTTTTAGGATTCCTTCCTGCACTACTCTATCGCAGGTATAGCTTTTTTTTTGTTAAGCATAGTTATAGATTTGGAAAACAGTTGTTTAAATAGTCATCTTGTTGGCTAGTTACGAAGAGATATGATCATGTCTGTGTGTATGAGGTCATGTTCATGCATACACATGTTTCTTGGAAGATTCAGTGTGATCCTTGGGAACACGCCCTCTCCGGTCAGCCTGATGTCCTGCGGCGGGAGGAAGGCCACCTGCAGCTGGAGCCGCTTCTCAAACAGCTCGG
Organism: Notothenia coriiceps; assembly: GCF_000735185.1. Lineage (NCBI taxonomy): Eukaryota > Metazoa > Chordata > Actinopteri > Perciformes > Nototheniidae > Notothenia > Notothenia coriiceps. The sequence continues at coordinate 14,390,682 of NW_011333040.1, forward strand.
GGACACCAGGGAGGTACAGCACATGCAGACATTGCTCTACACCGGCATCAACGTAACCCTGTAGCACCAAAACACACGCAGGGAATATTACAAATGAAAAATAAGCCTTTTATGTAATAAATGCATTTCTTATTGTTGAAATGAAGCTCAGCGCAAGTTTAATCAAGCAGACTGCCTACGTTATTTATTCTCTATCTCATTTCCCCAGCTGTCTCTAATAGGCTTATCAAAGGCGTCCACTCTTTTGATTAAAGAGGACATACTGTACAGTATTATGGTAATTCCCAAGTTCATATTTTTATTTTGTGCCTCTACTGTGACATCTTTAATATACAAAACGCTCTTTATTTTCCTCATACTGCCTGTGCTGCAGCACCTCTTTTCACCCTCTGTCTGAAACCAGAGCCCGGTCTGCTCTGATTGGTTACCTGGCCGGAACTGCTTGGAGATGTGTCGGAAATGTCCCGCCAACAAACAATGTGTCTGAAGAGCGAGGTTTAAATAGTGATATAATTATTTTACGGAAGTAAACAAAGGAGTCCAATGGAGGCGTTTCAGACAGGG
>NW_011333040.1:14391260-14396898 GCF_000735185.1 Notothenia coriiceps
GGGGGGGGGGGGGGGAGTGTGTGGGAGAGAAACTTTGGGATTGTAGCCTTTGCAGACCATTTACATGCACAAAGAGATAATACTACAGGTAAGGGAGAACCCCGAAAGCATTATAGGGTTTCTTTGAACAATTACATTTTTGCAACGATCTCTGACAGCCAATCATCCTATACCGTCAGACTTCCAACCTGATCTCCTCTCTTTGCACACCTTTTCATTTCAGACATATAGATGCGGCCCTCTTACAACCATTCCACCCCCAGTGCCAAGATTAAGCTCATTAGAAGTCCACTCCTGATCTTCAGCAACCTCTTCCTTAATACCCAGGGGGGGGGGGGTTCTTATTCTATTTAAGGCTGCACCTCCCCCTCAAGATATATGATATCATGGTGGGGTCTAATCCCCAAAGACTATTCACATTTCCATCGTCTTGTGCACATGGAACATTTCTCTGCTGCTTAACCCCTAAATGGTTTATGTATCCTGGGGGATACAGTCATTTGAAAGGCTGTGTCCAGGTGTAAAATGGGTGTAATACCAGTGTAATTATAGTGTATTTGTATCATGGGTATATTATTGGTGAAGTATACAGGTGTAATAATGGTGTAACATGGGTGTAATAGTGGTGTATTAATTTGTAATGTTGGTGTAACAACAGTGTAATATGGGTGTAAAAACGTTGTAATATGGGTGTAAAAACGTTGTAATATGGGTGTAATAACAGTGTGTCATGGGTGCAATAATAGTGTAACATGGGTATAATAAGGGTGTAATACAGGTATAAAAATGGTGTCGCGGGTGTAATCCGGGTGCAATAGGGGTGTATTCTATATTTTATATGGGTGTAATCAAAGTGTTATATGTGTATACCTGAATGTAGAAAATAGCAATCAATGAATTTTCCAAAATACTTATATGTGATTGTCCCTTAAGGGTTGAAAGAGCCCAAAGATGAACTCACCTCAGTGGGAGTGACCATGGGTTGCCCTGGTCTCACTTCCTGTCCGTTCTCAGTTTGCTCCTCTACCAGGGCCTTCTTCTGTCCTGCCTCCTCACCTGCCTCCCCATCCTCCCTTTTGGGGTATATGATGTTAAATGTGAAGCCCATCCTGCCAGTGTTCCTCAGCGTCACGTCCGCCTCCCCTTTGTGATCAAACAGCTGGAGAAGAAAACACTGCTTTTTAAACTGTCAGCAGTTTTATTCTCATTGAAAAGAATGTGAATCAGCTTTATGCTAAACAGAAGGATTTGGTCAAACCATGCCCCCTAGTGTCTTTAAGGCTGTGTATAGAGGTGACAATGCAGGAAAAAAAGCTTTCTAAAGAAGCATGCAAGATGATGGCCTCAGTTTGAACTCTGCGGTTCATGATAATAATTATCATGACAATATATTCATAAAGAAAATTAACAGAAGATAAGGAGAACAATGACATTTGTATTTAAAGCGTTAAAAGTGAAAGAAAGTAAGACACAGAGAGATGACAAGAAAAGCGATTTCAAAGAGTGTCACTTGGGCATGCATGAAGGGGAGTTGTTTCAGTATTTGATTTATATCAACAAATCTAATTGACCACAAGAGAAGAACACAGGGCAACAGGGATGGAGAGAGACAACAATAGAGAAAAGAAAGCAGGAGAAATAATAGTGATGAAGGGACAGGAAGGTCAGTGAGATGTTCTGCTGAATCGCTCATTTCAACTAAATCAAAAATCAATATGTCCTTGTTTTGAATATCAATGATAGCCGGTCCCAACGGTTTGCATACTTAAAGAGGGATTGGGAGCACAAAAGACCAAAGTGGGAAAAACTAAGCAGTGACATTCAGATTTAATGTGATCCCTCTCACCTTCTTTTGTCTAGTGAGTGAAATAAACCTTTACATAACCTTTAATAAACGTCTTTATACAATGTGCATCCTAATGATCCTTATACACCCTCAGCATTAGATTATCTGATCATAAAAAGTAATGGGAAAGAAATGACATCCTAGTGAAAACACTAACAGTAAGCAAAAGCTAATGATCATGAAACAAACTGTAAATGCAGCAAACACATCTTCATCTGCAATTACTAACACATCTGTCATTGTACCCCCAGGCCTGTCATTTTGAAAATGTTGGAATGCATCACAGCCAAAGATTTGTCATTAGATTTGTATGAAGTATAATCTGTCACACACGGATGAGCAAACAGATGGCCAAAGAAGAACAAGGATAAGAAAGGCAGGGTGACAGTACATCAAGATGGGGAATTAACACAAGATAATGTAGCTTAAAACAAAGGAGAGTTTCACATCACGGCCACTATCCTAGCGTTAAAGGGGCCCTGCTCATTTTCAGGTTCATATTTGGATTTGTGCCTCTACTGCAACATTTCATATACTTTCATTTACTGTCACAGTTACGACTGGTATTATGTTTACCACCCTCTGTCTGAAACAAAATCCCAGTCTGCTCTGATTGGTTAGCTGGCCTGCTCCGTTATGATTGGTCAACAGCTTAAAGATGTCCCGCGGCTCCGCCCCTTAACACTGTACAATGTGTTGGAGAACTCTCCAATAGAAACAAGAGCTTGTATCGGTTAGGGTCATCTGAATAAAAGTGCTTTATCGTTGGATAAGCAGCTTCATTTGGAACATTAGCAAGGACAAATGTTTAATGCTACTGACTAGGAAACAGATGTTTAACACAACAGTCACTGAAGATAATGGTCCAATTCCAAGATGAATCTTACACCCTCATACTATAACTGGGATGAACTCGCCTATGAAACTATGCTTTCTGCTGGAAAAAGAACATAGTTTTGTAAAAATGAAATCCGGTTTTTAAAAACTCTTTGTGTCAAATCTGATGTTAATGAGCTACTTGTTGGAGGGTTTAATAACTCCCTCTCCACACTAGTTGATTTGGAATGGCACTTAATGTAGGGGTTGGCTTGGTAATTTATACCTGGCCACTAAATCAATCTATATATATATGCCATTAATAACTGTGTAATTTATACCTGGCTGCTAAACCCTTGTTACTGTTACAAGGTATGTATCTTGTATTTTACGCGTCGATGAAGGCCCAAAATCGTGCGCGTGACACCCGGGGATATTGTTGTCTCGGTCGGTCGATTGGTTAGCTTGTCAGACGCCGAGAACGCGAAAAGTCTGTCTCCCCACTTTCTCCGAACGACGTCGTGTCCGTCATACTCTGTCGTTATTTCTCGAAAAACTTGTAACTTCGTACATTTGTACAGCGACATCTCCGTGTTTACTGTTTATACTTGGAGTTTGTAAACTTATTATACATATTGCTCTCGTTAGAGATTGTAATTACGTGCGGTATATTGCAGTAATAGCGGTACGTTTTGTCTTTGGAACGCTATGAAAGGTTACTGTTTACTGTTACACCGACCTTCGTTTCTTTTGTCCTATCTTTATCTTGTATCCTCGGGCTCCGTTAAACCACGTGTATATTTGTTATATACGAAATACGAGTAAAACCGCACAACCAACGCATACACAATGAGATGATGGAGATCATAAGAAACCTCCGAAAGTTAAGAGAACCTTCTGTCAAAGTATCATAAACATAACGGAGCATATTAATCAAACCGGGGACAAACAATAGGTAAACCTCAGACCAATGCGTCGGATCCACAGCAACACGCCTTTTATGTTGAGTCATATGAAGTACCTACAATAACCGAAATAATAATAAAACGGAAGTGTCCCCTGTGTCTCCGTACACCTCTTTCTCTTCCTCGGTCTCGGTTAGGTCTTTTAGGCGTGACCTCTTCCGTCCTCAAGGAGATCGCTGCGCAAGAGCCACGTGAGAAAGCCAAGGGAGCCCGGTGTCCGGAAGACGGTCTACTTCTCTCGACGTTTGTCGCGGGACACCCGGGCACCTTCTCCATCCGTTACGGGAGTACAACATTGTTTATTACCAAAGAGGACTCTAAAAAGTCAACAGTCCCTACCAGTCGTCGGCCCACCGGATCAAGTAAGGGAAAGAGATATGAGCAGAGACGGCCCTCCTTCTTTGTAATTTAAATGGTCACCACATTACATTAATCGCATTAAATGAGTTTAAACATTAATTCATTTTACAAGCTCCATGAAATGGACTCAGAAAAAAACAATACGATTGAAGTATGATGAGAAGAGAGTAAAGGCTCCGGTTATAGGTAATTATAATGAAGTGATGTAAGAATTTGTCGAAATCAAAGAAAATGTCTAAGTCTAGAATCGATTATGTTTTCATTTTGTAGTATTATAATTTATTTGTAACTGTTTATATGTCACACAACATGTTCGAGGAGTCGAGATGTTGATATCACCGCGAAAGAGGAAACGTAAATTGGGACTGTGCGAAACAGATCAAACCACCCACAAGACTTTACGCGCGGTACATACCGTATTGTTCTTAAAGATATGAACCCCGTGAAATCCTATAAAACTTCGGTTAAATTTTACACATGGTCGTATAAAAACTTACGTACGTAATAAGAACTTGTCTCATAAAATTTTACAAACATAACAATGAAATTGAATCGAATTTTTAGCATAAGATGTGCCGTGTAGAACGGTAATTTTGAGGTACACCCTCTAAAAGAGAAGACAACGAGTGGAACGTCTTATAGAAAGATGAGAGCAATATGGAAACTATATTATGTTACAGCTCTTAAAGTAAGACTTCAGATTTTCTCGCAGTAGTAACACATAAAGGAGTAAATATTGTGACGGACGGATTTCACCTGACTTGGTCCGTTCTGTACAGGTCGGTGGTTTTGTGTCGAATTACGAAAATTGTGTAAGTTTTTAGTCTTTTGTCTGGAGAAGGAGAGCATTGAGTAACTGTTTCTCAATATCCTAGTTCAGGGTTTTTTTTTTGAAGGGAAAAGCCCCTCCCAGTGATAACCGTCTTAGAAATAGAATAATAGCATTCAAGTGAAAAAAATGCAGAAACACAGACATCCTACAAGCTATAGAACGGCTATATGCCAGTAACGTTGGACCCCTTTGTCGTCGTCCAGCAAAAGAGAAAAATGCCGGTGCTTTTACAGTCGTCTCTCCACCACCGTGCGACGGTTACACCTCCTACCCGGTTGCATACTTCACTTTGAGTCCCCTCTTCGAAGCCACTATCGATGTAGGACTGAGATGTGTATAACTAAACCAGACGTCATACAATAGGACGTGTCAAGAGGTAATTAGATGTATATAGAGTAGAATAGGATTGGTCGAGGTTGTTAGTCTTAGCCTAGTCTTATGGGAAACTATCAGGGTCGTCTCCCCTTTAAAACGTCGCAATGTCGTCCTTTCTCGGTGTCTGCGAATCACAAGTCTTGTTGATTTCATGATTCAATGTTTTATTATTTGTTTGTTGTGTTGTTATACAATATATTACAATGATTCAAATATTATAATATTTTATACGTTTTTTTCTATTTTTGATTTTTTCAATGTCATTAAAAGTTTTTATGTACTAGTTTTTGTTTAGTTTAGAAGCTTAGTTTAGGAACATCGACAATAATCCGTCGGACATATATAATGTCCAATAATTTCCTACCGTATACATATATTTCATATAAACGTGTATTTCGTGTATACGTGTATCAAACTGCCATCCAAAAATTGTCGTCGTTCAAT
>NW_011333040.1:14396943-14401348 GCF_000735185.1 Notothenia coriiceps
GGAGACGACACACGCTTTCTCCATGTACTCTGTGGACATCCACCATAAAAGCTGAAATAATTTCCTAAATCCATCGCCGTTCTAATCCAGCATTTCTTCATGCTCACAGCTAAAAAAGAAAAATGCTTTTTCCTAATCATTTTGGGATGTCTACTGAGTCTGTCTTTCCAATTCCAGGTCCGTGGCTAGTACAAGCAAGAACAGCAGCAGCCAGGGCAACTGTTCCCAAAGCCCCACCAAAACACTCAGAATCTGACAAAGAGGAATGTCTTGTATCAAGGCTATACTTACCTGTATTGCAGACCAGCATCCTGTGCAGAAGGATAACACATTTTCAACAGAACCCAGTCATTATAACCATTCGCGTAGTCACAATGGCGTTGTGGGGTGGTAGGACTAGGGATCAGTAACACAACATGCTACAGAATAAGGGCTTCTGTTCAAATACAAAAAAGGATCTACAACACAAATGTGGCTTATAGTCATAAATGGTTTAACAGAGAGCTTATAGGAGAGAACAATATGAAAAAAAAAAAACCAGTAACATCGCTAGTGTGTTCCAGGAAAGGAAAGACTCCTCGAGGGGAGCAACAACGTGCAGGATCACGGCAGACTCGCTGCATGACGTAGGCTCAGAACTGATACAGAGAACAGACTGTGAGAAGAAGCTGCCTGGATGACAGTGACAGATAGCCAGACATGAAGGCTGAACTGCTGACCACCAACAGGAGACTAGTCTAAAGGAAAGGAGAAACTGAACTAGCTCGCACTCGGGGGTGACACTAGGGGGAAGAGGCGGGGCCTGGAAGGAGAGAGAAATATTAACATGGTTCCATATGCTCTGATGCCTGGCAGGACCTGGAGCTGCCTCTTCCAGGCAAGAAATAGAGAATAAGGAGAAAAGGGGATGGGTGATGGGGACCTAAAAAAAAAATCCTCACAAGAGCACCCACAACCACTAGAGAAGCACAGGACTAGCAGACCAAGTGAGGGATCAGAGCCCTTACTGAGCAGGGACTGGAGACGGCTCATCTGTGTGGACAACGGGGCTCCCAGGTGTGCCTGCGTACAACCATGCCTACAGAGGAGCATACTGAAAGCCAAATGCACAGAGGAGAGAGAACCAGCCCCCCGGAGATCCATGCCACCTACGCAGGTCAGGGTCCACAGCACGTCAGACCGGGACAAGGACTCTCGTCTAGAAGACCATTTAGACCCAGTCATATGCACATCTGACCCCGAGTCCGCGGTAATCTGGACAGTAACTGAAAAGAACACTGAATGTCCACAATCATACACTACAGGACTGCCAAGACCGTGGCTTTCCCATTTAATGTCACAAAAGAAGCTGGGTTTTGTAAGAAAAAGACAAGTAAGATAGAGAATAAGACACAGGTTTCAATATGCCAACACATTCAAGTCAATATAGAGAAAACAAATAACACAGAAATTCAAAATAATGACTTTAAAAAAAGGTCATTAACCTCTAATCTACACTCAATCCATTGGAAAGACTATAGAAGATCTAATAAATAGACTGCACAAGATATCATTAGAGGCCGAAAACCAATGGAGGGTTTTTTATATTCATGTTTAAAGATTTTTGTGGCTTTTGTTTATATGCTCATGCATACCATTGCTTACCCATAAGTCATGGATGGAACATAAAACAATGTGGCAATACTCCAAAATGATGTAAAATCCGGGAGGTCTTCAACAATGGACTGAATCTGTGTATTCAACATGAACGTTTAATGTAGTCTCTCCAAAAGGGTTTATGTCATGAAGGGATCAGAGCTCTGTTATGCAAAAGAGTCGGGTCTTAATTAGGGATGGGAATTTGAAAGCAAATGGTATTATTCGAATATTCGACCCCTCAAAAAACGGTTAACCGTTAACCGGAATGTACATAATCCTATAAAAAAAAAAATTGGGTAACAAAAAAATGTTCTATTTTTTTTTTTTCAATTACATTTTTGGAAAAGATACATACATGTTCAAATAACTGTAGAAACCAAGTCGAATTTGTCAAATGTATTGAATTGGTGATCACAGTTTGACAGCTATAGGGCCTACAGCTTTCATGTGCGATTTCCACAATCAGCCAGCTGTAGAGAAGACCCTCTCAGCTGGAACGGAGGTGCGGGGTATAGCCATGGTATAAGTTTAAATTGGCATTGTTGACCTCTACACCGCACTCACTAACACTGGTTACCTGGTCGAAAATATTTCCACACATTACTCCTTTTTGACGCCATGTCTGTTGTGGTAGGAGCTCTTCTTAGAGTGTAAAGTAATTACCGGACTATGACTGGGTAAAATAGTTGAATACCGGCAAAACTAAATCTCTCAAGTCAAAAATGTGTATGTACTTTTGCAGCCAGCAGCGCTTATTGTTGTTTAGGCTGGCCACTCATGTGTCGCGAGTGTTGGCGGGGCGGGGGAGCACGCTCATGAACTGTTAGCGCCGGAACCTCGCAACGGCTGCGGAGCGCATTTGCGCCACATTTGGGCCTAAGATGAGGTTTGAGTCTGCGTGATCTGCGTGTAGGGAGGGGCAGCAGCCATACCATTAGCTAGAACTATCTAGATCTGATGGATTTGGACATAAACGCGAGTGAAGTATAACCGGACGCGAGAGAGAGAGAGAGATCAGCACCTGCAGCTCTGCCCGCTGTGAGGGACCGGTGAGCGGAGCAAAACACACCTTTAGACGTCAACTAACCCATTTAGCTATGGCACTGTCGTATATATATATACATTGAATTATTCAATTTGATAATATGTAATCAACTTAGGCATCACTCGCAAAAAATAAATAATAAATAAATAAAAATATTCATAACTCATATTCGAATACATGAATAATTATTCGAATACCTGAATAATTTCGAATATTCGATTAATCGTTCCCATCCCTAGTCTTAATATGAACTAATACAAGTACAGTACCACTACATGCATATAAATGCCAGCACAGCTGCGGAAAGTCATCTATTTAATCATCTCTACAAAAGGATATTATGTCATTTGAGTATTGTTGCTTGAATTCCGATCCCTCAACCTGCAGTTGTTCAAGGTGGAACTCCAACAATTTCCCAAAATCTCAGTTTGCTAGTGTTGCTGAGTTCTTCTGCAATTGTGATAATAAAGCCTTTGGTGTCCCGGGAGATGGAGTGGTTTCACTGGAGTCAGCTGGCTGGGTCTGAACATAACACCAAATATAAGATGTGACTCTAGTCCTCTGCTTGAGGCTAGCGGCTTGAGGCTCCATAGGCCACTACTGGGCCGCACTGACGTTGCAAGATATAAAGAGTATACAGACAGTTTATTATTTAAAACTATTATAAAGTTATAGTGTATATTTGAATTAACGCTATAACTGAGTTTGTTTAAGGTGATATTTTTGTTTATGTTAAGATCTTTCAAGAGCCAGGCCTCGAGTCGCAGTGAGGAGGAAACGAATGGCTGACAAATCCACCAGCACCTCGGACCCTGTCACCGAGGACGACCACGTACAGGTACACACACGCACACACACCATTTTAACTGCAGGGGCATATGCGAGAGACATTTTTTATTTATTACATTAAGCAGCAACTATTATTTTGATCAATATTGAGATCTCAATTATTTTCATGATCATTTATTGGTGTAAGTGAGCGTTGGCGTACGTGCCGAGGCTTCACCCTTCTTCTAGTCAATGTTTATCCCTGTTAAACCAGTGTCATGAATTCACTGTCATTCCAACAATACGTTGTGGGTGTATATGGACTGTAAATAGTGTATTGTATTGTAACATTCTAAAAGCAAAATTATTAATAAATTACTTTTTTTTTTTATTAAAGTTTAATTTGGATTTTGTTCCCCCGGGGGGAGCCAAAGTGCTGCAGTTCGGGCTTAAAGGAGAGCCTCATGTTCGTCGTCTAACATCAGAACACTATGGTAGCCTTCTGTGGCTCAATTGATCAGGATTCACTTGTGGGCGGGGTTTAACACTGACTTTCACTGCTGTTTGGTGTACCCTGTGTGTGTACCATGTGTGTACTGAGAGGTTTTTGCTGGTGCATTTTTTGTCTCTGAAGAGTGTGTGTACTCTGTGTGTACCCTGTGTGTGTTCTTGGGCTGTCCCGAATACAATTTTTCGGGCTCCGGATATTCGGTAGTAATCAGCAGCGAATATTCGGCCCGCGCGCTAACCACCTCAACACGTTTATTTTGGTTTATTCACGGCATTCATTTTGTTATTCTACAGTAGGCTATTGTTGTTTTGTAATTATAGAGAACCGCAGTGACGCGTCCTAAAACCCGGAAGTAAACTCCTTCCGGTTCCTTCGTCAAAAAGCAATGCAATTTCTCCATAGGATTTTGGAAAATAGCTCGAAATAAGGTTAGTGGTTGACAC
>NW_011333040.1:14403883-14405291 GCF_000735185.1 Notothenia coriiceps
GGTTTGCAGGCCATGAACCCTAAAGAGGGAGGGGGGTCCGTCCAGGGACTTCTCAATCTGGAACAGGACCAACCCTCAGCCGGGCCCTCAGTCGGACCCTCAGCTCTGTGTCTCCCATGGCTTTGGGGCTCTTATGGTTCGTGCTAAAATAACACAACAATTTAAGCACACTGATAAGCTGCTTTAAGATATTCATACAGAGCCCAGCAAAATGATCAGTTTTTCTGTTTTTACTATTTATAGGTATGTGTTTGAATCAAATGTACTTATTTTTATTTGATTCTATAATCTGCTGACACTGGAATGGAATGGCTGCCGTACATGTAGAGAAAGAGATTTAAGAAACATGGGGAGTGGTCTCAGAGCTGTACATGTAATCCATTTATAGATACTGTGAGCCCCCTATGTTTATGTGAACACTGTGATTAGCTGGTAAGGGTGTATACTAGTGTTGTAGGTGAGGGGACAGGGAGGGGCCCAGGCTGAGCGGGCACCAGTGGCGGACTGGCCATCGGGACGTCCGGTACCGAAGTGGGTCGGTCGGACGATGTGGGATAAGTCACTAGCACCCCCCCCCATCATGATCATTAAAGGGTTCTCAAAGCTGGTGAAGGTGAAGCTAGTTTGAATGACTTTGTATACTGCAGGGTAGCTTGTGAATTTACTCCAGGTGGAACTAAAGTCTGATTTAACACTTGATTATGTTTCACATCATTCATCCACATCAGTGAAGTAACTAAAGGTATTGGTTTAAAAATGCAATATATACCTCTGAATTGCAGTGGAGTAGAAGTACAAAGTAGCAGTAAGGCAAGGCTAGTCTTATTATTTTCAATTGTAAAATTGTAAAATAGTTCAATAAGAGTCTATATACAAGTGATTGGAATATGATATATTAGATAAATAAATTCTAAGTAGCAGCCAGATGAATGTTATGGATGTTTCAACAGGTGTTTAACAGTCTTCTGGCCTGTGGGATGAAACTGTCCCTGACTCTGGTGGTTTTAGTCCGGATTAGGGATGGGTACCGAGAACCGGTACTAAGTCAATACCGGTACCTGATTGGACGGTATCGGTATACCGTTAAGCCGCTGGACAAACGGTGCTGCTATCGGTATATCTGTTACGTCTACTTCCTTAGTTTAGCTTTAAACCATTCTGGTTGGTTGGGAACCCTCATCCCGTGTGATGTATCCGGTTTGAGACCCCTCTGATTGGCCGCTGTAAATGCCACTCCTCATCTCTCTCAACAGCACTCTTATTATTGTTGTGAGACTCCCGCAGGCATGGCGGACAGAGCGAAGCGATCGAAGGTCTGGATGCACTTTTAAAAAATGTAGTGACGATAGTGCAAGGTGCAATCTATGTACTCAATTAGTTGCTTGTAAAGGGGGTAACACAAGCAATT
>NW_011333040.1:14405336-14412610 GCF_000735185.1 Notothenia coriiceps
AATTGTTTTATTATTTTGTTTGTTGTGTTGTTATACTAATTTTTTCATCGATTCAATATTTACTATTATTTGTTTATTTTTTATTACGATTTTTTTCTATTTTTGTTTTTTTTCCACATTGTATTAAAAGGTTTTTATCGTCTAGTTTTTGTTTAGTTTAGGAAGCTTAGTTTTTAGGACATCCGTCAAGAATCCAAATCGTCCGCGCCATATTATAATGTCAATAATTTGTCTACCGTATACCATATAAATTTTCATATATAAATGGCCGTTGTATTTCCCGTGTATAACGTGTTTATTCAAACTGACCATAAATTGTCGTACGTTCTAATGTGTTAGATGTTTTATGTATCTATCCGTATGGAACATTGTCATATTTGTTCCCAAATCGTCGGGTCACATAATCTTAATGTGTACATATAATTACCGTTTATATACTTATATCTAACTAAATCACCGGTCCATATTTACATGGTTCGGTTGGGGATCGTAATTCACCCGGGTATAGGCGGTTTAGTTTGATCACAACACTCTCCCTTCAATAAGTTTGCGGGTGAGGTTGTTTCATCGAGTAATTGTAGTCTTAAACTGTGTTTCTTCACAACCTATCCCCTGTGTGCCTTGGCATTTCAGATGCAACACTAAGCTGTCTGTGGCTCTTTCCTGCTGTAACGCTGCAAATTTCCCCTCTGTGGGACTAATAAAGGTATTCTGATTCTGATTCTGATTGTTGGAGCTGGTTAGGATAAAGAACTGAGAATAAATAGTCTAGATAATGGAGAACTGTGCAGGATACATACCTGCAGACCAAAATCAATATGTGTAGAGTCAAGGCTGTAGCTGATCACCGAAGCTTCTCCCCTGAGTTTCACTTCATACGTTGGCCCATCCTCCACATGGCAGCGTGCCACCACCTCTCTGCTGACATTTTCGTGGCCGTAAAAAGAGAAAACGACCTGCTGCTGTTCCCCAGGTTGCAGATGACCGTATATCGGCAAGATATCGAACACCTACAGACACAAAGACGTAAAAAAGTGGAACTTACGAGATAAAAGATTCTGCCAATAGTGACCCTCCCCGAAAAGGGAAAGTTTTTTTTTTTGGGACTTGATCCTATACACTCTATTGTCATGAGTTACGAGAGGAAGAGGTCTGTTTTCTGATTTTTGAATGTGTTAAAACATAAGCTGTGTTTTGGTGCTGGACTATGTCTTGGCCTGGTTCAGTCACTTTTAGCAGGCATGTTATAAATGAGGAAAATATCATGATGACCTCTTTAGACTTAGATGAAATTCTCGACATTGTATTATATCAAAGTATAACGAGAGTAGAAAGATATTCTGCAAGGTGACAACAGAAGGAGAAATCTCCACATGGAGGTTTTTAATGCAAGATGTGCCAGTGGTAGAATACGATTTTTAACTAGTTAAAGTAACAATACAAACATTTTAAAATACTCTGTTACAAGTAATAATCATGCATTCAAAAATATTGCTTGAGTACAATTTAAATTGGCTTCAAAATATACCTAAAGTCCCAAGTATAGAAATTCTTGTTATGCATAATGGCCCATTTCAGAATAGATTAGTCAATTATGGTTACTGATGCATTAATGCGTGTCAAATAGGGTTAAATGCAAGGCACGCATTAATGACTTGATATACTGCTGCTAGATATTTATGATTACTGTATATTTGTCAATGTTTATTTATATTTGATGTTTTACTTTGTATTAGCTGAAGATCTGAATCTGTAAAGAAACTAAAGCTGTTTAAGAAATGTAGTGAAGTAAATATTATGATATTGGCTTCGGAAATGTAGAGAAGTAGTAGTATGAAGTAGCATAACAAAAAAAGACTCAGGTAAAGTACCTCAACATTTTACTTAATTACAATATTTGAGTAAATGTACCTAATTACATTACACCACTGGTATTTACATGTTTTCTTCCTCGACAGAGACGAGTATAGAGAAAGGGAATGACTAGCCACCGGCTCTGACCATCCCCTGACAACTGAAAATCTCAGGAGAACCATTATTTGTTTACACATGAGCATTTGCCTACCTCTTCCACGCCCACAGGGCGCTGTTTGCAGCTCTCTTCATCTGCAGCAGGCCTGTGGCTGAGGGGAACTGAAGAGGCACGAGAACGCGTCCTAGAGGAACTCCTCCCTTCTCCAGTCGGATTTTCTGGATTGCTCTGCTCCTTCTCTTTCTCCACCATCTCTGTGTCCCTGTGAAGGCAAAATAATAATAAAACATCCATGAAGTATACCTGAGTTTGTATTTTCCCCACAACGACACCTAGGCTGCGTAAACAGACTTCCAATGGATAACAAACAGGGCAAACTAATTATAAGAGGCAATACAAATATATGAAACTGTCTTCAAGAGAATTGAAAGCCTCAAGAATACTATGAGGTAGTAGAGTAACACATACGCAACCAACACCAAATGACATAAGCATATATTGTTTATATGTGCACAATTGCCTCGCTCTATGTTCTATTTCTATCCTGTTTTCTTTCTTCAGCACATTGGTCATTTGTCATTGGAAGTATCCAAGGTTTCTGTTTTGCATGGCGATATGACTGTTATATGGCGTCATTAATGTTAGAGATGTCTCGTTATACATATTATTCAAATGTTTAGGTTCATATTTGTCATTTGTGCCTCTACAGCGACATGTTTACATGCTTCAATGTTCAAAAAGCTCTTTATTTGTCTCATACTGCCTGTGCTGCAGCACCTCTTTTCACCCTCTGTCTGAAACCAGAGCCCAGACTGTTCTGATTGGTTAGCTGGCTGGCTCTGTTGTTATAGTGCCACAGTGACGCGTGCTAAAACCCGGAAGTAAGCTGCGCATGGGTTCCTTCGACAAAAAAGCAAAGCAATTTCTCCATAGGATTTTGGAAAATACCTGGAAATAAGGTCTGACACACATTTAAGAGACGGATCACGTTTTGTTCAGTCGGACCATCTCCACATGTCTACCCTACTTTTATAATTTTCTAATCATAAATCTAATCGATAGATAGATTTATGATCGATAGATTACTTTGTTGGAGCGCTAGCCAATAGAAGCATGAGTGTTACATAATGATGTCACCATAGTATATTATGCAAGTAAACAAAGCCTTTGTAGACCATTTACATAAACAAAAACATATATATCACACTACAGGAAATATTAAATATATCCTGTTATTATAAAAAATGACGTGTAATAATAGAGTATGATATAAAAGACATAGGAGAAATTCTAACACTGCCACTGGTCTCTTTGAGTTGGTATTGTGTAGCCAGCTAAAGAGGCTTTTGGAATAGTTATTTTTAGGAACTTGTGCTCATCAAGAGTTAGTATAATAAAGGGCTAAAAGACCTTATAGAAGTTCATATCTCTTTAAAAAATAAAGATGTGTTTGTGTCCATGGCAAAAAAGGAAATAAATAACATAAAATAAACAGAAGACATTGGCATCAGTAGCATTATATACATAATATACATAGCTACACTCCTCAGAACTCTGACACTCATTTTCTCTCTCTGTTCTACCTTCTCCTTCCCTGTGGGATCAGACTGGGTGCATCCATCAAGTTAATTAAACAGAGTGTTCTATATTTAAGAGGAATTTGAATAGGCAAGCAGCAGGAAACAGGTCAGGATAGATTGCAGTGAAGTGCTGAATAAACATGGAAGAGAATGAAAGAGATTTAGTGAGTGAAGTCATCTTAAAGCAGACAAGGTCTAAATTAAATCACCCAAGACTGGTTATGTATATAGCCATAGTGTGTGTTTTGTGTGTGTTAGCTTCAGGGTGTGTATACTTTACATGTTAGGCAGCATTCAAGTCTGACACATTAGTTATTTAGTTCCCAAGAATGCCACAGTTCTGATGTGTCAGCTTGTAATGAGTGGATATTAGTGATTTAGCCAGCAGGGGGCACTGTTGTATGGTGAGTGTGTGTTGAATGCGTGTTTAAGGGACAAGCTGGCCTGATGTGTGGCCTTTGGGAAATCACAAATGAGTATATCCAGCTATGTAAGACGAGGGCGAACAAATACTGTGGGTCAATGTATTCTAAAATAGTTTGCATTTTTAGTGGATGAGAGTTTCTACGAGTCTACAAAAAACGCAAAAAAGAGAGTGTTTGAAAGCCACTGGTGCGGACAGAGGAACAGATGGTGAGACAGCAGTTGATGACTCTGCAAGGGAGCAGCTCAAAACAGAAATAGCGCTCTATGACTTTCCCCTTTCTCTCTTCCTTCTATTCTTTTCTTCATGGGGGTGTGTGACTGTGTTTGACGGCTTTCCTGTGCTCAGTGTCACTAAAGATCTGAACGACAAAAACGACTGAATCACAAATACTGTACTTCCAGCCCACTAGTAGAGACAAATGGCTTCTGGGGTTGCTGTCAGACAGCGTGTGTGTGTGTGTGTGTGTGTGTGTGTGTGTGTGTGTGTGTGTGTGTGTGTGTGTGTGTGTGTGAGACATGAGGGATCGGACTGACACCAGACCTCACATCTATTTTCTTTTTATTGATGTTTCATATTTATTTTATCTGAAATATCCTTCATAATGATCAATAATTCACCCTTATGGTTCATGTTGTTGCCTTTTTTTTATTTTTACGGGCTTCATGAAAGGAAAGAGGTTGGGTGTATTTTATTTTACTTTAATATTTGTTTGGTCATGTTAAAAAAAAGTACATTGTTTTACCTTTTATTCTGCTTTTGTTCCAAATGTATTATGAACACAACAATACATTTCAAATGTATATCTATGTATAGGTGTTTGTTGTAATTGTACAAAGCTTTGGCAAAACTGTGTGTCATTAAGGTCATGCAAATAAAGAATTTGAATTTGAGATTAAGAGAGCGAGAGATAACCAGAAGGTCACCAGTTAACCTCCCAGGCACTGCCGAGGTGCCCTTGAGCAAGGCACCGAACCCAATACAGCATCCAGTCCATAGGCAACCCCCTCGCTCTGACCTTTCTTCATTAATTATAATTAATGAATCCATGTATATAGGTCCTATTTGTGCTTTTGTGTAAAAAACTAAAAATGTGTAAAAAAACGAATCAGTTTCAAGATTTGTTTTTCTTCTTCTTAAATAACCCAACAGTCTAAAGTAGTTTGACTATCTACAACATCATAGTGCCTCTCACACATTGTAATCTTTATCTGGCCAGTTAATCCCTGTATACCTCAGTTTCCATTTCCTCTCATGCATCTGGAATTATTAGTTGTGAGTGATCAGTCCGATATAAACGGAGGCCGACAGGACAAACACGTTACAACGACCAAAAATATTTCAATTAGGAGAAATGCACTGCAGCTTTACAAACAATGCAAATGTGAAAACGCAAATGAGCCAAACAAATGCAAATTAGGAAACATCTTCACCAACTTGACAACACGTGCAACATTTATAAAAATGTTTACCAACTTGACGAAACGTGCACAGCATTTAATAAAAGCGCTGCGTAAACGAAACACTGCAAATACAAAACGCTAGAAATAAAAAATGATCCAAGAAGCTCAAAACACATTGCAACGGGGAGACTGAAAGGTCCGAAGCGTCTGTCGATGTTCAGGGATTATAAAGTTGGCCAACTGTCACTTATCCGTGTTTTCTATTTGCAGCGTTTCTTTAATGCAGAGCTTGCAGTAATCGTTGCGCATGTTTTGTCAGGTTGGTGAATGTTTTCTAAATGATCCGCAGTGGTTGTCAAGTTGGTGAAGATGTTTCTTCAATTTTATGTGTTTTTAAGAGTTTTCAACTGTTGGCGGTTATAGTCCAGCATGAATGCAGGTAGTGCAAATCAAAGATATAGTACGCCTAAGATTTCCAGTTTTCTTTTGACTGATACCAACTCTTCAAGACTGAGAAGTTGCATCATTAAAATGTATTGTACCGTCTATCTATCAGTGTGATAGATGGCTAGAAAAAGAGTTATATTGAAGGGCTCCTAAGGGCTGTGGTGCAATTACTGATAGGGATGTAATTAGCTAAACATGGCTAGATAGTGCAGGTTTAGGGACAAAGAGAGACTTTAGAGGGAGAGTGTGCATGCAGAGTGAGGTCTCCCTTTAATTAGCAGGACGGCCTATGAGACAGATTGTTAGGAGAGGTCACAAAGAAAAAAGGTAAAGAAAAAGAAGAGTTTGATAAGGATTTGGTAGCCTGAAGAAGCAAAGGCAGAAGAGGTAGAGGAGCAAAAAAGGAAAGATAAATAGGCAATGTGTAACCCTAAGATGAGGACAGGGAGGGGAGCAAATGGGAAGAATACTAACAGAGGAAAGAAGGGGGAAGGGAATAAGGCGGAAGAGGGTGATAAATCTTGCAAAGCTCTAGCAGTTAGTTGGTTCATGGCCATGAGCATGGACACACTACTATAGTGTTCACAGTCCATTTCAAGGGAGGGGAGCCAGAGCAAAGGCCTGAGAGAAGCACAATGTAACGTTAAGTACACAATCAGTAGATTTGTCTTCCCCAAAGAATTTATAATGGATTTGGCTTTCGATTCAGAGGGTTAAATGTATAGATACTGTACTAACTCATCCTATGGGAAAGTATATGGCCGAGATCCATTCTGTGCTTGTCCTTGAATCTTGTCTGTTCAGGTTACTGCTGTTCCAAATAATGTTGTGTTCCAACTAAATAAAGTGTGTTGCACAGGAATCAAGGAGCAGTATTTCTGCTCGTTTTACAGAGTAAGGGAGCTTTAGTTCACTTTAGTCCTACAACACAATGACAGAAACAATACAAAGGATGTATGTTCCATATTCCATTCATAAAATAAATACAAATACATGCTGTTTCTTCTCAGCATACAGCCATGTCACCAACTGTGGACACAGTAGCGAGTTGTCGCAAATCACTTACGGCTGCTGTGCGCTCACTTGAAGTGGCTGTCACCATAGATATATATAAACTAGGGCCGGGACTTTAACGCGTTAATTAAGATTAATTAATTACACAAAAATTAACGCATTTTAATCGCACTTATTAACGCGTTAAAGTCCCGGCCCTAGTTTATATATATCTATGGTGACAGCCNAGCCATGCTAATAACGTTTATAATAAACCAAACCGTTTGTAAATCAGTCAAGATTTCAGCGAGTTAAGAGTATTTCTTTGCAGATCACTCACCTTACAACAGCTGTAGCAGTAGCTGTTGACTGTGGCAAGATGGCCGCCGGTGAGCTACGCTGGCGACTCCCCCTTCAGCCATCTAGTGTTTATATATATCTATGGTGACAGCCAC
>NW_011333040.1:14412650-14415150 GCF_000735185.1 Notothenia coriiceps
CTGTCTGTCTGTTTGTCTGTCTGTCTGTCTGTCTGTGTGTGTCTGTCTGTCTGTCTGTCCCTCTGTCTGTCTGTCTGTGTCTGTCTGTCTGTCCCTCTGTCTGTCTGTCTGTCTGTCTGTCTGTCTGTGTCTGTCTGTCTGTCCCTCTGTCTGCCTGTCTCTCTCTCTGTCCCTCTCTCTGTCCCTCTGTCTGTCTGTCTGTCTGTCTGTCCCTCTGTCTGTTTGTCTGTCTGTCTGTCTGTCTGTCTGTGTCTGTCTGTCTGTCCCTCTGTCTGCCTGTCTCTCTGTGTCTGTCTGTCTGTCTGTCTGTCTGTCTGTCTGTCTGTGTCTGTCCCTCTGTCTGTCTGTCCCTCTGTCTGTCTGTCTGTGTCTGTCTGTCTGTCCCTCCGTCTGTCTGTCTGTCTGTCTGTCTGTCTGTCCCTCTGTCTGGCTGTCCCTCTGTCCCTCTGTCTGTCTGTCTGTCTGTCTGTCCCTCTGTCTGTCTGTCTGTCTGTCTGTCCCTCTGTCTGTCTGTCTGTTTGTCCCTCTGTCTGTCTCTCTGCTCCTTATGGTATTTTAGTGTGCTGTGTTGGCCAGTCATCTAGCTGATACAGTAAAGTCCAAATTTAGAAGAAATATGAAAAATGTGAAACACTTTGTATTGAATTGACGGAGGGAAATATGGCCCCTCCCGGACATGGACACTGCTCTTTTTTCCTCTTCTATCATTTTCCTCCTCCTCCCTCCTCCCTCTCTCTTCCTCTGCATCCTCCCATTCCCTTCCCATCCCTTTAGTTTCTCTGCTCCTCCCCCCCCTGCCTGTCTTTCTCTCCATCTCCTCTCTCCTTCCCTTCTCTTCTCTCCTTCCCTTCTCCTCTCTGTGTATTCCTCTCTTTCTTCTGTCCGTCTTTCCCAGACAGACTGCAGGTCACAAGTTGAGGCTTCTCGCTTGCTCCAACGTCAGCCAATCGCTCCTGTTCAAAGGGGGCATTCCCTAATAAGGCCCATCCCCCATTGACCTTACAAGGTAACATGGAATGCATGGCTTGGCAGTAAATGTGTTTCTTAAGAGAGACACACACAGAGAAAAGAGGTCTGCCCACATGACCAGAAGCTTCAGAAGGATGCTGGGGTTCAGACCTGAAACTATCCCTGCTGCAGAAGAAGCCTTATGACAGCCAGGCATGTCAAAGAAAAGCCTGCCATTCCTCCAAGGAAGAGCGAGTGACCTCCCATCGCTCCGGGGGACGAGCCGCCTGAAGAAGCCTAGTCTTCCAGTCCTGATCTGCAGCACGGGAAACAAGAGGTAAGATCATGAGCCTTTTAATACTCTACAGTTTGTCATGAATGACATCGCTGCCAACTGTTTTTCTAATCACACCATGTTTGATTTCCTTTTAAAACGAAATGTTCGCTCATCCTGGCAGCCAGGCAGCAACTTGACTTAAGTCGCCCAATAAACCAACATGTCATCATGTTTGGATGATTCAAAGAAAGGTTTTTGCAAATGTATTAAACATGCCTGCATATCACTAGAATGCTATGAAATCATACATACCTAAAAAGCCAAATTGATGTCCACTGAAGATAACCATCACCACATTTTTGGTGTGAATCAAAAGCAGTGTTCCAAGAGTTTCAAATGACAACTCTCAGAATGTTCCTCTGCTACGTCCGGAGCAGAGCAACCTACTGAACTAAAGCAGAATTTGAGATGAAGCTGAAGTTTTTTAGATCAAATATTGAGAGCAAAACAAAAAAATGTGGAGGATCAGCAACACTCAACCAAAGGCTTTTGACATCATTTATATAGACGTGGGTGTAGAAACATTTCAAATTCTGCCTTAAGGTGTTTTTTCTTTATTCACGGTGTGAATTATCAAAATTGTACGGACGGAATTTTTACAGAGAAGGATTACATTCAGCCCCTGTGTGAGGGGGGGCAGTGTGGGGGGCTGAGATCTCCTTTAATGGGCACAAAGCCTCCTACAGTGTGACTGACATCAATCTCACACGAGAACAATAAGTAAGGAAAAGACACACGCCTGATGCTCATGTATTCATGTGTTCATGTGTTCATGTGTGTTCCTCAGGACCTGCTGTGTGCCAACGCTCAGAGACAGATGGACCAGAGGGACATTGTGAAGGTGTGCAAGAAATGGACCCGGTAGGAGCAACACACAAACACACACACACACACACACACACACACACACACACACACACACACACACACACACACACACACACACACACACACACACACACACACACACACACACACACACACACACACCCCCTTTCGTATTGCCTCTCCTGTCCTCATTTTTGTCAATTTTCTCTCTTCGAACTCTTCGTTTAAAAGTGTGCCCATAAAAATAAAACTGAACATTTTAAAAATCCCTCCCTGGTGTTCCCTGATAAACGGACAAATAATTAGATTAGATAATAAGATTCACCTTTACTGTCATTCAATAGAGTTCCATGCAGGCCATTTCATCCAACCATACAGGAAGTGTCA
>NW_011333040.1:14417958-14425697 GCF_000735185.1 Notothenia coriiceps
ATTTCTGGTTGCGTTTTGGGGAACGCGCTCATCCCCGTGTGATGTATCCGTTTGAGGACCCGCCCCCTCTGATGGCGCGCTGTAGAATCCACTCCTCATCCCCTCGCAACAGCACTCTTAATTATGTGTGAGGACTCCCGCAGGCATGGCGGAAGCCAGAGGCGAAAGCGAGTGCGAAGCTTGGATGCACTTAGAAAAAATGTAGTGACGATAGTGGGCAAGGTGCAATCTATGTACCAACTTAGTGGCTTTGTAAAGGGGGTAACACAAGCAATTTAATGAAGCCATTTGCAAAACGAGACACCTCATTGAATCTAACAGTGCTAGCGATCTGCTAGTGCTAATAGTGCTCAAAAGTGCTAGCGGGCCCCTTCAGCCGACGCGCCGTGGTAAATGTGACCTGAGGAAGGCTCGCAGGAAGGTTAGCATGCTGCGGCAAGCCGGGTAAATATGTTTGTTTTACCGGGGCAGTCCTTGCAGGCACAATCCGCACTGCTTTTTTTAGTTCATTAACACCAAATTATTGAAAGTATCGATATGAGAGTATCTGAAAAATACCCGATACCAGTAAGCAGTACCGGTCCGGTATGGGCGATAAAGTATCCTAAAAACGATACCATCCTACTTCCGGATGCTGGGGCGGTACCGCCCATGCCAGACGGCAGGCAGAGCTGAACAGTTTGTGCTGGGGTGTGGGGGTCTTTATCAATCCCTGAAGGGCTGTCTTCCTGAGTGCCGGCTGGAAGTAAAGGTCGCCGCAAATGGATGCAGGCTCCCCGTCCTGGATGTGCTGTGGGCAGCTTTTCCACCGCACCCTCTTGAAAGCCTTACGATTGAGGGCGGTAGCAGCTGCTGTACGGCGGAGCAGCCAGTCAGGATGGGCCTCTATGGCGTGGCACCTGTAAAGATCACGGGTCAGGACCTCCGGTCTATGGTGCACCTGTAACAGGTCAGGATCATCTCCCTATGTGCACTTGTAGAAGGTCAGGAGCGTCTCTCTATGGTGGCAGCCTGTAGAAGCTCGGATCCTCTTCTAAGGTGCAGCCTGTAGAAGGTGCAGGATCCTCTCTCTAGATGGTGCACCTGTGACAGGTCAGGAGCTCCTCTATACGTGCAGCCTGAGAAGGTCAGGATCCCTCTCTATGGTGCACTCTTGTAGAAGGCAGGATCGCTCTCTCTATGGTACACGCTGTAGAAGGTCAGGATGCTTGCTCTATGAGTGGGCAGCCTGTAGACAGTCAGATCCTCTCGATGGTGCAGCCTATAGAAAGGTCAGGACCTCTCTCTAATGGTGGGGCACCTGTAGAAGGTCAGAATGCTCTCATAGTGCACCTGTAGAAGGCAGGATGGCTCTGCTCTATGCGTGGGGGCCACCCTGGGGGTTTTAAGCAAGGTCAGGATGCTCTCTAATGGAGGCAGCCTGTAGAAGGTCAGGATCCTCCTATGGTGCACCATGTAGAGTAGGTCAGGATGGCTCTCCTCTAATGGTGCACCTGTAGACAGGCACGGATCCTCTCTCTATTGAGCAGACTATAGAAGGTCAGGATCCCGCTCCCTCTAATAGTCGGGCTACCTGTAGTAGGTCAGCCTGTGATGCTCTCCTACTGTGCAGCCTGTAAGAACAGGATCAGGATGCTCCTCTCTATGTGGCACCTGTAGACAGGTCGGATGCTCTCTTATGGTGCACCTGTTTAGAAGGTCAGGATCTCTCTCCTCTATAGAGTGGACCTGTAAGAAAGGTGCAGGATGGGCTCTCTCTATGGTGCAGCCTGTAGAAGGTCAGGATGCCCTTCTATTGGTGGCACCTGTAGAAGGTCAGCGCGATCGCTCCTCAATCTATGGTGGACCTGTAGAAGGTCGGAATCCTCTCCTTGGTGCACCTGAAAGGTCAGGATTGCCTCTATGGTGGGCACCGTACAGAAGGTCAGGATCCTCCTCTATGGACACCTATAGAAGTGTCAGGATATCTCTCAATGGTGCACCTTAGAAGGCAGGATACTCTCTATGGTGGGCACCTGTAGAAGTTGGCAGAGTAATCCTGGAGTCGCATGTTGTGAACCTCCTCAGCCTGCGGAGGAAGAAGAGCCGCTGTCGAGCTGTTTTGGTGATGGTGTTTGTGTGAAGAGTCCATGTCAGGTCCTCAGTGATGTGGATACCGAGGAACCTGAAGCTGCTGACTCTCTCCACCGTAATCCCATTGATGGCGATGGGGGCGTGTCCCTCTCCCTGCTGCTTCCTGTAATCCACAATCAGCTCATTTTTTGCTGACGTTGAGATGGAGGTTGTTGTCCTGGCACCAAGATGTCAGGTTTTCGACCTCCTCTCTGTACGGCGTCTCGTCGCCGTCAGTGATCAGGCCGATGACGGTCGTGTCGTCAGCAAACTTCACGATGGTGTTGGAGCTGTGTGTGGCCACGCAGTCGTGTGTGAGCAGGGAGTAGAGGTATCTCAAAATTGTACTTAAATGCAGTACTTAGTTAATTGACGCTGTTCAATGATAATGTATCTATGATTTACATATCTATATAAAATATGCTATTATTTAAGTATCTATATTGAGCATAGGTCTCGCCTGCAGCATATAAACATGAACTAAACAGCAAAAGCTATCCAACAAAATCACAGATTTCAGTGTTTGGTAATACGTTGGATATTGTAAAACCGTACTGTAAATAAACACAGTGATAGACCGCCACCATTACATTAGCATAATGGCTATGTTACAGAAGCTGCAGACTCTCACTCCACTTTTAAAATGACATTTTATAGACAGTCTGAAGCCGGGTCTGCATTCACTACTTAGGTACAGTGATAGAAGTACTATCAGCAGAATGTATATAAAGAATCAAAAGTAAAAGTACTCCTTGTGCAGTATGATGCACTTATATGTGGTTGTATGTGACACTGCTGCTGTAACACAGTTAGCAAGTGTAGTCCTCTGGTGTCCAACCTATGGGTCTGGCCCTGCAGAGGGTAAGTAAATAAATAAATCAAGCTTGAGTTTGGCAATAATAAAATGTACCACAAAGAACTATGAAAATAGAAACAACTAGGCCGTGGCAGTGGCTCAGTCAGTAGGGGCTTGGACTGGGAGCTGTAGGGTCTCCGGTTCAAGTCCCCGACCAGACCTAACATATAGAGTGTGGACTGCTACTTGGAGAGTTCCCAGTTCACCTCCTGCCCTGCCGTGGTGCCCTTGAGCAAGGCACCGGACACCCCCCTTCCCCCCTCAGCACTGGCGCTGTGCACTAGCTGCACACTGCTCCTGGTACTAGACTCCTGGTACTAGGATGGGTTAAAAGCAGAGAGAGAACAAATTTCACTGTGTGCTGTGTGCTGTGTGCTCTGCATGTGTGAGCATTAAAGAGGGTTTCATCCCTCCCAGTCTATTCTAAGCTACAGGTATGATGTGTGACCACCAGGTGGCACAGTTGGAGCTGCACTCAGGCCTTCCTCAGACTTCAGCCCTGACTGAACTGTACTTCATGCTGCTTCTTTTTGGGCATGTGTCCTTAATGAAGGAAAGCCTCTGTGTGGACAGGGTACACATGATGGGATGTTTGTATTCTAACACCTGTCAGAGACTCCAACATGTCAGCCAGATTCTGTTTGATGATCTCCAAGTCAGCTCAAATATTTTTTCCAGAACCTGAGATAACTACGAGTGTGTTGCTGTTTTCTTAGATAAAAACAACTAAACAGTGTATTCATCTAATACTCCCAACTTCCTGTGAGGCAAAAGGTCAAGAGAACATGATCAAGTAAAACCGATCCCAGGCTGAAGGCTAAAGGAGACATGAGCAGATGGAATGGGACGCAATGCGGAGAGAGACAAGATGAGACAGGCTGAGCTGCAGAGAATCACTGAGAGCCCCGCCCAGGAGCTGCTACAATCTGAACTGTAGTGGAGTAGAAGTAGAAAGTAGTATAACATGGAAATACTCAAATAAAGTTCAAGTACCTCAAAATTGTACCTAAGCACAGTGCTATGTAAATGTACTTAGTTACTTGCACCCTCTGATTATTATTACCCTCTGATTATTGAACTCAGCGGGGAACACTCCGTCATGAGGACGTCTGACAGCCAGACTCTGAACCTAGAAGAGAAGTCTGAAGGAGATTAGCTTTCAGGTGAAACCGTGGCTGTTTTTCACCTTCAATTATCATTGAGAGGAATGCAGGAATACCTGAGGCCTCTGAGGGAGTGGCCTCCTTCCTCAGGTGATCTGCCTCAGTGTCCATTATCCTGCACACAAGAAAGACAGAAGGAGGAAGGAAGGAAGAAAAGAGGGAAGGACACAAGAAAGGGAGCAAAACAGCAGTAACGGAGGGAGAACTGTTAAAATAATATTTGTGATTTAAGCAATAAGCAACACACTATGTCAGATACATGAGCCTCAGAAATGGACAGGAATATGTTGTTATTGACTTTGAAACAGAAGAAGCCACCTGTGTCTCAGATGATAGACGTGTGTAAAGAGTGTACATATCAGGGATGTACACAGAAGATCTCCACAATGTTTCAGGAGGAAACCTACCATCTACTCCACAGTTTCTTTCATGTGAAGTTACCTTTACATGTGATATGATGCATGTTATACAGAGAGTTAAATAGCC
This sequence comes from Notothenia coriiceps, assembly GCF_000735185.1. Lineage (NCBI taxonomy): Eukaryota > Metazoa > Chordata > Actinopteri > Perciformes > Nototheniidae > Notothenia > Notothenia coriiceps. The sequence continues at coordinate 14,422,576 of NW_011333040.1, forward strand.
GAGCAGTAAATATAGGCACTTTAACTGCATTAGCACCCTGCCCAGTTTTATCTGTTCAGCAGGGCCTTCCTCCGGACCAGCAGCATTCCACATGTCATACTGTGGACCAATAGGAGAGGAGGCGTATATCCACAGGTGTCCTTTACACTGGGGACATGTCCCCAACACTTTTTAAAACGGCACATTTTGTCGTGACTACTTTTTAAAAGTATAACTCGTTATAAGTGTTTTGAAAAATGGTTACAAATGTAATAAACAAGAACACCGGTTTATTCTGCACAAGAACATGTTGGGAACAGTTCGTAAGTCCACACTTGATGGGTGTATTCCTGGGGACCCAAGATGTGCAATTTGGACATGTCAGTAAACTTGAAATGTAAAAACAAACATTGTCCCCTCTTTGCAGCAGCAGGGCGCAGGCACTTTCAAATGAACTAATTTAATCTAAATGGAATTACTCCTTACTCTACTGAGTCTGTAATGACCCAAAATCAGGAATGTGGTTTGGCTTGTTTTACAGTCCGGTTTACCAACATGTCACCTTTTTAACAACATGTGAGTTTGCAGGTGTGTGTGTGATAATTGGCTTCCTCAATCCTTTCCCCATGCCACACACTCTGTATGGTGGTTCCTAGGACAATAGTCTGTAGCCTGACACTGTACATATAACAGAACACATTTCAAATGAGGAAGTATTCCGCTCACTTTGTTGGAGGCACACAGAGAGATGAACTGTGTGAGCTGTACACATTAGAACAAGTCAAAGGTCATCTTCAGGTGTTTAAGTCTCTCTTCGCAGCAGCAGGCTAAAGGGAATATGTTAACAGGCTGCACATAGTACCAATAGTTTTATTTGGACAAACTGGTATGACGAGTGACTTCGGAGCGTAGAGACAGGACAAAGCTTGTTCAGTGTCACTCAGGTGTTTGGGTGCCACAGGACCTCTGTGGCAATAATCAAAACTAATATGATTGGCTGGCTGTCTATCCCCCCCCCCCCGCAGCCGGTTCAATTGTTCAAACATGTTGAACTGCAAAGTCCAGCCTGAGTCCACACGTCTCCATGATATCTGTAATGGAACAGGCAGTGGATTTCCAGCTGTTTCATGATTTCACACCAGCACATTTGCTATTTGGCATAATGTGGATTTAGAAATCATTTCAGCAGAGCAGAGTCTCTGGTGGAACTTATCAGTGAGAATCAGAGACTGTATAAAGGTGAACCAGTTGAACATGACGTGTTCAGACCTCTGTAGTGTCAGTCTGTTGGAACAGGAGGGAAAGCTTTGACAGAGGAGTGGCCAAGCAAGCAAGCAACACACACACACACACACACACACACACACACACACACACACACACACACACACACACACACACACACTACCTGGGTTGATCAAGCCAACAGCAATTCAACCAGCTGGGTGTGGTCCTCCCCAACATTCTGTGACTCACACACACTCAAACACACCACACACACACACACACACACACACAGAACACAGTTTGACATGTATTATTTAGTATACATGGGGAGGTCTTGGAAAGCAGGGTGGGGGGTTCTTTCAATTTGACTTGTGAACCCTTGGTGCCCCCCCCGCACTGGTGTCACCAGTGTACAGCTACAGGTCACAGGTTCAAGTCAGACCCTGCAATGTGTGTGTGTGTGTGTGTGTGTGTGTACAGTGACGTATGTTTGACTCACACTCTCTCTCTCTCTGAACGTCACTATGATCTCCGTGATTCAAACCGCTCCGTATCCTACCAAGCCACATTATGTGGATACTGCAGATCTTTTATTCTTGTGCTGTAATAAGGACTTTTTGACACAAGTGTACTAACCAGTCATTCTTTTAAAGACTACATTTTATATTCACAAATATATCCCTGCCTTTTTTTGCAGTCTTTTGTCTTGATGAGTATCCAGGTATGAGTGGGATTGTTTTATCAAAAGCATTCACGATTCTCTTGTCAAAGAGATTCCCGTTCCAAGAATGCAGGGTTGTTAGTTGTTCCTAGAGTCTCTAAAAGTACAATGGGAGCCAGAGCCTTCTCTTATCAAGCTCCACATTTGTGAAATCAGCTTCCAGTTTGTGTTCGGGCAGCAGACACCCTATCTGTTTTTAAAACTCAGCTTAAGACCTTCCTTTTTGATAAAGCTAATAGTTAGGGCTGGCTTAAGTTTGCCTGGAATCAGCCCCTAGTTATGCTGCTAAAGGCTTAGAAGGACCTCTTCTCCTCCCCCACCCCTCTCATCCCTTTGCACTCCTATCCCATAAAAGCATTACAGTATCTGGGCCTCATCAGGAGTCTCTGTGTCTGTTACCTGGCAGGGTGTCAGCACGGAAGGTTATGTCTGGATCCTGAGTCGTGCCCGTCGATGTGGTCCTGAGTCGTGCGTGTGGTCCTGACTGACGATCACCTTACTATCCCTTATTATGCTATTTTATTATTTAGCTGCACCTGGAATATTGTTGGAGGTTGTAGGGAGGCGTGTGGCGCAGTGGGCTAGTGCGTTGGTGCCCGTCCACACTTCAGCTTAAAAAAAAGCTTGCCGGCAGGCGTGTCTGAAACTCGACCAACAACCAATCACATGAATCTCCCGCCCCTGACACACAAGCAGCGGTTTGATTGGCTAGAGCTTGTACTGGCATATGATTTGATTGGCTGACGCTTCCACCGAAAGCTTCAAAATTGAACATTGCTCAACTTTTGCAGCCTGAAACGCCAGGAAAGCTCCGCTCTGCTACCCACAATTCAGTTCGGCGAAAAGCGAGGCAACGTGACGTCACCCCATTCAAAGTGAATGGGCACTCTCTTCTTCTATGGCTACCTGCTCCTACTCCTTTTCTTTACCTACAGTTGTTGTAATGCCAATCTGGAAAATGGCTTTTGCTGAATGTATGAGTTATGGACACCGTTAGGGGGTGTCTCGTTAACCCCCTTACAGAACGGGGTCCCTGTGTTGCTGTACGACTGACGTCCACCCAACTTGGACACGAGGGGACTAGGATTGCCGGGCAGGTGTGATGTCGAAGCTGTTCGGAAGTTTTTGCCAAAGGTTGCCGCAGACGGGTAAGTGAATCCCCCCCCCCCCCCCCCCCCCCCCCCCCCCCCCCCCC
>NW_011333040.1:14425742-14432542 GCF_000735185.1 Notothenia coriiceps
TGGGTAAGGGTAGGTAGGACAGACGGGGAGGAAAGTACACTAAAAACATTCGCAAGAACCTTGACTTCTCAATTCTCGTATCAGTCGACCGGGAGAAAAAAAGAGAGGGCAACCGGGGGAGAGTCGTAGAAGAGGGAGAAGTGAGTTAAAAAAGTGAGGGAGGAAAGCCGGTTTACATTTTACTTTTAACAAACAAATTTTTTATTTACAACCTGAAAAGAAAGACAAAAGAAAAAACAAATAAAAGATACCACTAATCCAACGGACAGATGTTATATTCGTCGCCTACCCGTTGTCAGTTACCAATCTACTATGAGACCGCAGCAGAGGAGAGAAATCTCGGAAAGAACTATAATAATAATTAGACAAACATTTACCAAAGAGGTTTTATGTTATTTTTGTAATGTATGAGTCTGAAGGTCGTGTACAGTAATAGTTCACATTGCCGCAGTGTTCGCGGGTCCCACTGAGCAATAGTATCTCCACACCTCTCTACCTGTCCTATTCGAGAGGATACAAGAGACGCGTAAATAAGACCCTGTTGGAGTGTAGTACGAGAAAAAAAAATTGTTAGGTGCAGCGATAGGACGGAAGTGATGACAACATATTAATGTAAATGTCTAACCTCTATAATCTTTAAACGGTTCTAATTGTAATAAAAACCTCATGTTTATATTATGTTTGTATGGACTCCTGTTGTTTTGATTCAGAATGTTGGGCCACGTGCAATGTCGTAAGTGACACTCCCCTCCGTGTGGCCTTATTAAGGACTACCCTTCTAAATTGTGTCTACCTTCGACGACTGCAGTCAAGCAAAGAAGAACAAACCACATGACCGTCCGGCGTTTGTTGAAGTGCCGCAATGACGTGGCTAAGGTAGCTCACCCCCCTGACCGAAGTCATCCCTCAGGTCGCAAGATTGACTTTCGGAGTCTATTTAGCGGTCATCGCGGGCTGTGGAGGAGTAGAGGTGCGAGGGTAAAATAAAACACAAAGTATTCAATCAGAGACAGCAACCACGCGACCCGATTACGATTACGGTCCGTTTATGTACGCCGAGTGTTTTGCTCAAAATGCCTGCACCAAACGTTAACGGGTCCCCCCGTTAGGTCCTTTAACTTGAAAAGAGGGTCCTTTCAGGAGAGATCGTCCCTGACTTTCCCGACATTCAAAGAGAACCACACCTTACGGTTTAGGTCCTTGATGAACTTCTGGGGCGGGGGCTACAGCCTCCACATCCAAAAAAAACCTGCTTTTTCATTCTTCCTTTTCTTTCGGAGTGCAGAGTTTTATTATATATACATATGAATATATAGATGACACAGCTGACAAAGGCGTGTGTTAATCTATACATTTCCATTACATAGATAGTTATTATGGAAGGGGACACAGACTCTGTTTGTCGCTTGTCCAGGAAGAGAGACTTGTTGGTCCTGGTCATCTGCTGTGGGCCTCAGAAACCTACAGACACAGAGACACACAGTTAGACCACACACACACACACACTGCAGAGAACAGGATGCTACATTACAGCAGAGTGGAGAGGCTACAGAGGAGAAGAGTCCAGCTCATACAGTTCAGAACTCTACTCCTCTGCGAAGTCCTGACCTGGGAGAGTCAAAGGCCCCAGAAATGCACTGAAGCATAAAAGGCAGATATAAGAGTATAATAATAATACATGTTGTACAGCATGGCATTGTCTGCAATGACAATAAGGCAGAACACTCCGGTGTCTTCACTGGGAGGGACTTTGGCTGTGAGACTCACTTGCTATGATACAGGACTACAACCTGAGCAAAAAACGGACAAAAACAGGTGAACTGTGTGAGCATTTGCACAAATAATGCAGAATGTGGCAGTCAGAAGCACACTGACGACAGAGGAGCCATGTCACAGGGACCCATCAGCTCTCCCTCACAGTCTTTCAGCAAGAGGAACATCGTGCTGCGACCAGGACGGGCTGTTTGGATAAACCACGTCAATTTCACTACTAAATTAGGCATATTGGAATCAGGTAGTTTAATGGTATAAATGAAACAGACCTGACCATTTTGAATTGTGATCAAACTAATAGAAAGATGGAACAACGCACAAGCTGAGACTACATGTGCATGTGCTCTGACCCCAGTGGCTCAGTGTCGTATGTATCAGTACACAGAGTATGTTTGACACACTCCCTTGGGTCAGGACATCAAACACTACGCTCTGATTAACTCCTGCAGTGCCCTGAAAGTGAAGAGCATTTTTTAAATATACATTAGAAGGAATATAGCACAACATGGAAGTAAAGCAATATTCTTTTTGTTTACATTTAAAAATGCTAAACATTTATTGTGTGCCTAAATTCAATGAATAAGCCAGAGCAGCAGGTTAAGGTTCTGCCACTTTAAGACACACCCAGGGTGTGTGTGATTCACTCAGGTATGATAGGGTGTTCCCTCTGCTCAGCATTTTAAACATTGCATTCCCTCAAACACTTACTCAACCATTAATTCAATACATGTGACAAATGCCTGTTCATTATCTTGTGAACTGACAGCACTGTCGTGAAAACAAATAAGAATATGGCCTCTTAAGTATGTAGGTAAGTACCAACAGTTTGACGTGGGGATCATTTACCACAGGCTGTCGACTAATCTTGACATATCATGGTCATTATTGCTAGCAAAAATGCACTTTTTAAGTGGAGTGAGACGTGTTGGAACAGCTTCTGATGAGCCGGTACCTGGCAGCGCCGTGTGACGCTCCATCAGGACAACTGACTGACAGCAGGGAGAGGAGAGCAGAACAGGTTCAACAGGCCGTCTGAAAGATCATTCATCTACTTTCCATTACGTTTGTTTGGTTTCCGGACCACTGTCATATATTCCTTTAAAACGTTTCAAGCTAGCATTCTATTGAAGCTAACTCATTACTTTCTGAACGTAAAAGAAAGTAAATAGACAGAAAAAGCTAAAAGTACGCAGCCATATTAATCAGTTGTGGTTTAGAGTGGTGGTATCTGGGAGCGTATAGGTGTCTCCAATTTATACATCTGCTTCTATGTCAGATCTGTGATCAGATCTGTGTTGTTCTATGCCAGTGCTGTCACTGCCCGCTTATTGGAAATGCAATATGATTTCATAAAAGAATAGATCATATAATCACTGAAAACAAAACATTACGTAAAATATTTTACAAAAAATGACGTTACTGAACTGAAAAAGGAGGAAAAAAACAGTCAATGTAAGAACCAGCTAAGATAATCTAGTACAGACGAGGTGAGCTCACATCGAAGACGCTGTGAAGTGGGGAGGCTACTTTGGAAGTAGAAGTCTTATTCATTTAACATAACTTTATTTCATTAACACTTCTACTTGAAACACCCCGGCATTAAAAACTATTTCCTGTCCCCACAGGATGTTTTTGAGAGACTGGAAATGTGTGCTGCTCAGAGCCCCCCCTCTGGCTCTGTTCTATCACTCTGCAGTGCATCAACATTCTATCTGCAGCCCCTCTGCTGCAGCTTCAGTACCGGGGGAGAAGGGGACCTGAAGTCCACAGAGCTGCTCAGTCCCTGGTTAATGGTGTACCAAGTATCCACAGAAATGAAGGGGTGAGACAATTCTTTCAATACCAATTATTAGCAATCACAGAATCCGACCACCAATACTTGGAACTGACATACTGAACATTTGCATACAAAATAATAATATTAGATTTCAAGTTTTAACAATTAGAATGATAAAAACGTTGCAGCACTTAATTAAATGCATGCTGAAATATATATATATATTTTTAAAAGGATAACTTTTTAGAGAGAGCCAATGTTTTTCCAAACTTATTTTATGTTTTGCAGACTGCCTTCCCAGGTGTAATATTCCATGCTGCACCTCACCACACCACAATGCCTTCACAAAGAGATATTCCTGCTGGTGGACGGGCTTGTTGAACTGAGTCTCTAAACACTCACTACAACTTTCCTTATGGCGAGTTATTATTGTTATTACAAGTAACTTAATGTATTTATCATTGTTTCCCCAAGAACACCCCGGGGCGGATTGATGTTTGCCACAAAGGAGAGTGAGAGTGGAGATAGTGACCTTCAGTCCAGCCCTGAGGAGCCAATACTCCTTGAGCCTCACCTGCATGACATGCGGTTGTATGATTGGTGTTTAGCTACGGTATTTAGCGTCCACAGCCCCTCCGCTTTTAGCGTTGACATAGACCTGCACGGAGGTCCATTATCCCTGATGTTGTTGCGGGAGCTGCTGCACTAGCTAACGCTACATTTGCACAAAAAAACGCTACATTTCTTTGCAAAAGGTGCTTTGACTGCTGCTAGCTGAAGCTTGGGGTTGCTAGGTTACTAGCTGGGTGTTCTCCGATAAGGGGCCGGGGAAAACAAAGTTAGTGATTATTACTGGTTCCATGTTGATTTATTTCAATACAAATTGTTGGGGGGGAACTGAAAGGCTATTACCGTACTGGTTACTTTGCAGCCCGGACATTTCCCCCAAAACACATTTAGATGCTATCGCAACACAGAAGTACCTTTCAAATCCCATCATTTTTAAGACCTTTCTTATTTTTAATCATATTTAAGGCCTTAAATTAAATGTAAGACTTTTTAAGATTTGTATTACATTATTCAGGGTTCTTTATAAGAACCCTGAATAATGTTGCGGTCAAATACACAAGGGTTGAGAGAGGAAGGAAGCGGAAAGAATAGGTCTTTAAAAAGCTCCAGTTTAGAGAGGAAATGTTAATAAAGACAGACTGCAGAAGGGTCAGAGGAGTGTTGGGAAGTTGGTCAGCATTAAAACAGTGTGGTAACAAAGAGTCTGTTTTCCAACCCCAACAAAAGGAACGGAATAGCATGGCAACAAAGTTAGTAGTCAAATTCCCCAAGGACGTGCTTGCTTCTGCAAGACAGACCAATTGTATTAAATTGTTTTATTTGGGATGTTCTGTTCTTTAAAAAAGGTGCCTCCTAAAACTTGTAATACTTTTTGGCTTCATTATTCAAAAAGGAATAATTAGCTACTTTTGCTTTTGAGTTCAAATTTGGTGTTTTACTCTTTTAAAAAATAAATAAAAAAAGGGCACTGGGGTGTGGGTTAGGATATAAAACAGTATCTAAAGTACTCCCTTTTTACTAAACTGAATATATATTTATATTTATATATATATATATATATATGAGCAATTGGTGTCTGTAATAAACGTCGCTTGGCTGTTTGCTACTAACCTTTCATGTTAGGCTTGGGTTTGTCAGTTTGCTTGCCTGTGGGGGTTTGTGCCTGCTGGCCCTGGCCCCCGGAGGAGGCCCCCTGCTGGGCTGCTTTCTGTTTCAGCATGGTCCAGTCAAATGTGTAGTCATACTGGTGGTTCAGAGTCCTTCAGAAATAAAATGGAAACACAATGCCAGCACAATATTAACAACAGTCAGCTGCTTGAAGGGGAAGAAGTCCTTAAGAATAGCAGGAAGAAAAACACAGAATATGGTGAAAGAATAGAAACTGTTCTGCACTCAATGAAGCTTCATTTGTTCATGTATACTACATAAATCATAGACCAAGACATATGCATTTATTAGCTGTGACGGCATCATTTTATCCAGCACAAATGATGGACTGATGCTGCCTTTAGTGAATATTTGACTAATTTGTTTACAATTCATTTTGTCCGAAGTGGTCCCGAAGACTGACCTGCATCAACCCTGGTATCAAGACATGCCATAGCAAAAATTGCCTTTTCCTTGTGTATATGTAGAATGTGTTTACCTGAAAAGGATGCGGAACAGTTGGCGCAGGTACATGTAGTCTGGAGCCTCCTCAAAGCGTAAGCCGCGGCAGTAGTTCAGATACATGGCAAACTCAGCTGGGAAACCCTGAAAACATCAAGTCATACATTGAGTTGTGTGAATGTGGCGGAGGAACTTTTATCACGCTCCATGATCGACATGTTCTTACCTTACAGAGGACCTCAACAGGGGTGGACATCTTCTTCTCAGAGATTTTCTCATACTTTTGCTTCTTTGTGGCAGCCTGACAAATAGACACAACATTAACAACGCTCCTAGAGACATTCTACGATAAATGCAGTATGAGCTACTATTGCAGCAGAGCAACAATCAGGTTTGCCCCACAGGTCTTTGGTTGCTGTTCCTCAGCAAGGCAGGTTTATTTACACAGCACATTTCAAAATAGGCAAGTGCTCTACAAAAACAATCAAATAAAAAAAACCTGTAGTAACAATTGTGCTCATTGGCATAAACATTCTATAATGGGAACGCTGTGTTGTCCAAATAGCATATTTTCAGTATCCACATTGTATTTCATCAGAAGTATAACTGCCCTCCTCTTCTGATCGCACATCAAGTGGACCAGTACCCATATTCACAAAAGACTGTCTAAACCAGTGGTTCTCAACTGGTCAGGCCTCGGGACCCACTTTTTCCTTAGTCAATAGATCGCGACCCAAAATTTTGAACCACTCAAATCTATTCAACAAAAAATCGTGCAGTAATATATACTCTTTTCAGCATTATTAATTAAAGTGAAATACAGTGCATATATCCCTTCACAGAACTTAAAGTATGCTTTTAAATAAGGTTTAATGAGATGATGGAATCAAAACTGAACTGTTTAACATAAAAAGGCACATGTGCTGAAAACCCAACCCCAGAAGGGGGGTCTAGGGGGATTCTCCCCCCGGAGATTTTTTGAAATACTAACATATAAAATACCCATTCTGGTACTCTCTTGAGAAGAAAATAAATAAATCTATTGCTACCCGACATATTAATAATATTTTAT
>NW_011333040.1:14432560-14459635 GCF_000735185.1 Notothenia coriiceps
CTGTGTGTGTGTGTGTGTGTGTGTGTGTGTGTGTGTGTGTGTGTGCACGCTTGATCTCTTCGACCAGCTGACCATACAAACACACACACACACACACCAGTGGGCAGCTTTTCAACAAGCTATTTCTATGGATGATGCCCCCGAGGAACTGAGCATGGGCCGGTGCAGCCGAGCGCAACAACTCATCCAGCTCCTCTGAAGAAACCTTACCAAGTGACAAGACTTGATTGCATCGTGTCTGGCTTCTGAACATGTTCCCTTTTTTTGATAATCATTTTATTTCCTCCTCTCGTCTAATCCTCAAATGTCCCTCCTGTCTCTTCCTCTCTCTGTGTTGTCTCTACTGCAGACACACAGCTGCTGTAAAGAACTTTTAAACGATCCCAAGTAGGGCTGCTCAATTAAATCGTATTGTAATCGCAATTACGATTTAGGCTTGCAACGATTATGAAAATAACATCATGGAAATAAAACGATTTTTTTTTTTTATTGGTTTTTCAGTTGAATAAAGTTAGATACTTAAAATTATACTTAACTTATGTAAGTTTGAGAAACCGGCTCGAGATACACTTTTTGTTATATTCCATGGAATGCTCTTAAAATCCCGATAGCAATGAATATCTTAAATGCTTTGACAAAAAATCCATAAAATAATATCATCTGATTTTTGTGTGATGAGAAATTATTCAAATGGGCGACCAGAGAAGAGAGAGTTTCTGGTCAAGACACTCGTTGCATCACATGTGTATCAAATATTACTGGTATTTGAAAATTAAAGATCTACTTGAGTGGGTAGTGTAACACCACCGCTCTGTTATACTGCTGGCATTTTGACCGTGTTTAAATCTAAACATTAAACTCTCTTGGACAATGAAACACCAAACATTTTTGTAAAATAACAACACACCCAAGTTTCAAGCCTAAATTGGTATCCTCGGTTTTTAATTTTTTGTTCAACCAGCAATCTAAGACCAACAAAATCAATATTAAATGTCAGATAACAATAAGGAAAGGAAAGGAAAGGAGAGGGCAGTGGGAAAGGAGAGGGGAGGAGGGAGAAGGGGGTGAGAGAAGTTGAAAGGCTTCTTTTATCTTCTTCTAAATCAACTGTCAACAATGAAGGAAATTATCAAGGGAGACAAAAAAAATGGAGACAGGGTTCTGGAGAACGAAAGACTAACGGAAGGCAGAAAGAAAGAAAGAAAGAAAGAAAGAAAGAGAGGAGGAGGAGGGCAAACATTACAGCTCAGTGCCAAGCAAACATGAGATGCTGGGATACTTCAACAAAAAGCCAACGTCCATACGGGAGAAAAGAAACAGAGGATCAGAGGGAGACAGTTAGGTAACACACACAAAGCTGGGAATCGGAAAGTGAAAGCATTAAACGAGCAGCTGTCATGTGATATGACAGGAACAATATTCTGTTTAGGACTTCTCACCTACATGCAGCTGCCGCTCGGTATGTGTTTACCTGGCCTGCAGGTGAAGCTCGACCCAATTACAACCTTGTGAATCACAGCAGTTCAAATTGTAACTGCTAATAAAAGAAAATGTGTTCAGTCGTAAAAGTGACTAAACAAACAAAAGGCCTTTTTGAACTGCAAGCTTTTCCATTTCTTTGTCGATTTTCGAACATAGAGTCAATCCAATTCCCAGTATGAGAACAAGTATTTACACTTTCTTATTAGATGTTGTTTTAATGCTATAACACCTATAATGAACTGGAAACTAGTAAATGCACAGTAAATGATTGGCAAATATTTTGTTGATTGATTAACCGATAAATGCATTTTTAGCTTAAAGCTTTCACACTTTGAGGGGGTTTCGGTTTCTTCCATGTATTTGCTGGTTCCTTGTCACGTATAATAGTTAAGTCAATATCTTTCGGACTGTTCATTGGATTAAAAAAAAGGAACTTCAATAAGCCACGTTGGGACAATTTAATGGATGTTTTTAACTATTTTCTGACATTTAATGATAAAAATGATGAATGGAGTAACCAGGGTAATAATTGATCGGTTGTCTATTGTATGGGTTTTCTGTCAGCTTAAAGAGGGCACTTGTTTTTTTATATAAATGAAACATTGGGTTGCTGTTCAACCAGAGTGTTTCACTGTTCATCTTCAGGGACAAGAGGAAGAGAAACTGAAGAAGAACCTCCTCCTGCCGTCGATCCCTTGACCTCACAGGAAAAAAACTCCTCCACACAACCAACCGTCCAATAAGTAAAACCTCCTATCACAGGAAAGGAAGCAGGAAGCTGCTCGTTCACTCGACTAAACCACACCTCTGTTACAGTAACAGTGAAGGCAGCAGTCTTTCTACCTGTTGCGTTTAGAGAAACAGATGACTGATAGCGCAATTTATGAAAACTTCAGATATAGTTTAGCATTCTTCAAAGAAGAGGTGCGCCAATTATCATCCCAGATATGGGCAGTTTATGGGAGCCATCTGGACCAATTGAAACAGTCATTGTCAGTACATGTAAAGGGAATTCATGGATGATTATTTGCAGACTTAGAGGTAAATAGGTGTTTTTATCGACACAGGCTGAGCATATTGAGAGCATTCACTTTTCAAATGCCCATGGAGCTTCCAAGGCATACGGTATGCGAGTGTTTTTAGTATCTGATCACTCATTTTCTATACTGAAAAGTATTTTTCTGATTAATGTATTAAGTGCAGCCTAATTGGTTTATCAGTGCATTATTTTAATCCCAAGTTGTTCAACGTACTGTTTCGCCTCTCTTACTAACATACAAAAGAGTGTGTAACTTGATCCTATACCCAAAGTGAATGATGTCAGATAGAAAAAAAGGCCAAATAATATTAAATAAATATTAAACTTCAAACTTGTACAATATACTTTTATGCATATAGGTGTGTCAGAAGTGGGTATAACCTGCACTCAGGCATCAGAAAGGTAGAGTAGCGCACACACACACACACACACACACACACACACACACACACACACACACACACACACACACACACACACACACACACACACACACACACACACACACACACACACACACACACACACACACACACACACACACACACCTTTTTCGACCAGGCATACCTGTAGGATGTATTGGGCGAACAGAGATCTGCAAGGCGCAGCTGGTAGAAAGCGGAGAACCCAGATTATGACCCAGGGCAGACGGAGACCGAGGCTGGCATCACGAGTCCTCATGAAACATGGGAACAACTTCCTCATTACGCTTAGAATAACCTGTCTCCGAATATTAGAGGCAACACATAACCAGTCCATCAAACCTGAGTGACTACGTGTCAATCAAAGAGTATATTTTCACCTGCTGGAGGAGAAGATGGGTACCTCTTCTCAAGAAAATGTTGTCTATGTATGCCTGTCAAAGAAAGCACAATACGTTGACTTTCTAATGATATACTGTGAATTCTTGGCAGCCATTCCCCTTTCCTTGTACAGGCACTTGAGTGGAATAAAACAATCTGACAAACTGATTAAGTGGGATTATAACAAAGCAGCTGCAAAGTTACATTTGCACCATGTGTAGGTAGTGACGCACCATCACACAGAGCGACCCAGCTGAGTCAACTGTACCTGTTTGACAAAGCCGTAATGAGGACAGAGCACAGGTCGTTAACTCATATAAAGTGTTATTCAACCCTTGCTCTATTCATGTGTAAGACAGAGAAGGCCAAAACAACAATGGCTACCCTCCTTCAACCTGACTCCAGTCTAAACACAGTTCTTTCTCTTCTGTTATATAATTGCAGCGTATTGGATTTTTTTCTTTTTTTTTTTAAAACACTGAAAAAGGGGATTTTACAAGTGGCAGACTAAAAACCGGGGGAGGAAACTCACTTGCTTGCAATTGCATCAGTTTGAGAGCAAATCCCTGCTTACATTATGCTATTGTACATCGTCTAACACCACATTCCTGGCTCTACACACAGCCAACTAAACTCTTACAGTAAAAGAAGAATATAAAAGCTTAACAAAGCACATTCAAAAGTGCTGAAATACAAGTTTTCATCCAACATTTGTATTTAGTTTGCTTAGAAAACAAGAAAAACATAGCAGGGCGTTCATCACTTTTTAAATGTCAGCCTGTGAGCTTTGTTTACATTCTTATTGTGTATAAAAGTTGCAGCCAAAAAGAGGCTTAACTTTCAGAACAGTGATATAAACCCCATTCAGCCTGCGTTAAGAGGGATATGCTGGTGTACTAAGAGCACGCAAAAACATTCATGTAAGATAATATGGATTGCACTTATCCTTTGTGATCACCTGGAACTGAAGGCTACACAGGTACTCAGACCAACAAAGCATGTTCTGCTTTGATCAAATGCAAAATCCACAGTGGCTTTACTGTTTATGTTGCATGTAACACAGTCAAGTCGCAGGCTGTGATATACAATGTTTAACTGAAACCAAAGTAGCAAAAAGAAACGTCCTGAGGCTGTAAATCCGAGCCTTCCCAAACCTGAAATCCTATTTAACTTTCCACATCTGGGTTAGGGTCTGAAAAACGTACACTTGAGAAATGCTTTCATCTGAAGGGCTTGTCTCCATCTTTACCCTACTTCCTAAGGTCCATACCTTGGCTTATTTTCCACAGCCCGAGACTTTTTGAAGCATCTGACTTGTGGAAGCAAAAATAAATTGCTCATTCATGCAGCACAGAGAGAATTCCTTTGCTCTCACCTAAACATAAACACACCTTTTCAGCGGGTAGCCAATCATTTTGTCCCCCCCCCCCCCCTTCACCCCTTACCTTAAAATAAAAGTCGGATATCAGTTTTTCTCAGAAAAAAAAATGACATGGCCACATCAGCCTTTCACCAAAGGAATGTCATCTGACGTCATCTATTTAGGATCGGATTTCTCCCTCTCCTCTTTCTCTCTTCCCTGAAAAAGGAACACAACTGTGTGTGTGTGTGTGTGTGTGTGTGTGTGTGTGTGTGTGTGTGTGTGTGTGTGTGTGTGTGGTTATTTTTTTTCCCCCTAGCCAATATTCTCCAAGGTGCCCACTGGATCCAGAGCCCTTAGCAGGGGGGGATATGTAATTCTCAAATTATAGCCCCAATTACTAACCCCCCCCTTTACCGCTCATATGGCAGCATGACAATTAACTCCTGTTATTACGACATATAACCACACAAAAAAAGTGGCTCTCGAGTCATCTTTGGCATCTTGCATTTTCCGACCTATTGCTGCCTGCCACATCTCCCGTCTCCTCTTCGCCGATGGGCAGAAGGACTTCTAATAGGCAGGCCACTGTCCTCTCATGGAGGTACAGGGGAGGCAGGAAATCGATCGCTTCGAGCAGGAGACCAATGTTTGATTTCCACGTCTGCATTAGAGAGGAGGCTGAGAGAGAGATTTGTCTTCCCTGCTCAAACAGACAGACACGTAGTCGTTTCTGAGAGGGGGAGAGAGAGGGAGAGCGAGAGGGAGAGACTGACTGGCTGGAAGGAATGCTAGGATATGCTGGAGTTGGGATTTTTTTCCTCTCCAAAGCCGTTTTTCCTGCATTCTGCATTTGCACACAAACTATATGGAAAGTCACTAAAACATAGACCCCTTTAAAATGCCCCAACAGTTATCCAATGCCTAATAAGCCCCTATAGTGTCAATTCAATGATTTCGCAACCCCCTCTCTGTCAAATTTTACTGCCTCAGCATCTTCCATTCCAACTTATTTTCCAGCTATAAAAGTGTTCATTTCCTGATTTTCAGCAGCCTCAACACAACAGACAATTTCCACAATGCAAGCCCCAGATGAATAAGTGCATTTTGTTGCAGGAATAGGCAAAAGAGGGAAGCTTTTCTCGCGTTGCGCACTACTCCATCTGAAGTCCTCGGAGACAAAAACACATTCTTTGGTGAAAGCTGAGAAATCGGGACCACAAAGAGCAGACTGCAAACGCACACATTCACTCGACTAGTGTGAAGAACTAACACGATCATTCCCACAGAAAAGCTATTAAGTTGTTGTTACCAAATAAACGGGGAAATGTGCCCAAAAGTTTCGATTCACCCCCGTCACCCGCAGCAAATCAGTTTTCCTTTTTCCTTTGCGCTGGCCAAGTGGCCCAGACTGCCGGCGTCAGCGCTCAGCTCTCCAAACTCCACACACACTCACACACACGCACTTCTAAAACTTTTTCAACAACGATTTCATCGACCTCCAATACCGTTTTTTGCGGGGTGGTGTCGTGCCGTTAAAGAAGTGTAAAGATAACTCACCTCGCTGCAATAAAATAATCTTCAAACAGACGGGGCTGCGTGTTTTTTTATTCCCAGGGTCGGGTCTTGCCTGTCTGCTGGCGCGGCGCAACGGGTACTGTGAGACTCCGCCATGTCAATCAAAACGCGACGCACATGTAGGTCAGAGCCCGCCTCCTTTTACCGTAACACACTGCGCATTGAGAAAAAGCCCAACAGAGAGCAGAGCTGCTTCACTACCTATGTGGCACAATAAATATACACGCCCGTCTTTTCAAGTTAAGTGGGTATTCTACAAGCAATAAAAACAAGGATATTTTTTGTTATTTCGAAATTGTTCTGTGTGTTTCTGATGCAGTTTGACTGGTAGGCTATGTATTTATGAACAATGTATGAATATTCAAATGTAAATCACTGTTTTTTGTGGGTTTTTTCTATTCACCGTGCCATAAGAATCTTTGTTTTTACATTAATAATGTGCACCACTGATCAGGTAAAGGTATAAAACATCAGTTTTGACACCCCACCATTTATTTTATCTTCAAGGCGGAACATGTAAGTTGAATTTCTGCTATTTCAGCCCCAAAAGGTGACTGAACTCTTCTGCAAATAAAACCAAGCTGATTCCAGTTTAGTCTGGTTTATGTTTATCTTTCATCGTGACCCAGAATATCTTTGTACAATAAACCTGCAACGAACTGCTCGTCCCGTGTCACCTTGCTCGAACTGGTCACTTTAATTTAATGACAACAAAATAAATCTCTATCCAAGTGCTTCCAAAACAACTTAAACCACAGGTCAAAGTCCCTCTGGTGGCTGCACTGAAACCTGACATCCCAGCTGACAGGTCCAAGGCTTACAGGTCTGACTGACACGAGACATCATGACCTGATCAATACCAAAAAGTTAAAATCAGTTAAATCTGTGCTGATTGTATTGCACATGGAAAGGGCAAAAAGATGTGTGTACCAGACATAAATATACTAGAGTAAAATGGCATGGAAGGATGTTATAAAGCCATTGTGACTACAGTTTAGTGCAGTTTACTATGGGAATAAATTAATATAATATATATGTCTCTTAACCCATTTAACTTGTTTTTCTTTAGCTATGAATTGTACTTAAGTCACAATGAATTTCGCTGTGTTAAAAAAAGGAACAGAAGGCTTCATGTCTACTATGCAGGGTAAGCTATAAGATAATTATTCTGCTTTATTTAACTGAATGCAGTACAGCACGCATACATATATACATAGAGTGTTTACACTGTAACTGTGGAGACGGTTTATCTCAGCGTGTTGGTGCCTGAATTAAGACATTAACGTCTACAAGTTCATGTCAGGACTAACGCCGTGAACCTGCCAATTGCTTTTGTGCAAAATGCATGGTTTGAATTACAAAACCACATAATTCCTCTTGATGGAAGGACCATCCCTAAATAAGTTATCATGCATTTCAAAACTGGGTGGGATTGAAATTACAGAACAGCTGCTATATAATTTAGAATATTCAACATCAAGTATATGTTTCACGTCAGAAACAAATTGAGTACACCATTTTGACTGATGACTATGGAAAGGTAAATTCAGTTCAGCAGACGATCATGCACCACACAATAGCAGCCTCATTAAACTGAA
The DNA here is from genome assembly GCF_000735185.1 of Notothenia coriiceps. Classification (NCBI taxonomy): domain Eukaryota; kingdom Metazoa; phylum Chordata; class Actinopteri; order Perciformes; family Nototheniidae; genus Notothenia; species Notothenia coriiceps. The sequence goes on from NW_011333040.1 coordinate 14,440,421, forward strand.
TTTCTCCAGTTTGTTTCCCAGACTGATCAATGTTAGTAATTATTCAGTTGATAAGAATTGCTTCATTATTTAACATTAAGATAACAACAAGCTATATTAAGAACAAGCTGTTGAATCAACAGAGGGGTCTTCTTATGCTATGTACGTGTTTTTCTCCAAGGACAATCAGCCTCTTTCCTTCTGTATTTTAAAACAAGCAGACACAGCCAAATAAACTCATTGCCCCTTGGTTCGAGATTTATTTTGGTTGGCACACACACACACACACACACACACACACACACACACACACACACACATTCCAGCAACTGCACTAAGAAAACGTAATTTTTAAGCCAGAAAAAAAGGGCCCTGGATCAGGACATTGTGCCTGTAAGGAATTCAGTTCTATTCAATAAACACTAATCATCCTCAGGGGGCAATTGATGTGGCAGGCAGAAAAATCCTTCTCACACACACCAGCCCAGGTTATAAACAGTGTGTACAGACAGACAGACAGACAGACAGACAGACAGACAGACAGGCAGACAGACAGGCAGGCAGACAGGCAGACAGAGAGACAGACAGACGGTGGAGCCCCCTAACCGCAGAAACAGTGATTGATAAACCAGCCATGGGTTGATTCCAAATGTCATAAATGTGGATATTGGGATCACATTTTTGTAGAAATATTTCAAATCCATCCAAATGAATTGCAAACGTTATCAATCAACATACAGTGTCCATCAATTCATCCAACAATATGAAAAGGCAATTTACCTTAACAAACCAATTATATAATCTTAAACAATGTTTAACACATTTACAAATAATCTAAATCTAGGTACCTGATCACACTGATGAAAATGAAAATTTACAAATTGATGTGATTTGAGCAAAATCTGTACCAGCTGATTAATATTCACTGTAGATCTATATAAAAACATATTTATTAAATGTAACGTTTCTTGCCTCACTCAGTGTGGTTTTACCGAGGCGATGGTAACTGGTTGAAAATGAGAAGAAGCATTGACAAAATGACATGAGTTCCTGAATATAATAGAACAATCCTATAAAGAATAAAAACATATATCTTCAAATATTTACTGCCATAAAACTTGTTTGCTTGAATTCCCGCTACTTAAAACCACAGAATATTTGCTCTGTTCTCCGCACTCCCATGTGTATCACATCACTAAAAAGCCCAATATGTGCTTTACATTGAACATAAGACTCAAATAAATAGCATGTATGGTGTTTGAAATAAAAGACTCAGTGTCATGTACCCAACAGAGGACAATTGTGGGGTCCCAGAAGGATGCCCGTTGGATTAAACATTCAAATAATATTTATATTATTGTATCCAATACACTAATGAGGTAAGTCCATGTTATCCCTTATTGATCTCCTCTACTAAATCCATATTATTCCCAAGGATAAAGAGAAGCAGATGAGTTAGGGTAGGGCTTAGAAACTTTGAAACAAGTGAGAAGTGAATTGTTGTGCAACGAGGGCCGTAACTCAATATCAGCGAAGCGTTCCCACGATTTTGTTATGTGGAAACATTTGGGAGTTGTGTACCGGCAGTGTGTGAGTATAAACCAAAACGTATTGATTGAAATAAACGCGTAAACAAAGCCACGCTGAGTGACGTATTGAACCTTTACAGACAGACCGTCACATTAGATCAGATCGATGGAGGAGATTGGACGAGAAAAGACTGGAGGGAGCAGATATTTCCCAAGAATGTCAGGGCCAGCTCTCCAAAACCTCCAGATGTTTACCACCAACCCAGCTGCTTTCTCTCTCCCTCCTTCTTTCTCTCCATCTCTCCCTCTCAGATTTGTCTCTCTCTGAGGCTCTTTAAAGCAAGCCCTCCCTGTAATCATGCACACTCAGCTCACCAGAGGTCTTTGAAGTGAGTGGAATGTGTCCAGCCATATGATAATGCGTACTGTATATTCATATAGCGCAGAGAAAGCCAAGTCGAGGAAGCGAGTATAGAAATTGTTGGATTGCAGCCAATACTTCTATGTGGTTCTCTAAATGTTAATTACGCCTCTGCTCCTGCCCTTACATGCATAATGTGTGTGTGTGTGTGTGTGTGTGTGTGTGTGTGTGTGTGTGTGTGTGTGTGTGTGTGTGTGTTTACAGTATGTATGCTGTATATGTTGTGTCTACATGAGTATGTGTGTGCATATGTTAGATAAAACGCTAGACTGAGACACCAGGTGACAGCTGATAATGGGCCTCCGGCAGCAGAAAAGGCTACGAAGGAGCATGATGGTGTGTGTGTGTGTGTGTGTGTGTGTGTGTGTAAGGTACTTCCTCCCATAGATGTGAGGATGGAATTTGGCTCATCGTGAGTTCAAAGGAGTCAATCCCAAAGCTCTCTCCAGACCAACAGGAGCAGACATGCCGCCCTCTCTCTCTTTGGGTGTCTGTCTCTCTCTACCCATCAACCCTTCGTTCTCCCTTTTCTCCAAATTCTGCAATGCAGCTGTCTGGAGCATCAGACATCAAACTAGCAACATCTACAGTATATCTTTAAGTGAGTGTGGTTACATTTGCACGTCCTCCTGAATAGTGCACGTCATGTGATGTGATTTAAATTAGATTTTTACCACTGAACTCTGATCAGCTCATATAAAAATGATTAATCATTGTTTTTCTTTGCTTAACATTATGTTGCATGTTGTCACATTGTATTCACCTTTAAATTATGAATATATTGAAAATGATCAGGAACATCAAATCATTTTCATTTGATAAACTGAAACAAACTATAATGTTAGGATGAACATGGAAATGTTTATTTATTTCTGCGTGGAATTCTTGTATTTGCCTTTCAGCATTTCCGTTCAGGTCTCACCTTAATATTTTATGTTAAATGTAAAAAAAAAAAAATAGCACTTGATTATTACATTTGTGCAATCTTATTCTTAATCAAGCCACATGTGTATTGCCACATGTGTAATCATTTTGCCATCTGTAGCTAGCATTAAAAAAAACAAAACACTGTGGCTTGCAACATGGAAGACATAATAACTATCTATAGCGGTGATAGCATCTCTACAAGCCTGCAATAATGCTGTTAGCTTGATGTAACGTTGACCATACTTATACATCTTAGTGAAGAGTAAATACAAAGGACCGCTGAGGCCAGTTGAAATTTTATACATTACATACAAAGCTAAGCATTTGATTGTTAATCAGAATTAATATCATAACGTTATGTAATGCATAATATCATAATGTCTTTGAAGGTAGATTTAAAGGGGACCTATCATGCAAAATGCACTTTTGTACGTCTTTTATACATGAATATATGTCCCCGGTGTGTCAGGGAACTCACCAAGTGTTAAGGTGAGTGAAGCAGGCAGGACCCAAATGCAGAATAAACAGAAAAAATACCTTTATTTCAAGGTTTCTAAGGAACAAACAGAACACTACCTCGTGAACACAGTCAACGACAAACAATGAACCAACAATGACAGACAGAAAAACCAGAACTTAAATACACACAAGACTAATCACACAAACAAGACACAGGTGAGGAGGGAGGAGAAAACACAGGGGCACCAGGTGAACACAATCGGGTAATCAGGTAGGAGGGAAAACAGACAGAAAGCGACAGGCAAGATAGGAGAAGAAAGCAAAATTCCATGACTCGTTGCTATCAGGACTGTTAGGGAAAACATCAGGCAATATATATTGTGAGATTATTACATTTCTAAGAGAAATTGATACATTTAAAATAATCTAGAGTTTTGGTTCTTTGTTTTGTTTTGTTTCTTTTGTTTATTGTTTTCTGCTTAGTCTCTTGTCCACACTCCAGTCCAGTTGGTGGCGATAATGCACCTACAAGTTGGTTTGCTAACCGCCAATAAACACGAAAGAAGAAGAAGAAGAGGAAGAAGGCAAGACAGGAGGTGAAGACTTTACAAAATAACACATGAAACCAAAGACAGAAAAAGACAAGACAAAACACAACACAGACAGATCGAGACACCAAGTGTCAGAAAGCACAACCCTCTCTCTTTTCCTCCGTACCCAAATCTCTAAAAACGGGGCTGCAACTGAGCCGATTATTATTTGTTTTCTGACGTCAGAAAAATTCAAATAATAATCGGCTCAGTTGCAGCCCCGTTTTTAGAGATTTGGGTACGGAGGAAAAGAGAGAGGGTTGTGCTTTCTGACACTTGGTGTCTCGATCTGTNGACTAAATAACTAGTTAATAACTATTATAAGCAAATGTTTTCCGTCTTGAGTAAGTTTTTAACATGCACAGGCGTAACAAGCAAATATTTACAATCAAAGCCAAGACGACAACAGAGCTGATTGTGCCTCTCCTCTTTCGTAGAGGCGCGGGGAGAGCATGTGAACCGCCCGGCCGCCGCGGCTTCGGCATCGTGTGCGGCGCCCGAACCGTCGTTTTGAGCCAAGGGTGTCATGTCGTGTGTTGGTATTGTTACGGCGAGGCCTAGGCGTGATTGCGTCACAGCACTCGCGCTTGCCTGCGCGCGGCTCGGCGCTGGCGGTCGAGGGGGAGGATGACGCAGGCTGTTGACTGGCGAGTGCGAGGTCGAGAGGAGAGAGAAGAGTGTGTGTCGCCTGGGGAGGGACGCAATTGTCGGTAGAAACAGTTTGAAGAATACAGGACAAGAGATGTGGTGCGGATGAGTTGCTAATAAGCATTCGCAATCGAGGCACACCGAATTATAGACTGGGCTGGTAGAGAGAGATGACGTGCACTGTCGTGCGGGGGAGGGACAGGCGACAGGGAGGCGACAGGAGGTGTAGGGCTGGTGGTCGTGAGCGTCGGGTGCGTGTCCTCAAGTCCATAACGAGAATACGTGTCGTCCCAATAGGTGGCTCTTGCATGGTGAGATAGGCTTCTAGCTTGCTTATGATAGAATGAAATGGAGAGTGTTGTGGGGTCGACGTCGTGCGGACACGTCGACGTCGTACATGGGCCGTCGCTGTACAGCATTGCGGCCCAGTGTTCGCAGAAACTCGAGACATCTGTTTCGCGATCCGGATATCCGGGTATTGTGATGGAATCGAGATAATGTCGATAGAATAATGCCGGATACGGGCAACGTGTACCACCAACCTGAGACAGAGTGTCCTTCACCGTGTACCACACAACGTCCTGTGACACAACCTGTGTGTACTGACACCAACCTGGAGGACAGGAGTGTCCGTCCAACGCACATTGTCAGTCTCCTCTGACCGTTACAGGGTAAGAGTGTGACGTGGTGAATCTTGATTGAGTTGTACGTCTCCGTAATAAACATATGATTACCATAACATTATTGCATTCTTTAATTGTGTATACTTGTCACTAAAACATTTGGTCACTTGTCCGCCGGACAAGTCAATTGAAAGATCTACTTGTCCGATATTGTAAATAACACGTCCCGGACGGTGGGACGTGTACTTTTTCGCACACTGAGTTGTAGCCCCCTTGCCAGCAATTCTCTCACTAGTTTAGCTTACTCAGCCCGGTTGTTGGCCCGGTAAGAACCTCGGTTTTGGAGGCCCAGAAAAAAGGTGAAAAAGTAGCCCTGAGCCGGAACTACCCCTCGTGGAAACGCGACAAAACGGGCCGGGTTAGGCACGGAACGCTTAAACCCTGCTACGCGCTGCAGTGGAAATGTGCCATTAGAGATTTTCTAAAGTGATCTCATGTTTTTGTTTAATTATTGCCGTTGCCTCCTTAAATGTAGTATGTATTTTTACTTTAAATCACCCTCAAAAAACACACTTCGCTTAGGCTTAAAACATCAGTGATTAATATTTAATGCAGAAAATGTGATATATTTTTCTAATTAAATGCAATAATTTAGGAGAAAAATAAACAATCAAAGACATTCTTTCAACTTTTCAAATGTAAAACATGTCAGTAACATTAAAAAAATAAAAATCAGAAGAATCCCACCACATACATTTAAAACAATCGAGCTGTCTGTATAGACGTGGAGATAAATTGATCCACCTCTGTTGTGAACTGTGCATGGAGATTAGTGAGCGACTTTGTTAGAACTCTTTTTTTTTTTTGTTGCTGAAAGGCGACCATTTTGATCTCCAGTACAAAACAATTTATAAGTTGCACTGGTAGACATTAAGGGTAACATTTGGGCCGGTGGAATTGTATTATCAGTAGCCCCACCGTTGTAACCATTGGCCCGGAGCATTCGTCCCAAAAAATCGACTAATAATGAAGAAAATGAACACATTTGTTGCATTAGTAATTTATGCACAAACTACATTACTACTTGTACTACAACATTTGAATCATCAGTTCTTCCTCATTTGTTCATATTTGGCTTATTAAAATAATGATATTGTGGTCATTATTAAAAAATGTATGCTATTATTATGAGTATTATTATTTGTATAATGCGCTTTCTGCCTTCCTGTCATTATCAGGAGTTAGACATGTAATGGCTATGTAATAGATTAGAACCTTCATTATTCTAAACTGTTGGGACATTTCACCAATACCTTTTATATTTTCTACTCTTCACTTGTCGGCATTGATGTACAGAGCCGACAGAAGACCTTGTTTATATTGGCATCATATAGAGAGGTGCAGTCCGGTGACGCGTCCTAAAACCAGGAAGTAAGCTGCTGGTTCCCAGCAATGGGATTTCTCCACAGGATTTTGGAAAATAGCTGGAAATAAGGTCTGTGGAAAACAAACCTGTGTGATAAATGCACGTTTTGTTCAGCCGGATAATATCCGAATTTCTATCCTACTTTTATAATTTTAATCATAAATCTGATCGATAGAAAATTATAAAAGGGTTTTAGGACACGTAACTTCACCACTCTATTGAAGCCAACTCCATCGATCAAGCCAGTGTGGCTGAAACTTTCTCTTCTCATACTCCCTGTCACTCTCCTTTTAACTCCTCCGGTGACTTTCTTTTAGTTGAAGATTGTTTTTTGCCCGGTGCTTGGCCGGTTACCGCTGGTATTAAAAACATTTTGGCGAATGGTTAGGTGGCGCAAAAGTCTGTAGTGAACAAGCAGGCTCTCGTGAGCGGGAGCCTGCTCGTTCACAAACAGCTTTTTTGCTGCGATCTGCAGCAAAACAGCTGTTTGCTTTTCACCCAACAATAACAACCGCCTCACGAAGCTCTATGTTGTAGCGTTAATAAACGAAACAATTTAACAAAATTGCTAGCCAAAATAACAATACCACAGGACCATTTCTTTTTTTTTAAAGCAATATTTTTTGTGGCCCGAGCGGGCAAGTCGAAAGTACGTTATGCTGGCCTGGGGTGTCTAAATAGTGCTTCCAGGCCAGGGGGCCATTTATAATGTCGAGCCCTGAGTTGGCTCTCTCTCGGCTGAAAGTTTCTTGCCTGCCTTTGTCTTAAAGTTTTCTCTTAGGCTGAGTGTCTTCATCTTTTAAAACTCTGTCTGGGCTTTCCTCTGTGGAAGCTGTTTCCTCAGATGTAACACAGGCATTTTCATTTTACACTTCTCTTTCTGCAGTCTTCTGCAATCATTCCAGAAAAAGTCCCAAAATTGTGATTTTCTTGACATGATATTTAAAAACAAAACAAAATCATTGGTCAAAGGATATTTGATTATTATGATTGAAATATTAAAACAAATGTTTTTGTTTTGTACGGCACTACAACACTTAAGGCAGCTCATTAATTTGGTCTCAGATATAAGGTAATTTAAATCAGATTTCCGCACAGCAGTCAAGGTTCGACAGTCGCACCACATGATATTTTGAATAACAAAAATGATTAATAATAATAGTTTTGAAAAGTTGGTTTGTGCATAAAAATGAATGGTATTGTTTGAAACTTTCAAAGATGACTTTAGCTTATGTCTTTGTTTATATAAAACATTTCAGGCTAGCTTTAACAAACATATCAACTTGAGGTAAAACCTTTAAGCTACACACAGCTGTTTATTTATTTTTGTCAATGTATTATCAACCAAATCTTTGTTAACCTATTTTGTTAATATCATTATTAAACTTCTAGTTTTTGTACCTTAAAGGCACAAATGATAACTAGTGTTTGTTTAGTAGAGTAATACTGGGTTATGGAAAACCATTTAGTAACATGTTTTATTTTAGGCACAAGTGGAATCAAAGTGTTCAAGCCAGGCTTAAGTTGAACTAACAATGCAATTCAAACAATTACATTGATATTTCTTCTGATGCTTTTTGTCTTTTATTTTAGGCTTTGTTCCTTCTTTGTTTGCTGCTGTCCATCTTGCTGCTATTCTAACTATTGGACTTCTTGTCTCTTTCTGCTTCCATATTTCACACTTTTTGTTCTCACAAATGTCTTATTGCTATCAGTCTTACATTTGAATGTATTCTCTATCATCGGTTAATGTTTGTAAAGTTAGGAGCTCTACAGACGCAATCAACAGTTGTAGATAGTTTGCTTAGGGTTTTACAAATGTTAAGCAACTAGTTAGTAGAACAATGTTTTATGATCTTTGAACCACTACAACCTACTTGTCTTTAATAGAAACTAAACTAAAACATATTTTTCTCTTTTCAAACAACTCAACTTGCATCTGTCAGGAGGTTATTTACAATGTCTGAATAAATGTATGAATAAAATGAGTTGGGGTATTGAAAGGTAAAATATCAACTTTTCAGCGCGTTTAACCACAGCTCTGTAGCAGTTCAACCTCATTTTGAATCTTCCTTACACTCTGAATGCTGAAACCCTTTTCTTCCAGGCAGTTTCAGGGATGGTTCAGAGCTAGAGCCTGTTTGCAAACCTGTTTTACGTGTTTCCACTGCAGTGACGCTGAATTCTGGCCTTAAAAAAATGATTTAACTCGGGCAAGAGAGCCTAGAGGCTTACGTCAGAAGATGGGGTAGGATTTATGTAAGCAACCGTTCATGGGGAGTATGACAAGAGCCGAATGTAGTTGTAGTTATAGCGACAAGATCAAATAAGTGGCTAATGGTTTGCGACTAGGATTTAACAGCATTACCAATCCCTGGAGTGGTCTGTCACTAATGTTTCGTCATGTAACGCAGATGCTCCTTGATGGTGGTAAAAAGAGCTTAGCGGTGAAGTAATGACGTTGCAACTATTGGGCTTTAGTTGATGGAAAGTAAATGGGTTCTTGAGAGGTTGGCAAGATACACCAACTTCAAACCAACACTAACCCCAGCACAGAGGTGAAACGGAGCTCATTTGACTTGTAAAGGTGCATGATTGGCGCTTTGCCGGTAGAACTTTGATCGATTGGAACCAAGTAGAATTCGTTTTTCGATTGCAGAGGCCTTCGCTGCAGCCTCCCCCTCACTCTGGAACTCCCTCCCCAGCCACGTCAGATCTGCCTACACCTTCCCATCATTCCAACAATCCCTCAAAACTCACCTTTTCACTCTTGCCTTCAACTCCTAATCCACTAACCCCTCGCCCTTATTCCACCTAGCTTAGCACTTTTAACTTTTTTTGTTATTTAGTTTCTTCTTTACTTGCTTGTAAAGCGCTTTGAGCACCAGGAAAAGCGCTATAGAAATTATTATTATTTGAATTATTAGATGGAACTCTTATGTTTTCAAGCTAACAACTACCGAAACAATGTCATTAAAGGGACATAGTTCTATTTTAACATTCAGCTGTCAATTGTAGATGTGTAAAGCTAAATGAAGGTTTGCCCTTTTTGCATGGCAAATGTATTAACTCAAATATTCATGGATGGTCATGGCGGACAGTTTATTTTAATTTCTTTATCCAAAAGCAGGCGTCAGAGGATTGACAACAGTCTCCTAGTGTAAAGGATAATTTAGTTGCACCCATTTGTTCATGTGAAAAAATGTTTTGTTAGTATTTGATTGATAGTGCTCCAACTACGAAAATAGATGTTATTTGGGTAGAATGAATCTTTAAGCCGTTCCACACTAAATGCCTCCATAAATCCCTATTATTGTAAGATGTTTATAACTAGGGATGAACCGATTCATCGGCATGGTGGTAAGCCCTATTTACCGCCATCGACAATAAGGTGAGATGCACTGATGGCAGTTTCCGGTGTTTGTGTTGCTCGGTGACTGGAAGGTGTTGCGTTACTGTTTTTAATATTGACATACCTTCATTTTGAAGGACTAGCATACTGACTGAGGGCAGTCTGACGTAACTTTAAAGTCATTCAGACAGCGAAATTATAAAACTTAAATAAAATACATAAAAGTTGCATTTAATTTTCTTTCTGTCATTTTGTGATGTCATTTGTTCTTCTGGTGTGAGGTATGTATTCATAGTTGCCTGAAATTATATGATCCTGTTCGAATTATATGGAGCCCTTGCAGACAGACAACGTCTGGTAGGGCTGCTCGATTATGGCAAAAATCATAATCTCGATTATTTGGGTTAATAATTGATATCACGATTATTAAAAACGATTATCCATTTACTTTGAAAACATCAATTTATTGGAGGATTTTTTTTTGAACAGTAGGTTTTTAACAGTTGATTACCCTGAAATTTAAGAATAACTCAACAGAAAAACCAATAATAAAAAAAGAAATAATAAAAAAATAATCGTTTTATTTCGATTACGTTGTTTTCGTAATTGTTGCAAGCCATAATCGTAATTGCGATTTAAAATATGATTAATTGAGCAGCCCTAACGTCTGGTAGAGTTAAAAAATGGCATGTATGTTGTAGCAACTTTCACATGATGTGAACTCTGCTGCACACCTCCTCTGATTTGTCCTGCTTTACCTTGCTACAAATGTTCATTTCTTGTGAGGGAGGGTTTAGACCAAAGTGAAAAACTTAAAATATACATTAACTGAATAATTATGATTATTCTGTTCACATTTGACAGATGGTTAACATTACAGTTGGGTAGAAAAAAGTACATTCCCTCTTATTTTATTTTGTTGTACAGTAGAGAGAAGTTAATCTTAAAGCAAATCGGAGCTTACTGTGTGTTCAAGGGACGGTTCACATTAGACCTGAGGCCATGACAAGCATTCGATCAGGATGTTGTTGCTGGTCGTTTTTCTTTGACAGCTTTGTGTTTCTGTTCAAAGGATGTAACAAGATCTAATACTTCTGTACCAGTTTGATGCCTGAAATCAGAAGAAACTTGATGGAACCCAGTTTTCTACAGTAGTGAACATTGGGAAATCGGGACTCCAGACCAAAAAACCCAATAAGCATCTAATATTATATAGACAATTTAAGCATTTGTAGGCCATGATGTTTTGGGAGCATTAGCTCGTGTCTATGTATATTGTAGAAATTAAACAAGGTGTCTTTTTTTTGAGGGAGCAGTACAGTCAGCTAATGGTTTGGTTTGATTAGCAATAAAAATCTGATGCTTCTTTTTTTGTGTCGAATGTGGCCGTTAACATTTCAGAATTCCGGCAGGAATGTTCTCTCTTCTTGCAGGTGGGCGGGAGACAGATCTGTATGAAGTACCTGAACAAAAACACACACAGGAATTGTGCTGGCAATCTTCCCTAGCTTGCGCAGTTTGTTTTTTCTGTTTACTGTTTCAAAGGCAGTGTGGAATTTTAACCCTCCGTACCCACACAGTACTGTTGGCACTGTATCTCATCCACCATCAACCGGTTAGACTATTGATTATTCTACAAATGATACAGGAGCATGATTTCCCGCTTGTGCATTGTAATGTACTCGTTTTTTCGAGTCTTTGAAAAGAGATTTTTTAGATCTAAGAATCTTCACGAAACAAGTCTGTAGCTTTAGCTGATAATCTAGTCATAAAATAATTAATGTCAACATGTGCTGATAATGATGTGCTTAGGACCAAGTGATGCTGTTCATTACCATGTCATGTTTTTAATCTCAAGTGTTTAATAGTTTAATGTTATATGTTGAGTGAACACTTTTTGTACGATAACATTTACTCGTATACTTTGATTGTATCATGAACACATCTGGTTCAGGTTATTCTATGGCTGACTATGACTTGAGTCACGTGCTTGCAGTGTCAAACTGCCCCAGACCAGTGCTAGGACCAAAACGTTTCCGGTTTGTTTTGTTTGGTAAAGAAAAGTACTAATGTGGAGTACAAGCTTGTCTTTGTAGAGCGGGGACTGCTGCTGTTTGGATACAGTTGTTTCACGATACCTAAATTAATGTTGGTAGTAAATTGTGCTCCAGCACAGAATATGAGTGAAAATACTTGTTTTCTTAAATGCTTTGCTGCGAAAAATGTCCCAATATGACAGCTAACCATATGCCTGGAACTTTCGTCCAACATAGTGACGGATAGGAAAGAGTTGGAGATGTTCGATCTAAAAAAGTTGATCAGAAGAAGTTCTTTAGATGAATCTTAATGCGATATAGGTACTATTTAATGTCACAATTAATAGCTGGCTCACCATACACTTTTTTTCCAATACTAACTCAACTCTAGTACAGACCTAACCCCAATATCTGTTTAGCTGCATATGATTGAAGAGACAACAACTCCCCATGTTACTGTTGTCCCGTGAACGCCTTGGTTCAGATGATATCCACTTCACTCTCCAGGGTGAATTGGTGGAAGATGGACTACCATGGGCCCTTTACAATCTTCTGCCCAAACCCCCTCGCTCCCCAGGTCTTTTTCTAAGCCATGGTGTTGCCTGTCTGCACTGGCATTTATAGTCACTGTCAGACATAATATTGAAGTTATCTCCATGTTTCCAGAGACACTAATGGCTTGTTGTACAGGGTTGATCTTACTGCGGTTGTCCTGACAGAAGAAATCCACAGTCATGTGGTTTCTTCTAGACTGATGGCCTGACTGATCACATCTGTACCACAAAGATTTAAACTGGATTTGTTTGCCTATGTAGTTCCAGCCTATCCTAGCTGTACAGGACACTGTTAGTTGTAACAATGGGAGAAAACCATGTGGGTGCAACCAGAAGTGCCTGTTGTACTCATGCTTACTGTGACTGAAGGTGGATAGAGGCTGTGATTTTGACCCCTGCCCCTCTACTGTCTGCCCTAGTGTTTAGACTCGTCAGTGGGGAAGAGGAAAAGAAGCTTGGCTGTTAGCTCTTCTCAGGACCCACCTTTCTCAGGATTAAACCAGGTGTGACCTTTACCACAACACCAGCTGCCTCACTACAGCAGTTGTTTGCTTTGCAATCATACCTAAATACACAGGTTTAGAGTGAGTCAGACCACCAGCACCCATATTACACTCATAATACCCAATGTATGTACTCCCACCCAGTATTCACTTCATTACAGTGGGAGAAGGAAACAACATTTCCTAGCTTGGCCTAGGGAGTAGCTGCTGTTTTTATTTGTAATAATATATGGTCCCAGTCCCTTGAATCATTGCTCAAATGGCTTCCTGTTGTCTCTGTAATGTGTTGTTCCTGATGTTAATAAAAGGATCTTCAAGTCGAGTGCAATGATTGGCTATATATAGTCATTCAAACCTAATCTCAGATTTGAGGCAGGATTGAGCTTGATTGAACCTGATCCTTGTATCATTAGATTGGAGACTGTTTGATTTAACCCTGTTTCTCCCAGAACTGATGTTTAATTGGCAAGCAGAAGGTTCAATGCATAAGCAGGATGCTTCCACTCCAAAAGGATGGACAGAAAAGCTCCGCAAATAACAATGTTATAAGACACCTATACCACAAAGTCAAATGTATCACTTCAATTGTTATATTTAAAGTAAAATAAATAGTCCTTTTTATATAAAATATGTCCACATTTTGCTTATCGGCCTTAAAATATAAATTATTTTTAAGAAGGTGAATGTTCCATGCGAGTCACTAATATACACGACTACTGCAAAGTCGGATTTAAACTGTCACTTTTGCTCGTTAAAGAAAAACCTTCACAGAAAAACTCCTACTTTGTTTATTCCACTGCCAGCCTGGTTTTGCTAGCATCATCAATAATGATTAATGTGATCATTGTAATATATTTGATCGTATGTCGATGTGTTTGAGGTGATCAGGGGAGGAGGGGGACCTTGACCGGTTTGTCTTGAGACATTGTGTAAGTTGCTATTGCATATAGTTGGACAAAAATAGATTTGTCATCTTCCGTGTCACTCATGGTTGTTTTCCCTTGTACCTGATTGGGTTGTAAATCTTTGGTTTTACTGCCTCCCGACTCAGTGTAGGATATCACATCAATATGTATTCTGTCCTTGGATTGAATGTCTATAGAAGCCCCGGTGTCAGGATTGTATGAGAATACCTTAATGTTCAAGATCTGCTCTGCAAACATTTGAAAACAATTGGCGAATACTATTCAAATGATTAAAAGACTTGTTTGTAAGATGAATAAAACCTTCCTCATGTCTGACCTCCGTATGGGCTACATTCGGGTTGAAGTGTTTGGAGATCTTTTGGGTCTATAGCGACCAAAAACTGCATTCTGAACAAACTCAAACCTGGAGGGTGGTGTGTGACATTAGTCATGGAATGAGTTTGACCTGGTGAGGTGTGTTTCTTTTACTTTAATTACACCAGCAACACATAGGTTTAAAAAGTTACAGCTCTGGCAAAGAGCGATATGGATTATAGGGCTACTTTCAAATCTTGTTGGATGTATGAAGATGGATAGGCCTACACAGGACGGCACAAAGAGCCCACAGTCTGCCAGTTTCTGCCCTGTTGAACTCTTGCATTGCTGAAACAGATAATCTTGCTACTTGTTTCACATGGTCATTTGTGTTTCCTGTAAACCCCTTAATAGCCTTGTTGTCTGGATGTTCATATTAGCAGTAAACATTCATGCATGGTGAGGTTGGACTGGTTGTTTATTTTTGGTCTGCATACTCATGAAGTGTTCCACTTGTATATAGTCACCGATAATAACTCGAATGTGTCCCGTTCTTTATTGTATGAGCCATTACATTATGAATTACAGACGTTTCATTTTGATTGACAACATGTGATTTAACACAAGAAAAATATGCTCTCATAACATAACGACATCTGTGGTAACTTCATTATGAATACTTTTTGTAAGAAATATCAAGAAGTTAAATCAAAAAAGTTATATAAAATAATATACAGGAGTTAAACAGGTGTCTGTTGGCTAGTTTCTCTATGGCGTCAGGCCTTTCTCACCACACTGAAGCTATGCCAGGTGTGTTTGTTATGACACGTATTCCCCCTCTGCATGGAACTCGGATCTCCTCAATCAATGCAGTTGGTCATAGTTTTCAACATTCATATTTTAAAAGCAGGACTCAGCTAATTGTCTGTTTTGAATATAAGGACCCTATTTAATATAGTGCATCTCCATATTTGATGAACATGAGCATTGTCATTTGTCAGTGTGAAGTCTGTGATGGATAACCAGCATGTGTTCTCTCCCTCTCTCAGTTGTTCCTTATTGACTTTGGCTTGGCGAAGAAGTACCGAGACAACCGAACACGGCAGCACATCCCCTACAGAGAAGACAAGAACCTGACTGGCACAGCCCGCTACGCCTCCATCAACGCACATCTGGGCATTGAACAGAGGTCTGTGCACATATTTGAATATTTGACTCTCAATCTACTTTTCTGAAAAGATGAATGTAAATGTATGCAGCTATGCCCTGCTTTTGTTCTCAGCGTCTAACGTTATTTCTGTATGCAGCCGCCGTGATGACATGGAATCGCTGGGCTACGTGCTGATGTACTTCAACAGAACCAGTCTGCCGTGGCAGGGATTAAAGGTATGGAAACATCACTGACTGGAAGTAATACTCACCTCTATTCTCAGAATGTTTTGATTGTCTTTTTGTGTGGTGCCTTTTCAAGTTTAGCTTTATTTGGTTGGGCATGTAAATGATCATCATGAACTCTTTGTGGAACACTGTTTAGACCAGTGGTTCTCAACTGGTGGGTCGCGACCCAAAAGTGGGCCGCGGACCCGTTTCGAGTGGGTTGCAGATGTGTGAGTAAAGACGAAAAAAATAAATATTTCCTTTTTTTTGGGGGGGGGGNATTTGAATTTTTCTGACGTCAGAAAAGGGGTGCTCCGCCTATATGGGCAACTCTCCACCTATCAGGGGAATGAGAGACCGCTGGAAAGCACTGGAGACGCTGTAGTACATATGCCAGGCCTGTAGGTGGCGCTGTAGTCTGCCACACAAGCAAAATCAGCCCTTGCAAAAACATGAGGCATGGCTAAAACGCATGATCTGTTTGGTATTTTGAAAAGAAAACTTCACAGACATGTTTTATATAGGTATGGCCTTACAATATATGTTTAAAATATAGCATGATAGGTCCACTTTAAGTGTAGTAGTTCAATAGTGAAGTGAGCCAACATTGTAACCAAAATGTCAACCTCCTGGTTAGTTGGATTCATCCTATCATATGAGGTATGCCAGTTGAGATTTGTAGTATGTCTCTAACAACAGGGACACCCAATCCAAACTCCTCCTGTTTCCAAGCTCATCTCTCTGTGTTTATTTGATAAGATGAAGATGAGGATAAGATTAGTTCCAGTTGCTTCCTCTCTTTCCAGGTCTTTCCCAAGGAGCTTTATCCGAAGCTCATGTTTCTGGTATCGATGGTGTGTGTGGAACAGGCACGTCTCTCGCCCTGATTCAAGACCCTCCAGTGCCCAGACACATCTCCCTGCCGCCGCCTTCCTCTCTTTAATAAGATGAATTGGTTCCAGTTGTGTCCTCGCTCTTTTGGGGGATTTTCCACTCAGCTTTATCTAAAGCTTCACGTTCAGGGGAAATCTGTGTTTGTTCCAGCTCTGCTAAACATGTCATGTGTTTTGACTTACAGAAGAACTTCCTGTTATGACATCACAGGGGGTGACATCACACGGCCGGGGTGGTGGGTTTTGGCAATCATGACGGAGGAATGTCCATGACTCAAAGAGCTGGTCTGCTCTGGTTGGCTAATGGCTTTGGCCCTGACATTTGGGGAAAAAACAAGCAGAGTGCCATTTTAAACAATGCCCAGTCAACTCTGACCTTCAGTGGGAGGCAAATTGCTCATGAAGAAATCACAACATGTTGGCATGCCAACTATTACACCATTCCCTGAACAATTATTGTATTCAGAAGAACAATAAACCCCCAGCAGAAACTCATGCCTACCATCAACCTTGATTTGTAATGAGTGAAAATCTTAAGAAAAAAGTAAGACTAGTTGAATTAAAGAGGCCCTATTATGCTTTTGGGGGTTTTAACTTTCCTGTAATGTGTTATATTTGTTTCTTTGCATCTGACCTGTTGCTGGAGCCGTTCTTGGTGTCAGGGAATTGCCCTAATCCGACTATAAGGACACTTATTATTTAATTTGATTATCCGTTACATTTACTTTAATTTGTTTATCCATTTGTGTTTACATTCATTCAGATTTGGTGTATTTTGTTGTTTTCCTTTGTTTAACCTTCTGTCAGAACTATAGCATTGTATCCTGTGCCGGACAGGTGCTGTGGGCCTGAGGCGGCGGACTCCCTGGTGGTGGCAGTGGTTTTCTTCACGTGTCCATTTTGAGTGGTGTGCAGCGTCACGGGTGATTTATTTTGGACCCCTAACTCCCCTTTTTATTAACTGCCGCCGTGGTAAGTCCAGCCCTGTCCGTTTCCCCAAAGTAGGTATTTTATTCAAATGTATTGTGTGTGGTGTTTTTAGATGTTTTGTATGTTATAAATAAAACTGTCTCTGCCCGTGTGTAAAACGAACCTGATTGTCCTTATCAGTATTAGACCTAGTTTTTATAATGTGGCGTTGTCAGCAACCGACTTCTAACACCTAGCCGCACCACACCGCCACACATGTAACTGGTCTTCAAAGGATAAAATCCCTGTGTTCCCTCCAAAGGGAGTTTCTCTCCACACACACAAACACCTGAAACGCCTCGATTGGACTCCTTTGTTTACTTTCGTAACATAGTGACATCATACTGTAAGATTCGCGCTTCTATTGGCTAGCACTCCAACACTCTTAAAATCCTCTTTTCACTTCACCGTGTGCAAAATGATACTCCTTCCACGTACTTTCAGCTAGAGCAGGGGTCAACAACCTTTTTGTCACCGAGGGCTACTTCAAGGGTACTGAGTAATACAAAGGGCTACTTGTTTGATACAAACTTCCTGAATAACATAATTGCACGGTTCACCTTTAATGATAATATTATTATTAATAATAATAATCAGAATACATATTAATTTAATGTATGTGAAGGACTGTCTGATCACATGTTAATGTTAATTATTCCTCACAATAATTATTAACAATGATTTACCGCAATTTTTTTTAATAACTTATGATTAATATTAAAAATTTTGTACTGTTAGTAACCGTGGTAAGTGGAAATTTCGTGTGTAAAACATACATGTATCATTCACTTTACTCTAAACCACGCACTTTGGTGCGGCTGTGCTTGGGTCTATCCAAGTCTCAACTTGAGGGCGTGGTTTAGAGCAAGGTGGAAATCGACTCTGTATCGATCGTACTCGTCGATGCTAGTACCGGGAGTAGTGGTGTTGGCGTTGTGTGTGGGGTGTGTGTGTGTGTGTTGTGTGTTGTTGTGTGTGTGTGTGTGTGTGTGTGTGTGTGTGGTTGATGTGTAGTGTGTAGTGTTGTGTGTGTGTGTGTGTCACCACTCACTAGAGTCGGACAAGTGACTTGCGAGTTCGGTCTTTTGTAGTCGTCAATCGACAATCGTCAATCGTTTGTCTCTAGTGTCGAGGAGTATATATAAAAGTCTTTGACCTGTTTTCAATTTTGTTCATGTATGGTGTCTGGACAGACACAGTACCGCTTATGTCAGCGACCAAATAAAAATTAATACAGACTCCGCAACAATACTCACACCTTCTCTGTATTTGTTGCAATGCGAATCGGACCAGCTTGGGTTAGTAGGTAAGTCCCTTTTGTGTTTCGTAAAATTTTTCCAAAAAGCGGACGGGCAGAACAGACGTCTGAAACAGTTCCGTAATTTAAGTAACCAAATGATTTTGCCATAGTCAATACAACAATGAGCCGTTCAGTTTACAATTGCTTTGCACCATAATGTTAAATTAGTGGCCATTTTTACACAAAGGGTAAAACAACATCAACATCGAGGGTGCTCGGTCGCGCGCACAAAACCTTTTACTTACCGCTCCATTTGTGGTGTCGGGACCGTCGTTCGCCACTTGAGCTCGCTAAATCTTCGCTTCGCGCAGGCCACACTTGCGTCGTAAATTTTCTGGGGACTATTCTAGGAGCTTTTTTACACTTTATTTATTCTATGTAGAAAGTATTGTTTTGGTTCCCCCAACGA
>NW_011333040.1:14459680-14466764 GCF_000735185.1 Notothenia coriiceps
GTGTTATTAAGGTAGAATTACTATTCTTGTGGTACTACTGCCTTATTAGGCCATATTAAGCAGCGCATATTAAGACCAAAACTCATGTACAACAACTTCCTTACTTGCAATAAATAAGCACTAATTAGAGGGTTATTGAGGAAAAACTCTCAACTAATGGCTTATTACTTGTAGAATATGGTCATTTAGAAAAAGGCATTAATAATTGTTTTATAATGACTAATAAAGAGCCAATATACTGCTAATATGCATGTTAATTAACAACTAGTTGATGGTTAATTTGTGTACCTTAATATAAAGTGTTACCATAAAGTGTTACCCGATATTTCTACAGAATGAAAATGCATCACTGTTACCTCATCCATGACTTGTGACACCCGATCCCGGCAGGAAGATGGATCGAAGCATACCCACAACTCAGCCTTTCTCCCGTTACCTAAAACCATGGACTAGAAAATAAAGACAGCAGTTATATATATATATATATATATATATATATATACTGTAAAATAGTATTTCAAGTATCACACTTTCTTTGGATTAGTTAGTAGGTATACTTATCAAGGTTCAAGATTCAACGTTTAAGGTTCTTTATTGTAAAACTAACATAGCTACAGTAATGTCGTTGGAAATCTTAGGTCACAGGCTTCTCCAACAATGCAACACAATAATACAGATAAGCAGACAATATTAAAACAATATTAAAGTATATTATATTAAAAGTAATACAAAAAAGAAAAATAGTTTTAAAAAAAGTGAGAAAAAAAAGAAAGTGGAATAGTGCAATACGAGTCTATATACAAGTTATTGGAATGATATATTAGATAATAGATGAATAATTACTAAGTAGCAGATGAATGTTCAGTTGTTTAACAGTCTTATTTCCTGCGGGATGAAGCTGTCTCTGAATCTGGTTGTTTTTGTCCGGATGCTGCGGTAACACCTGCCAGACGGCAGCAGACTGAACAGTTTGTGGCTGGGGTGATGGGGGTCTTTTGTAATCCGGAGGGATTTCTTCCTGAGCCGCTGGGAGTAAAGGTCCTCCATGGATGGCAGCTCCGTCCTGGTGATGTTCTCTGCAGTTTTCACCACCCTCTCAATGCATGAGAGTGGTTCTTCAACTTAACTTTTTTGTTGTTGAGAATCTGGGCTTGCAAGCCTGATGGAGATTCATTATGTTTTCTATCTGATGACTTCTAACGCCTAAGTTCACAACGCTTTTAATAACCTTCCCATAGTTTAATGAAACAGTTACTGTAAGCCTGTCATGGGAACAAGGCTTATCAAAACATCATCCGAAACCTGCCAGGGGCTTAAACCATTTCAATGCAGATTTTACTACCATATTTAAATCAACTCTCAGAATCTGTGATCAAATTAAAACATGGGATTTAGGGTAACATATAAACAGAACTTCATTAACAGTTCAACAGTTTGTTAATGAATCCACTGAGTGTGAGTCATCATAAAGGTTCAGGCAAATAACAGCAATGAATCATGAAGGAAAGCAACATTTACAGTAGAAAGTTTATGGCTTACAGTAACACAATAACCTAGACCAATACATTAGCTGAGGTTGTTATTCATTTTTCCCCACACGTCAACAATAGGCAAGATGGACAGTTACCCAGAATTCAACTGAGTTATTAGTGCCTTAAGCATAAGCCTTTCAGAAGTTCCCCTTTTTAGGAAGTAATACTATCGTTGAAATTCTCATTGCCACCTGGACATCTTTTAGTTCTAGACCCTTTTAAAGCTGTAGTGGGAAACATTTGTCTACCCTCTGGAGCAGTGAGAATAAATACACAAACACTGTCAAAGTGCACTTCAAATGTACGCTTGCACACATTACTGTAACGCCCCAAGGAATAGATGTCCCCGCCATAAATGACTTATTTTTACTTTAGTCCTTTCTCTGAATGCGACATTTCAACAAAAAAGGTAGATTTGTCTCGATATTATTTGAATGAACAGATTTACTATTTGTTTTTTAATGGATAATCTATAAAAGTAAAACAGCTTACACTAAGGCAAAAACGTCAAATAATAATAAAAGTCAAAAAATGTGCAAATATAAAACAGATCTGCAAATCAAATTCCTTAAATAAAAAAAAAGGAATCTCTAAACATACATAGTAATAAGCAGACTATGAGGAATGCTTATTTAATTTCAAGTAAGTTTATATTGGTAAGCTGCAAGTTATGCGTGCGTGTGTGTGTGTGTGTGTGTGTGTGTGTGTGTGTGTGTGTGTGTGTGTGTGTGTGTTAGCTTATGCAAAATGCTCCACACTTTTTAGCTTTATACTGCCTATTCTACAGCTTAAGCAGCATAAATAGTCATTTGTAAAAATACATACTGTACATGCATTTTGATTTATTGTATCTATTTATTTTATTTTTGTTTCATAACAGGTCTCACCGATTGGCCTTTTATGGAATAAACCCGTTTTTTGTATTAAGACCTCTTGCCTCATATCCATTAATGGAGGGAGCTACAACATTCATTTTAAAATAAACTAAATGATCACTGATTGTCTTAACGATGCCTCACAATTCCCCATTGTAGGAGCAGAACTAAATAACAGGGACCTTTCCGTAAAGAACACATCCTTCCTCCGGTCTATGCTAAGCCCATGCTTCTGCCATCTGAGGATTTCCCTTGGCACCTACACACCTCCTGTCTCCTTACAATTATTCAGTTTGATAATTAAAAGTTTGTTTTTGAGATATAAGAAGCTATGATAGCAAAGGACATTTGGATGAGGTGGTCAATGGATGTAAGATTGAAATGAAAGGGAGAGGTGTGTACCTTGGTGGTGGCTCTGATATGGGCTCCAGAGGCCTCACGCAGGGAGAAGGGCTCTACCAGAGAGAGCTCCATGTGCAGAGGCAGAGATGACACATTCTCTAAGATCAGCTTCTCAAATAGGGGCGTAAGACTCTGTCCTGGAACCTGTGAGACATATATCATTAATCCAACAATTTAACAACATCTTTTCGGAACAGGAATCTTATGAAAGACTTACTTACACAATTGCATCTTATACAATTAAAACAGCCTTCAATAACCTTTACAGGGTTGCTTACATTATTGGTGAACTATTAACAATTCAGCTACGTCGTCAAGAATACATCTGGTTTTTGAAAAAATATATAAAAAATGTGATAATGTAGGGACATTTACTGCAAGATATATTAGCTAAATTAAGACAAATGATCTTTTGACCAACCTTCTCTATGTAGAATTTCAGCTGCTTGGAGGAGATGCTGAGCATAGGAGCCACAAAGTGACAGGTGACATCTACAGACATGATGAGCTCCTTCGTGCCCTGGTTACCCACAATGCCATGGCATACCAGGTGCTCACGTACAAGCTGAGGAACACAACTATATTAATAAGAAAGATGTATTTTATTGGCACTTTTCATGCACAATATGCAAGTGTTTCAAAAAATGTATAAGACATTAAATTCAAGTCAAATGTTAAAACCTATCGGCACATATGCAGCATGTGTACCTGATTCCATAGAATACAAGGAGGTCAAATAGGCAAGACGGTTTATAGAATAAAGTAATCCAGAAGTTAACCACGGATAAAACACTCAGGTAAACTAAGAAAGACCTAAGACAAAATTAATTAAATAAGTTAATGTGAAGGTTAAGTTAAGTTAATTAAAAAAAAGGTGCATTTTCAGCTATTGTTTAAAAATGTTGACTGAGTTTAATATTTCTGAGTTTGGGAACGTAGTAGATAAAAGCTGCTTCACCCATTTTATTTTGGGGACATTAAGAATATTTAAAAACCCTGTTATAGAGAACCTTAGGGCACAGGAACATGAAACAATAGAGAATAAATTATATCAGAACACCTGATCTATACTAGGGAAAATTGGATTTAGAGACAGTTATTCCATTTAAGAAAACATTTAAATAAAAGATAAAAGATGTATACCAGAAGAAGGATTTGTATTTCAATTCCAAAAGAAGGCAGGGACGGCCTTCATCTATAACTACAAACAATTGCTCTAATCTAACAAGCAAACACTGGCTGTGCTTATACAAGTCAGAGCATGAGTTATTCTCTTTTTGGGCAAACTGTCTCACCTTGGGAGAGTCTGAAGATCCTGTCAGCACCATGTCAACGGAGTGGCCTGGGAAAAGCTCCGCACGAAGAGGTGTGAGGCTGAACACCGGTTTCTCCCTGCTAGAGGGGAGCGAAGATCCACGGCCCAGAATGTCCTTCTTCCTGGGAGCAGAGATGGGGGGCAGGACGGTCCGGTCCGAAGGGTTTACCCCCTTCTGGGTTTTTGCAGAGGGCAGGAAGCTATCAATGCGCCAGTACATCCGTTGCACTCGCTTGCCATGGTTGGTCAGCTTAAAGTGGTACTGGCATGACTCATGGCTTATAGGACATATAGAAGAGAGCAAGGTTAGGCATAGAGTCACTATTACATTTGTATTTCTAATTATGGTTATTATAAATGAATACATGGCTTAGCTGAAAACTACATTCTGTTTGGTCAATATTTTTTTATGACAGGCTATTGCTAAGGTCACTCTGATCAATGTGCAGTCATACCAATCTGCAAAAAGAAATGTGGTCAATTCATGACGGGTGTGGCCTGACACCATGGAATGCTTTTTCAATATTATTGTTTATATTTGTCAAGAGCAAGACACTGGATTCATGACGGCTAAACGGTCCTACTGTAAGTCAATTAAAAAAAAAAGAGAACAAGAAAGCGGCGCAAGAGAATAAAAGATGTGGAGGACAGAGAGCTTGAGGACAGAGAAATTAGCAGAAGAAGACAGACAGGAAGTACAAACTAAAGGGAACATGTTATGGACTGGGGGATTGTTAACTTGGGAAATAAAGTAAGAACAGATTTTGACAGTTAATGGGCAGAAAACCTCAATCAGCATGGCCACGCAGCAGAACAGACTATTTTCTATAAGCTGAACCAATAGGAGTTTTTTTGTATCTATACTTTGATTGATAAATTATTGATTTATTTAGCAAGTAGCCAAGTTATAAGTGGGATAATGGTGCTGCGAGCTGTTCGTCAGGATCCTGCTAGCCCTGTTGAGCTTATTTTCTCATTTATGTCCAACTTGCTGCACATTATCCCTTATGTTAATGCATATGACCTCTTTCATTCTACCTGAAGTATGCGCCTAGGTCAAGGGCAGGTGCAAAAGTCTTGTCACTGACAATTGTGGTGCCAGTTCCTGTGGCCGAGAGATGGACAGTGTGTGTTTGACTGTCCCGGATGGATATTTCCAGCGTGGCCTTGAAGTCCTGCGTGTCCTTCAGGTGTGCCACAACTCTCAGCTCAAGCTGGCTCTCTGGCGGCACTTCCCCCTCACTGGGCTCAACTCGCCCAAAGGACCCTCTATCCCACTGAGGACACAGAAACACAAACAAAGCGTAAAGTTTGCTGGGACAGGATGCCTGCCCTCTGCATCTGTAGTGGTATAGTATTGGTTAGAAGAACAGCTTCTTAATGTTCATGACTATGAATGCCCTGAAAGGCAAGTAAGATTAAAATAAACTCTGGTCATCAATTTTTGTCAAATGTTTGGGTCTCAATAGTTTTGTTCTTCTGTGTTTATGACTTAAAAACAACTGAAAAAAAGTTTTGGCAAGTGTTTTTCTGTTTTTTGTTGTAATAGTTAGCTAAGAGGCTAAAATGCACCATTACCCCATTTATGAGGTTCCTCACTTTAAGAGATGGTGTTACTCCTTTTTATGTTTTTTTTTTTATTTTAAACATTTCCCTTTATTTGCCATGATAATTCATACAATTTCCCTTTTGGGGGACTTGAGTAGAGCCATTTAATTTAAATTAATTATTATTCATCTTGATGCATAAACAATTACGACGGAGTATTAGGGCCACACTTAGAAAAAAAACCCAGAGAGATTTCGAGAATAAAGTCGTAATAATACGAGAATAAAGTCATAGTTACGAGATTAAAGTCGTAATATTACGAGAATAAAGTCATAGTTACGAGAATAAAGTCGTAATATTACGAGAATAAAGTCATAGTTACGAGAATAAAGTCGTAATGTTACGAGAATAAAGTCATAATTACGAGATTAAAGTCGTAGTTTCATAAATGACTTCAGAAGGAGACAACAGGAGCGTCCTGCAATAAAATGAGGAATGTGGAGCATCTTGTCAAGATGCTCCACATTCCTCATTTTATTGCAGGACGCTCCTGTTGTCTCCTTCTGAAGTCATTTATGAAACTACGACTTTAATCTCGTAATTATGACTTNGAAAAAGTCTTGATTTTGACTTGACTCTTGAACAATACACCGTTTGTCCACTACAGGCCACCGTTTCAAGCGTATACACTTCATTAAGAAGACACCATAAATCCTATATTTCAGCTTCTGTTGAAGACGGGTGTGAGGATACGACTTGTGGCAGCGAGCCGGGCTGCAGTTTGCACAGCTCGATGAGCAGCGTGGTGNCTATCCGGGGAAAAATAAGATCCCGCTCAACTATCACATCGTGGAGGTACAGTTTGAGTTTTTACAAGCTACATCTCGAGGCTATCTTCTCTCATCTAAATGAGGATTAGACATATGAATGTTTCTTATTCTCAGGTGATCTTTGGAGAGCTGTTCCAGCTGCCAGCGGCTCCTCACATCGACGTCATGTACACCACGCTGCTCATCGAGCTGTGCAAACTGCAGCCCGGCTCGCTGCCACAAGTCGTATCCTCACACCCCGTCTTCAACAGAAGAACTGTATACGCTTGAAACGGTGGCCTGTAGTGGACAAACGGTGTATTGTTCAAGAGTCAAGTCAAAATCAAGACTTTTTCTCAAATCTCAAAATTAAGACTTTTTCTCAAATCTCAAAATTAAGACTTTTTCTCAAAATTAAGACTTTTTCTCAAAATCAAAACTTTTTCTCAAAATTAAGACTTTTTCTCAAAAATCAAGAATTTTTCTCGAAAATCAAGAGTTTTTCTCAAAATTAAGACTTTTTCTCAAAATTAAGACTTTTCTCAAAATTAAGACTTTCTCAAAATTAAGACTTTTTCTCAAAATTAAGACTTTTTCTCAAAA
>NW_011333040.1:14467374-14472594 GCF_000735185.1 Notothenia coriiceps
GCATTAGGTAAAGAACACGTGTTTCTCCACTCTAAAGACTTGTTTCCTGAACGCCTGCTGTAGTTGGCCCAAGCCACAGAGATGCTGTTCATGAGGCTGGACAGCATGAACACCAGCTGCATAGACCGGTGAGCTACTGAACATCTAATTACATTGACGAGGGAACAACTGAAGTAGCAGATCCCGTCTCTTACTTTTCCTTTTTCATTGCAGACTAATCAACTGGTTTTCTCATCATTTGAGCAACTTCCAGTTTCGATGGAGCTGGGACGACTGGTGAGTGAAATAACTTTTATTTTATAGCAGCTACTGATTGTTTTATATTGACAACATTTTTTGCCGCAAGGTTATACTAGTTTAGTATAGACATGTAACATGCTTTAAGTGTTTTTTCAGAGTGTGTTTGATATTTGTGTTTGAGATAACGTTTTTGTATATATTAGTTTTAGTTTGTGATCAAGCCAGCTATAATAAATGTATGTTTGGAGAACTGTGAAGGAATGACCATGTTTAAATATTTAGATTAGGAGAGAGCTTGAGTCCTCTTTCAGCACCACAGTCTGAAAACCTCTGTGGTTCAATGCCTTGGGCTCTAACGCAGCGTCCACACGGCGGCGTGCGTTGAAGCTTGCCGGTGGGCGTGTCTGAAACTCGACCAACAACCAATCACATGAATCTCCCGCCCCGGACAAACAAGCAAGCGGTTTGATTGGCTAGAGCTTGTACTGGCATATGATTTGATTGGCTGACGCTTCTGTCGAAGCTTCAAAAGTAGAACTTTTCTCAACTTTTGAAGCGAGCAAAGCGAAGCAACGGAACCACAATGCAGTTCGGCAAAGCGTGACGTCACACCATTCAAAGGGAATGGGCAGAAGTGTTGAAGCTTCAACGCACGCCGCCGTGTGGACGGGCCGTGACTGAGATTCATGATGTCTTCTTTTATCGGTATTGGACAGTATTTTTGGTAAAGAAACTGAAATGCACCCAAACCGTTTTCACCAGGCAGGATAGCTTTAGTTTATTTCCTTAAAGGATTGGTCTTATTTAGGCTCAGTTTCTGAGAATATTTTGGACTGCTTAGTTTAATTTTCGTTAGTTTTAGAGTTTTTGTCAGTGATAATCGGCTGCTGTGTTGACGGTGTTGTTTCCTCTGTGAAGGTCTGACTGTCTGACCATGGATCTAGAGAAGCCCAAGCCCAAGTTCATCAAAGAAGTTCTGGAGAAGTCTATGAGGTATTAAAGGTTTTTCAACACATTATTCCTTTTGCATTGTGAATGTTCCCTTTCTCTCATTAAGTTAAAGTACATTTAGAAGCTGTATTTTCTGTATTAATGCAGCTTTAATGAATTCAAGCCTCCAAGAAGTCCTTCAATATTTTTTCTCTTTGATCTTTAAATCTAAAGAACTAAATGTGTCGTCTCCCCCCCTCTCTTCAGACTCTCCTACCATCAGAGGATCGTGGACATCGTCCCTGCATCCTTCTCCGCTCTCATCCCCGCTGAAAACATCTTTGTTTACAAATACGCAGATGAGAGCAGCTGTAAGAACATAGATTTTACTCAGCAGTAGTATCATCTGCGTCTAAAAGATGTATCTGCTTACCTCTGTCAACCTCACATGTTTCTACAGATCTTTCCTGAATTAAGATATGATTGGATACCTAATGAATGTCTCTGCTCCCTCACAGCTTCGTTACCAGGTTACCCAGCATCCATCACTGTGGGAGACGCCATCAAGAACCGAGCGACCAACGAGGAGATCCTGGCCATCCTCAAAGAAGTGCCCAACCCCAACCAGGAGGACGACGACGGTCAGTGTCTCAGTTCAGTTTCCTCCATCTTGCATAATGCTTTCTGAGCACTCTGCACCTGTGCTTCTTGAGGAACGTGTTAGAAAAGCTTGAGCTTCAACATCAGGATCCATGATCCTCTCAAGAATGGAAGTAACAAAACAAAAAAAGAGAATTTGATGGAATCTTTCTGAAAATCTTAAATTTACGACTACTTTTTCAAAATTCTGACTTTTTCTCAAAAATCTCCAAAATTAAGACTATTTTTTCAAAATTCTGGATATTTCTAAAAATCAAAAATTTCTGGATTTTTCTGAAAATCTAAAAATTCTGGATTTTTCAAAAAATCTCAACATTCTAGATTTTTCTCAAAAACCTCAAAATTAAGACTTTTTTCTGAAAAATCTAAAAATTAAGACTTTTTCTCAAAAACCTCAAAATTAAGACTTTTTTGTCAAAAATCTCAAAATTATGACTTTTTCTCAAAAATCTCTAAATCCTTTGCATCGTTTTGTTTCTATTCCTAATTCAGATGAGGGCGAGAGCTTCAACCCTCTGAAGGTGGATGTGTTCCTGCAGACTCTGCTCCACCTGGCAGCCAAATCCTTCAGCCACTCCTTCAGCGCCCTCGGAAAGTAAGTTCAACACGACAGGAACACTGACTCCACTTCACATCAGTGTACCCGTTTTCAAATGTGTGTAGCCCACCAAGCAGAGCATACCAGATAACTAGTGAACGTAAAGGACACCTATTGTGCAAAATCCACTTCTTCATGTCTCTTCTACATCAACTCTGTGGAAAGAGATTCTGAAAGGTTCAAGAAAAAAGATTCCTCTCTCTTTTTGATCCATTTCTATAAAAACCTGTCTGAAAATGAGCTGATCAGATTTTGGCCACTATATGATGTCATAACATATCTGAGACCTTTAACATATTGATGAAAGACAGTATGATAGGGGACTCACCTGGTTCTGACTCCTTCAGGTTCCATGAGGTCCTGAAGGCCCTGACGGAGAACGACGAGGGGAAGGTGCACATCCTCAAAGTGGTTTATGAAGCGTGGAAGAATCACCCACAGGTACAAACGGAAAGCCCTTCAATCAGATAGAAGCTTTGATCCATGTGTGTGAGCAGGTGAACATGTCCTGTGTCTCTGCTGCCCTTTAGATGGTGGCCGTGTTGGTGGATAAACTGATCCGGACGCAGATCGTGGACTGCGCTGCCGTGGCCAACTGGCTCTTCTCTCAGGACATGGCTCACGAGTTCACCAGGTGAGAGGACACACACTATTTACCGACTTTTATATTGTTTTATTTATTTTATAGGTTTTAAAGGGTTTTATGAATCTAATGGGTTTCAATAGCAATATTTATGTTTTCGTGTTTTTTTAATATTTTAATCGTTTAACCTTTATTAGAATTATGGCATGTCTTATCTGTCGGAGAGAAACCATTATTTATTTTATTTGTATTATCATACCTTTCACCTCCTTGTGTCAATTAACCTGATTAAATGTTATATTTTGCTTCATGTACCTTCAAGAGTTCTTAACAAATCATCTGAGGGGAATGTGTTGTTGTTTATTTTTAACTTGTGATGAGTCATTTTGTGTGGCATGAAGAGTGCGATATAATTAAAGCTTTATTATTATTACATGAACACATTCCTTGTTCTATTTAAAGGGTTAATAATGCACATTTATCCAGCCAGAAAACATAACAACTAATGCTCTGCTTCCTGCATTATTGGTTTACAAGCTGTTGTCTCTCGGCCTCTGTGAAATAACTCTCTCTCTCCTCCAGACTTTTTGTGTGGGAGATTCTGCACTCGACCATCAGAAAGATGGACAAACACGTGCAGAAGATCCAGCAGGAGTTAGAGGAGGCCAAGGACAGACTGGAGAAACAGCAGCACAAACACAAGGTGACTTTATCCACCATTCAACCTCAGCATCCATGTATTTCTGATCCTCTCAAGAATGGAAGTAGTCAAAACAAAAAAAGATAATTTGTTGGTATTTTTCTCAAAATCTCAAAAAATGTAACTTTTTCTCAAAATTATGACTTTTTCTAAAAATTTCAATATTCTGACTTTTTCTCAAGATTCTGACTTTTTCTCAAAATTCTGACTTTTCCCAAAAATCTCAAAAAATCTAACTTTTTTTCCTCAAAAATCTGACTTTTTCTCAAAATCTCAACATTCTGACTTTTTCCTGAATACTTAACATTGTTAATAATCACTGGTCACCGGCTTGAGCTTCAATCTCAGCATCCATGTATTTCTGATCCTCTCAAGAATGGAAGGAGTCAAAACCAAAAAAAAGATAATTTGTTGGGTTTTTTCTCAAAATCTCAAAATTTTTAACTTTTTCTCAAAATTCTGACTTTTTCTCAAAATCTCAATATTCTGACTTTTTCTCAAGATTCTGACTTTTTCTCAAAATTCNATCCATGTATTTCTGATCCTCTCCAGAATGGAAGTAGTCAAAACAAAAAAAGATAATTTATTGGGTTTTTTCTCTTTCATGCTAAACTCTTATTGCACTTTTGGTAACGAGCATTGTCCACATCGAGACGGGTAAAGTTTAACCACACCTCGGAACGCGTTCACTCCGCCATCTCCTCCGTGTGTGTTTGTGTGGCTGTGTGTGTGGCTGCATGTACCAGCTGCGTGTGTGTAAAATGCCCCGCCCCCTCGCCCCCCTCGAAAAAAAAAAAATCATGGATGCTTTTTGCGTATTCGAAACAGAGTTGGCGACACTAAAACTGCAATATAATGTTTGTGTAGCAGTAATACATGTGACATATATTTTTTACATGCCTCCAGTGCCGATAAAAAGACCGTTAACGTCGGAGCTTAACGGTACCACGGTCTTTAATAATTCAGCCCCGGGGCCCGTTTAATACCGGGGCTCGGTACCCATCTCCGTAGAGGCTGAATCATCATGTTAATCACAGAGCTATCATGTGCCTCAAACAGTCCTGATGCTCTTCTAGGTAATCACACATCCTGTCATGTTCACAGCTACAGTTGATACCTTTGATATCATGTTACTCTCATACTGGAGGAGTACATTCACTATTTTCCCAACACCACGCCATGAAGGTGATTTAAAGCTTCGGACTTACTGTTTGTCCACAGAGGGACAGCGGGGACGAAGAGGACATGGAGAAGAACAGCGAGGATGAGGAGGGTCAGCTGGAGGAGCAGATCGACCGGCTGCAGGAGAAGGTGGAGTCGGCTCAGAGCGAGCAGAAGAACCTCTTCCTCGTCATCTTCCAGGTACGAAGGGTGTCAGGGACGCATTTCTCCTGTTCTCCTTTTGAATGTCAGATGCGTCTTGAGCTGTTTCTCAGAATAGCCCTACCATGTCACTTCAGAAATGTGACTTTAGACAAGAGGACAATCAACTAAATGTAATATCATTCC
>NW_011333040.1:14473386-14473618 GCF_000735185.1 Notothenia coriiceps
TGAAGTCAATGGGGAGAGAAAGATTATCTTTCGATCCCGTTTGAATTGTGCCACGAATTACACATATGATGTTTGTCAATTTAAAAGATAATTTTGCAAGTCAAATTTATTTCAATCTGTCGTAAAACTTTGAAGTTACACATTTCTTTGTGTGAAGCGCTCAATGAACTACAACTCTGGTCTTGCACACGTCACCAACACCAAGATGGCCGTCTACGTTGGTACATTTCTA
>NW_011333040.1:14473634-14474120 GCF_000735185.1 Notothenia coriiceps
TCTTTCTTTCAGAATGAGGCGAAAAGTATTAAAAGAGGTGAAAATCACTACAAGTCTGGGCATGTTGAGAGCTGTACATACGAAAAAGGGGAGTTAGTCGGTTCCGTAAGAGCCAGCATGCGGGACCGGCTTTACAAGGTTTCGGTGAGTAACACGAGTGTAATGTGTAACGTTAATGTCAGCTAGCTAACATTAGCTAACAAGGTACACTCTCGTGTTTTGTTTTAGTTGAGAACGAGCAAGAGGTACTATTACTGGTATGATAACAACCTGGTACAAAGCACACAGGCATCTTGTTAAAGTAAGTAAGTACAGTAAGTAAATGTATTTTTAGCTATCTGGAGGGAATACATCAGTTATGACAGCACTCTGGGATTTGTAGTCTTTCTAGTTGCGTATTTTTCATAGTCTTATATTTCAACAGTTTTAAGACAAACTTTGAATTTTTTGACATGGAAATGATTTTTTAAGATTGACAAACAACAT
>NW_011333040.1:14474200-14478144 GCF_000735185.1 Notothenia coriiceps
GTTTTCTCTCTCCATTGACTTCAATGTATTATTTTTTCAGAATAAGGTCCCATGATGCGGAAGTAAGTGGGCGTGACTTTGCCACTCTATTCCACAATGGGGAGTGTCAACACAGACACCTGTCAACCCGCACTCTGCTGTTCCTCAGCGCCGCTGCCCCTCCCTCCCGCTGAAATTATGAATGCAAAGCGTATAGTAATCATAGGTAACACGGCAACTAAGGTCCGTGACAGTTTGTTTTCATCTGATTTCAAATAAACAAAGTCTTGGTTTTTAGAATATTAAACTTGTTTCGTCAAATTCAGATGATAAATGCAACTTTTAAGCTTGTAAAGGCATAATTACAACAAGCGGTAACTTAACGTCACAGCAGGCATAACAACAGCTGGTGTTTCTTGTGAGTGTTGCCCCGGGAAACAAACACAATACACACAAACGCATCAAAGATTATTTCTCGGTATTTGGCTGTACGCAGCTCGCGACTTAACTAGGAGTCGAGTGGACGGTATCAGTACTACAAGCAAACAAATACAATATATATATATATATATATATTAAATTAATTACGTTGTTTATAAACTAATCTGAAGGCCGCAAAAGAGGAGGTGCCGCCATTTGCCCATCCCTGCTCTAGAGAAACGTACTGTTTTTGTTGTCTAATTAAGACTTAAATAATCCGACTTAAAGGAACTGAATTGTTGAGGTAACATTTTTATTGGCATTTTACCAGAAGCCTTCAGAGATACTATCATTAATGCAGTCTTGGCTTCAGTAACAAGTGATTTTATTATTTACACACAGCTTGTCTTTGAGATGATTTAATCTAAATCACTGAAAGAGTTAAAGGCACAATCTCCAAGTCCTCATGATTTCACATGCTTCAAAAATACCTCACATACAGAAGTAAAAAACAAAACCGTCAGTAAAATGTAAAACATGTCTTTCTTATTCACCAAAGACACAATCGGCACTGCATGTATTACCTTTATTTTGCACACAACCCAAAACCATTTCTATCTTTAAGGATTCAACGTGCTTTGACCTGTTTTGCAATGTCAGCAGTTCTTCAACTAAAACAACCTTACAAATTCAAGACATGGACAGTTAGATAAATGCCGGGGTCTTTTAACCACAACACAGTGACAGTGGCATTTTAATGAACACAGGACATGTTTAGTGGCATAGCAGTATTATTATGTTCTCATTAAAACAGTTGTCAACAAACAGGAAACAATTTGGTTTTAGATCCTGGTTCTCGGTCTGAGATCAAACCATTTCCACCCGTGCAAACATTTACTAGGAATAGGCGCAAAAATAAAACACATGTAATAATATCATGTTGATTTTAACTTGAAGGTTACATTGTATTTTTAGTTTCTATACCTGTCTCTAGTCTAGAAACTGCAAACTTAAAGTGGACCTATCATGCTGTTTTTGAATAATATAGTGTAGGACCATACCTATATAAGGCATATTTATACTTTTTATTTTTCAAAATACCAAACAGATCATGCATTTTATCCATTCCTCATTT
The DNA here is from genome assembly GCF_000735185.1 of Notothenia coriiceps. Taxonomy (NCBI): domain Eukaryota; kingdom Metazoa; phylum Chordata; class Actinopteri; order Perciformes; family Nototheniidae; genus Notothenia; species Notothenia coriiceps. The sequence goes on from NW_011333040.1 coordinate 14,475,735, forward strand.
CGCTCAATTTAACACTGCCTTTCATGCTCGGATTCAGTGAGAACAGCACCATCTGGTGGCCTGAAATATGTAGTACAGCGTCTCCAGCGCTTTCGAACTGCAATGTCCGTGGCTGTCTCCTCCTGATTGGTGGAGTTGGCCCATGTAGCGCCACCATCCCGACGTCAGAAAAGTGTTCAAATCTGGATCAACCCCTTTTTAAGAGGGTATGGAGGAAAAGAGAGAGGGTTGTGTTTTCTGACTCTTGGTGAGTTCCCTGACACACCGGGGACATATATTCATGTATAAAAGATGTACAAAGGTGCATTTTGCATGATAGGTCCCCTTTAAACACTTTCCTCTTTAGTACAGTGTACAGTTAAGACTGGTTTTAAACCCTCTTTTATACATCCTCATGGACCCTTCGTTTTATGGAATTTGAATTATTGTACTCTAACTGTATTTGTGTCATTGTGTTATGTTCCTTTTTAAATTGGTATTTTCACATTGATCTTGTAAGATACGTTTGTTGTTTTTACATTGTTTTACATTGCCAATTGTGTTTGTTGATTTGTGAAGCCCTCTGAGACAAATATGATTTGTGATATTGGGCTATATAAATAAACTTGAATTTAATTTAATTAAAATCAGACTTAGGAATGGAACACCAGTCTTTGTTTTGCCTCTTGTGGCATCCGTACAGTATATGATTGAAACATGATGCAGGAAAATATCTCCCAAGTGGGAGGAGCACATTCCCCTTTACGGTGCTGCACATGCCATTGAGGCATATACTATGGATGGACCTGGACAGATAGATGTGTATATCATGAAGCTGCATAATCACATTACTATTTCGGAGAAGCCTAAGATCCTAGAGGTACAAGTAGTATGCCTGACATAAGTAAGATGAAATATCTCCCTACTATAATTATGCAAATGGTACAGTGTAGGGATGTAACGATATATCGAATATCGCGATAAATAAATGTCTCAATACCGTCGTAACCAGGTGGTCCGATTGAGATCATCGATCTCTTTTTCAAGGGAGACCTGTCCAACATGGCAGCAAGTAGGTTACAACATGAACATAAAACAACAGATAACACAAAAGGACATCATATTTACAGGGCTACATGTACATACCGTAGAGACATTGACAAGTTACCAACAGTATATATATTTATATCTCGCCCTGTCAATAAGCCTCACATTCTAGGAAAAACTGTATTGTTTTTTTGAAGTGGAGAGACCAATGCACAGTTTTACCCACTGCTGTCACCCTGCGGCAGCGGCCCTTCAAGACAACCGGTAGGGGAAACACTGGATAATGTTTATCAACGATAGGTTTTCCCCACCCCTCAAGGGTGATTGGTTCCACTGCATCGCAGGTAATATATTGTGATTGGCTCTTGGGCCACATCAAATAGAAGCGCTTGTCATCCTCCATAGTGACACCTGAGACCACACATACACACATAGGGAGAGCCGGGACGAAAAGTAACGGAGCGTTTTATCCAAGCCCAAACAACTTTGACCGGCCAAATTAGTCAGAATTATCAGCATTCATACGTTAACAGACCTAACTAAATATCCAGTTTAACTGGTCAGGAGTAGTATTTGTCACGATACCCACATTTTGGTTCCAGTCAAGAATTGCGATTCCCGATTCTTTTTCGATACGTTCCTAAAAGAAAGGGAACAGTCTTAAATGAATTATTGTGCTTTATTTCCACTCCAGAACCATAAAACCAAACTTTTAAACCAAGACAACAAAAATAAAATTAATTGACAATAAGAATTCGTATTAAATAAAATTAATACATTCATTACAGACAGGCCTCGTGGTGTCCGTAGGCTTGCCCTCACTGTCAGAGATATAAGCTAAAATACATCAAAATTTCCGCTTCTGGCATCTTTTTTGTCGAACCAAGCCGAAGCGGCAGCGGCAGTTGCACTCCCACCCTTGCAGCCATGCTTCTCGTTTTCTCACATGCTCTGGCAGCTAGCGCGTGCACGAGAGAGGGGAGGGGCTTAGAGCGTGCTTGAGAGGGGAGGGACTGCCAGGCAACGGCTGCAGTTCAGGAGTGAAGCAGAGCGCTGAACACACACGGCTCTAAAACGGCCCGCTTTCTGAACTGAGTACTTCCCCCCGTCCATTCTTAAAGTACTGAATTACTGATACTAATGAAACCGGAGGAATCGTAAACGTTTTTTAACGTGCAGGGTATCGCGGTATACCTTTCAAGTATCGTACACCCGTGCATACACTAGTCACGGAGTCAGTGTCTCTCACCCCGAAACTCACACATTATAAAATTCGATATGAACTGAAGAGCCGCAAATGAACTGGCAAAGACCGCATGCGGCTCGAGAGCCGCGGGTTGGCCACTCCCTGCGCTAAGATTGTTCATACAATGGAGAAAGAATG
>NW_011333040.1:14478189-14483582 GCF_000735185.1 Notothenia coriiceps
CGTCAAAATTTAACTCAAACATTGACTCTTGACCTATTTTTTACGTACTGGACAAACCATAAACTTTTTATTTCATATTTATTACGAATCATATAGTCCAACCAATGTTTATAATAGTTTTTATCGTACTTCCAGGTGAAATCTAACGTCCAAGATCTGATCTCTGCCCATATCTTTGATTTTTATTCGATTACATGGAAGTTCATTTTAGTTGTACTATAATTAATTGTACACAAAATAAAAACGCGGCAAAGATCATTATACAAACGTTCCCACCCTTTACCAAACTAGAGTCTGGTCCTTGGTCCTAGATTTTGGTTTGACAAAGGACAACCAACTGTTGACAAAATACTCTTGTATTATTATACGACACGGTGATTTGTACAGGAACAAGGTAATTTTACGGTGACAGGGACCAACACCAATTTTCTGGTGGCCGTTCATAATTGACATGTACAGAACTTAAACATTCGCAACAAAATACAACTTCTTGACGACCTGTAACCGTTTGTCGAGTTTCGTTAGCACTTAGGAATTTCTATCTTTCCAAAACCCAACACCACCGTTTTATTTCCATTATGTACGTCATGGCTAACACAGAAACCACTTATTCTTTCTGTACAAAATGTAAAAGACTGACAAACAAAAAAATACATACACGTCCATAAAAAACTTCGGTAACCTTTGTACTCCTGAACCTCTGAACACGGAATTGAGCAAGTCACCCTAAAATCTAAATTATAGAGTTCGTTCGACACACACTTTTATTTTGTGAACATGACTTCGGTTTCTGACGTTAATTACTAGCATAAGAGACTTTCCGAAGACATTGGTTAAGCGTTAGTTTACAATCGGAGTGTGTAAGTCATAGGAATTCAGCCATGAAATTCAGAATTAATCGTTGGGTTGTTTTGTATGCCAATATGCATGGGGCAAGATTTCTCATTGTAACTTCACCTCCTACAGAGTGATACCTAAGCGGGGAGTAGCGCCTCGTTGTCTTCGTAGGTAGAGTAAATGCTGTTAGGACTAACCGACCACTAGAAACTGCAGTCGCAGTCCCTTAGGTGGGGATATTAGACGAACGCGATAGCGCGTACGCAGTAAGTTTTATTCGTGGAGAAGAGCGAAGTGGTATCGTTCCTCCCGGCAGACCACTCTGAGAGTGAAGTACATGAGACTCTTACCCAATGCATTCATGGATATCAGAGTAAGTATTGTGAGCTAAGCTACAAGTGATACCCTATAACATCGGAGCATAACGGTCTGCTCGAATAGACGGCGGGCTTTCATGGTTCTGGTTGGTCTTGAATTGTCAATCTCGAGATTGAGTCGTTCCTGGTCGTTACGTACCCGGTGTGACCCTGTCTCTGCAGATTAGACTATTTCGCCTGTTTTCACTCGCCGCTCCTGGTCGAGCCGACGACGGTTTAAGAACCTACCTTTGTGGACTGTTTTCGGGTCCTCATCGAGTCTGGTGCTCAGCTTACTCGTGCGTGTGGGCTATCCACGGACGTCCTACGACACCTCTTCGGTTCCCCTCCGCAAGGTGTTAGGTCACTTCTCGGCAACGAATCATTAGCCGGACGGAAGACTCCCAATAGGGTCCTTGTGGTTCTCATCCCAGTAATACTGCATTTGAGAAAACTAGACAGATAGTTCCGGACGCATTTCCGTCCTGACCTGTATCGTTTAAGCCGACGACAAGGCCTCCCTCGTGTCGCCGCCTCTTTACCGGAGTTACATTCCCCCCATGTACTTGGTTGGTGAATCCATCATTTTCCGTCCCAAACCCGAAAGAGCTCGGATTCAGTGAGAACAGCACCATCTGGTGGCCTGAAATATGTACTACAGCGTCTCCAGCGCTTTCGAACGGCAATGTCCGTGGCTGTCTCCTCCTGATTGGTGGAGTTTGCCCAATAGCCGTAGCGCAACTTCTTTGACGACATAGAAGTGTTCAAATCTGGATCAGTCTGTATCAGATCCGTTGCAGCCCCTTTTTAAGAGATTTGGGTACGGAGGAAAAGAGAGAGGGTTGTGTTTTCTGACACTTGGTGAGTTCCCTGGAACACCAGGGGACACATATTTATGTATAAAAGACGTACAAAAGTGCATTTTGCATGATAGGTCCCCTTTAAGCATTTGATTGTAACGTTTTGGATATTTAGAGGGACTGTTGCAACAACCAAGCACCTCGTAAACATCAGATTTAAAACAAACATATTCTGGTATAAAAATGTACGTCATCTCCCGTTTCTGTCGGAGAGAAGTCTAAAAGCTTGCAGCTGTATTTGTAAATGAGAGAAGAGAGCCTCATTCAGCTGAGAGCAGTGGCGGACTGGCCATCGGGACGAATCCCGATGGGCCGGTACTGAAGTGGGCCGGTCGGATAAGTCACTAGCACCCCCCCGTCGACAATTTACTAGCGGTATTTACTTGCGGTACCGAGGTGGGCCGGTCGGATAAGTCACTAGCACCCTGAAACAGAGGGGGATTATGGGATGCTGCAATGATCTGTTTGGTTTTTGGAGCCAAACACTTCAGAGACATGTTCTGAATATATCGGAGACCTGTAATATATTGATGAAAAACCGTATGATAGGGGACCTTTAAAACATGATATTCAGACTGTGTTACAGTACAACAGGATGAGACACGGTGAGGTGATACATGGAGGTGTTTCCAGCAGCTCCAGGTGGAGAATGATAAAGTGGTCTGAATCCTCAGCAGTAAACATCAGGAAGTCCCTGAGAGTCAGATGAATCCAGTTTCTCTGCACAGCGGCAGAAAGTGGATGAGGATCATGTGATGCAGCTACAAGACTTCCTCTGTTTCCCATGACTGCTGGAAGGAATCACTGGAGTGAAGTCTGTGGCACTGTGGGAACGTCTGTAAAAAAAAACTGAAGATGTGCGCTTTTTCAGAGTCTGAATCAAACCGCATTATATTTTTGGTTTGTCGTCGTTTGTCTCGTATTACTGCAATCAAATGTATTAAAGACATGATGAGATACGTCCTTCATTCAGAGAACTATACCCCAAGATTTCAAATTCCCTACAAATAAAATTTTTCTGTAAAAAAAAAAGCATAAAATATATCAATAAAATCAGTTTACAATTTTCTGAAAATGGTAGTAGCAACAGGATGAATGTCAGTTTGGCATCAACGTCATAAAAAATAGTTTATGGGTGAAGGAATGTTTCGATTCAAAAAAGCTTCTCTCTGTTTGGTACCAGGTATAACTCCCATAATGCCCTCTGTCTGTCAGTCTGTGGTCAACAGTCAGCAGTTTCCTTCCCCTCACTGGGAGTGCTCTCGGGGGTCGAGGAGTTTATGGTGTTGGTCCTGTACGTGGCCTGCTCCTCGGCCTCCAGCCGGCGGTACCTCGTGTTGAAGAACAGGACGAAGACGCAGGAGAAGACGCAGGTCAGCCCCCCCAGCACCAGCATCGGCACTGAGGACAAACACAGCAGATATTAAAACTACACTTCAGGTCCCAGGAGCTCAACGTCCTCAAAAGATAACGTTTACAGTGTTTCCCATACATTGATTTATTTGTGGCGGGTCGCCAAAATTAAATATCGTCCGCCACAAATGGATCTCATAACAACAACAAAAAATATTATAATATTTATAATAAGGGGGATGTGTAAGTTTCACTTTCTCCCCCTTGTCATTAAGACAACGATTGTATACTGTAATTTTTTTAGGTTACGAGGGTATGGTGTCTAGTCAAGGACTGAATACTAGATGAAAATTTAGGTCCGACTTCTGAAAAGAAAAACGGCGACGAAAATTAACTTGATGAAGTGTAGAATTTTACGGTGACGTTGAAATTTCCCTGGATAGTACGTTTTCGGGAAAGAACTACGAAAATCATGTATTCTATACAGGGGCCACACAGTCCGCTTGAGTGCGTCGCAGTCTTTATTTGGTAGGGAGAAAGGAAGCATGGGTTTAGAGATTTTTGCCCCCGTTGTGCCTTCGACTGGTCTAAACGCAGGCTACTACTGCTGGATTCATATACTTTACACCCTGGGTGCACGGGTAGTTCATTTGAACGATAGTCGTTGTTACTGGGCTGACAAAACTACTAATTATTACAGCCACAAATGTAATCGTAGCGATTGGAGACTTTTTTTCGATTGGACTGGACCTCTCGTACACACACTTCTTCGTCTCATTTTTCCTTGAGTGGAACACCATATTTGGCCGTTCTCCTTCGGAAAACTCGAGGTATGCAAAGTGTCTGCGAGGAGACTATTAGGTACATATACCGCAAAAAGTAGTGCGTCATAAATCAAACTGTCATCGACGGCCCAGGGCGTACTCTTGAGTCGTGGGGAGGGAAAAATATAGTTAAAAAAAAAAAAAGATTCGAAATATGGGGTTAGTCGGTTGAAACCAAAAAGAACCTTTGTCCTTCACTTAATCTCCTTTACCTCCGTACGGGCATCTTTAAACACAAAAAATCGGGTTTGTGAAGTTCTAACTGTACAACAAATATATAAACATATATAGACTCTGTCGGAATAGCGATACGGTTTTGTATCGCGTATTATCCCAGGGGAAATTAAGTACAGGGAAACAATAAGTTACAAAATAATAGAAACCGAAAATTACTCGACAAAGATTTACGGCAAAATATTATACAAGGAATTCGGAGAATTACGAAAGTAAAAACACTTCGGGAAACTAACCTTCCGACGACATATTTAATTTGGAACCGACATGCACTAACTTATACTAGAACCTATGACTGCGACGCACAGACACCGCAAGTCTGTCCAGGTCAGGAAGGAGATGGTAGTACGAGGACGGTCCGAGGAGTCGTTCTGCAGACGGCTGAGGGGAGACAGGTGGACACCTCTGCGTCACGGACCCAACCTTCCCATCAGTGAAGGACAAGTGATAGTCTGTAATAAGTCTCTTAAGTTCGACAATAACACCTTACGTGTTTCGATGTCACGTCTCTACCGTATTACTGTTTAAGAAGACTGGACTCGGAGGAGGTTGTTACGTTTATATATTTATTTATCGTTTGTATGTTGATGTTATATAGTGATTTATTAGCTTGTAATGATATGTGTTTTTGTTGTTCTTTTGTTACAATTTATAATTTTAATTTATATATCGAGGTTGCGTCACAAAAGGTGTCTTTTAAACACAAGATAAACAGCCCCGTGGGGCCCCCAGGCGCTCTACTAATGTTTATTTTTACCTTTTATTTTTTACCCTATTAAAAAAATATTAAGAAAAAAAAATTAATAATAATTATTTATTGCAAACGTATCCTGTAAAAAAAGAAACTGTTAGGTGATCGCGTCACAAAGGAGTTTGAAAAAAGAAGGGGGGGGCAGCTGTCCCCCAGCGGTGACGAATAAAACTTTTTT
>NW_011333040.1:14483627-14518627 GCF_000735185.1 Notothenia coriiceps
ACATAAAATATAAAAAACAAGAAATCTAATATAAAACAAAAAATCTTTTACACCGTAATAAAATACAGTTAAATAGCAATACAAATAAAGCAGTAATTTACATGGAAATAGATGCTATGAATGAATTTTAGAATATGAAATGTGAAATATGAATATGTGCAGAAAGGAGTATGAACACTGTGTGCATTAATGCAATGCATATAGTCTATGATGTGGCAGAGGTAAAGTGTCAGTGGGGGGGCAGGCCTTGTTTAAGAGGCCGGTAGCGGAGGGGAAGAAACTGTCCAGGTGGCGAGAGGTAGTAAGTGCTGACTAAACTTCTTTACTGAAGTAAAAGTAGAGAAGTATGGGCTTTGAAATGTACTTTAATAAAAAGTACCCATAACTACCAGCTGTTTTAAAGAGTACCTGACCTCCCTTTATATTAATAGAACAATAATGTCATTGTTAGCTAATGAATGTTTCCATGCTGAACAACGGCAACATGACAACGTTTTCATTGGTCCCTCTTCTTTAGAGAAGACCAGGAAATGATGGATACACGGATCGTGTTCAAATCAATAGGCACGCAATGACTCTAAATAATAATGATCACGCCACTAAACACACAAACTAAAGGAACCAGCCTGTTTGGAAATGAGAAAGTACAGGTATTTTGTGTTCAAAATGTAATAAGTAAAAGTAAAAAGTCGTGGAGTAAAGTACTGATACTAGAAAAATGTACTTGAGTACAGTAACAAAGTATTTGTACTCCACTACTTCCCACCTCTGCAACCTGAAACAACGATTGATTGATGTTGATTAAACTGTACCTGCATCAGAGGGATGAAGTCCTCCTGCTCCAGGTAGTTACAGCTGGGTTTGGCTAGCAGCGAGATAAACTTTGACGCATCGTCATGGCAACTGTGCAACAACCTGCAGGAGAGGACAGTTTTGGACAGTTAAAATGGACTGATAAGACTTAGGATGTGTAGGACTTGATGAACTCGAGGTCTCTCTTACTTCCTCCAGGTTGCAACGAAGGAGTGAACAGAGACGAAGCCCGTCCTCTCACCGCCTGCTGTGTAGAACATGGGGCCCTTCCAGTAGAGTGGACACCCGCATGCCTGAACAGAAAGACAATACAACCATTAACTTACCCCGAAAATCAATCGCATGTTGTTCAAACCACAGAGTTGAGTTGGTGATAACACTGCTTAGGAAAGAGTGCATTCAAAAACAGCGCTGCATCAACCAGACAATGTGTGGGCAGCGATATCTGAAAAACATTTATTTTCTCCATGGAATAAATTTGTGTCGTAGGAAGATCAAAACATGAATTACCGACAAGAAATATTGATGCTGATTTTTTCATAGTTCTGAAAAAACATCAAAACGCAGTGTTTTCTTTCCAAAATCAAAGATCACACTGCTTAGAAATATGTTGTTGTTACATCACTGCATCAACCAGACAATGTGTGGGCAGTGATATGTGAACAATATGTCTCCATGGAATAAATGTGTCTGGTAGCAAGATGTTAATCTTACATATGACTGCCAAGAAATATTGATGCTGTTCTTTTCACATTTCTGATGCTTCATACTTCAGAGCAGGTTCATAAGGATGATAACATTTAGTCTTAATTATCTACCTACCTTTATATTGTTTTATTTATTTTATAGGTCATAATCTTTTTATTTGTATTTCTGTTGTACCTATATGTCAACACAGTCTCACGGCATTTCGTGTTCACCAACACGATTTTTTATCTATTGATTCGTGTTCACCAACACGATTTTCTCCTTTTTTTCGTGTCACACAGAACGATTTTAAAAGCAATGTAAATGATAACAAATTAGAAGGAAAAACAGATTAAAAAAATACAGATTTCAGTATTCTGACACAGAACGATTTTAGAAGCAATGTATTTCTATTGGTAACTACATGTTTCGTGCCTGCACCACATAATGACAAATTAGAAAGAAAAAAATATTTTAAAAAATACAGATTTCAGTATTCTGAGGCTCTGAGCCCCATTTCTTTTCCTCGCGGACGGCAACAAAACTCAGACATTATACAATTTAAAATAAAAGGGATAGGCTTAGGGTAAGATATTGAGTAAGAATATGTTTTTATGAACCACACAGCTTCTGGTATTCCAAGACCCGACCGGACAAAAAGACATGGTGCACACGAAACATGCTACCAATAGAAATACATTGCTTTTAATATTGTGCTGTGTGACACGAAAAAAATGCGAAAATCGTGTTGGTGAACACGAATCAATAGATTACATACATTTCGTGACTATGACACGAAATGCCGTGAGACTGGGCTGTATATGTTCACTTTGTTTTATGGGGTTTTACATTTTATATTGTTGCATCGACTCAGTCATCTTGTGTCTGATGTGTCAGAGAGAAAACATTATTTATTTTATATTATTTGTATTATCATACATTGTACCTCCTTGCGTCTATTAACCTGATCAAATGTTATATTTTGCTACATGTACCTCTTGTTGTTTATTTTTAACTTGTGATGTGTCATTTTGTAAAGCACTTTGAGCTGCATGTGTTTTATGAAAAGTGCAATATAAATAAAGCTTTATTATTATCGTTATCATTGCAATGTCTGCTGTTGAACTGCTGACCTTTGCGATCTTGCCCATNCACGACCGCCCGCACGCGTTGAGCCAGGCGGGAGAAGCATGGATAGGAGCGAGATATCCAAACACACGCCCTCAGCCCCCCACGCCCACCACAGACAACACACGCTCCTCGCTCCTCACACCTCGTCGTTTTGCTCAAAATGCAAACAGAATCATCGCATGTTAGACATCCCTCATATATCAGCCCCTGTTAGAGAAACGCAGATTTGGGTCCATTAGTTGGAAACCAAAAAAGAAAAGAGGCCCGGGGGAGCTAATGCCCCCGCCACCACACCGACAGCTAAAGTTCGTCCGATTAGATCCATCCATCCCCGCTCCAAACCACACTCCACGGATTATTATCTGACCACAGCTTATGGAGCTCAAATGCTTTTTCTCTTGCCGGGTTTACCACAAGGTGAGTTCCTTTTTTATTTATCCTAGCTTTTGTACACCATGTACTCTCACAGTACTAGGTAGCATCTGAAGTGGTTAGCAATGCTTGCTAATGTAAACAAACGACCATAATACGGTCAAAACCGCGATCAGGACTCAGTGTTTATGGTGGAGCCAGCAGTCAATTCGGACAGCAAATTGGATCAGCTCCGTTTTACCCGTTCTTATATATATCCATGGTTGAACCCCCGTTTTTAGAAGATTTGGGTACGGAGGAAAAGAGACGAGAGAGTTTTATTTTCTGACACTTTGTGAGTTCCCCGACACACCAGGGACACATTTATGTATAAAAAGAAAGACATCAAAAAGTGCATTTTGCATGATAGGTCCCCATTAAGGTTTGGTTGTCTAGCTCCTGTAAGATAGCCAACATTTAGCTTGAGAGTTGTATAATCCTGCATCTGGTGCTCTGCCCTGATTGCATCCTGGTTATGGATTGGTAGAGTCAGTCTGACAGAAGCAGAAGCAGCATTGAAAGCTTGCTCTGCTGAATATAGGCCTGGTATATCACTGGGCACTATGAGAACCACTTCTAATGCTTCTCTGCCTTTGTCTTGACAAAGACAAGAAATCATTTGCCAAACGTTAACATTCAGCCCACGCACACCCTCTGTCTCATAACTCACTCCTTCACTCCTTGTTACACACTTTGTTCTGTGGGAGTTATAGATAATGAATCAGTTCAGAATTAGAAACACACTATCTGCCCCTGTGTTCACTCTGTGGTTGCACTGCTGTAAATCATATTTCTATGCTAGAGAATGAAGTTTGAATCATCCCTCAGGCCACATGGAGAAAGAGTCTTAAGAAGCTAAGGTAAGAAGGGTGACCAGCAGTTTCAAAGTGACCTAAGTAATATACAAATTATATAAGTGTAGGTCAGTACATTTTTTTTTTTGGCTTGATTTAGCTAATGCAACATTCCTGATTAACTATAAAATGCTGGACAGGCTCTGTTTACATCTTCATTAATGTGAGAATTAAGAAAATAATAACAATAGACAACTAAAAAAGATGAAAAAAAGATGGACAACAAAGTTTCACCACTAAGAATATATCACTATTCTTGTGTTTCTCCAAACGAATTGCCGTATGGATGTTTCTCTTTAATCTGCAGAATGGTTTTAATGTAGGACAAAAAGATAAGATTGTTTTAATTATTTCCCTTTAATCAATGATCGTGGAAAATGAAAGTAATACTTACTTGATATCTTAATTGAGAGACGCATGGCACTCAAGCTCGTGAGAGATGTGATTCATGAACTGTGGTGGCACAGCCGTGTTTTAATCATAAAGAATTAATTTCAATTAAATTAATAAGAACTGAATATTTGAGATGTGTGCTGATCTGACGGCACCTGGCTGAACCTCTAAAGAAAACAATAAACTTTTGTAAAGCATTTTTCCGTTGGTCAGGGGGAAGAAAAATAGGCAACAGAGATAGTATGCCGCTAGGTTTTACTGTGTAGACCTCAGAAAAACGCGATCCTCGCGATCGCAGATTGTACGGCATAATCAGCAAAATGCGCAGATTTTTAAAAGGCCGCATATTTATCAGAAGTCCGCATAATACCCCATTTTTCCACAGCAAAGTTGAGGAAAAAAAGTTCTCGTCTTGACGTGAAGTAGTGATGATGATGACCGTGACGTCATCAGCTCGCGCATCACAGATGGTAAACACACCGTAAGTGAAGTGTGGAACTCACACGACGAACATTTCTGCTAAAGACCCGGGCCAAGCAGTACTCCGATGTCTTTCACGAAAGTGGGGGGAAACTATACTGCACCCAGTGCAACATGTGTGATTGGAGCATACGTCTTAGAGAAAATTGACGGTGATCGACCCACATATTGATCATTCAAACATTCGAAAAATGCTTCCTGGTGCTGCGGACAAGGAAAGCCAAACAACTCACGTTCACCGAGGCATCAACCTCCAAAACCCTTTCGAGAGGCTATCAAAAATCGAAGTGAGTAGGACTACCAAGATTGATAGCTTGTCAGATAACGAACGAGTAAATGAAACAGAATGAAGAGCGGAGGATGTGTGTGTGATGTAGTGTGTGTGTTGTGTGTGTGTGTGTGTGTGTGTGTGTGGGTAGATGTGAAGGATGAGATGTTAATAGAAGATATAGGATAGAAGAATGATGGTATGGATGATGTGATGGATGAAAGTGAAGAGATAGATAATAGCCACACAATCAATATATATACAAAAAATAAACATTGAATGTTTTATTGAATAGGAAAGGGAGTTATTAACGTTAGTGGCGGTTGATGTGTGAGAGAGAATAAATAAGCAGCCCACTATAAAAAAATCTATTTTGTTTCGCAACTTTCGGCATATTTGCAACTTCCCGCAATTCACCGCAGTAAATCACATAGAAGACCACACGCATGTTTAATCGCATAATCAAGGATTCTAGACCCGCATAATCAACGGATTTTTCCCGCGCGTTTTTCTGAAGGTCTAAGAACGAAAGAAAGGCTTTTACTAATTTGCTAAGAGCTTCCTTAAAATATTGGGGGCGCGCGCGCGCGCGCGCGCACTGTCTCCCTCTCGTCTCAATGTCCACCCTCTCCTCTCTAAAATATAGAACAGCCATCCTCCTGCAATGCAGGCTTTGAGACAGAAACAGAAGGATAATGTCAAGTGATGGGAGGGAGCCAGAGATCCCAAACACCAATCAATGTAGGTTGCAATGTCCTTGTTCTTCACCAGGAAGTAAGACAATAGGATTAGACTTGTAAGTAATTCGCAAGTGGGAAAATGCAGAATTGTGCAATTATATATCAAAGTTGTGTGTGTGTTGTGTGGTGTGTGTGGTGTGTTGGTGTGTGGTGTAGTGTGTTGTGTGTGTGTGTGTGTTTGTGTGTGTGTGTGTGTGTGTGATGTGTGTGTGTGTGTGTGTGTGTGTGGTGTGTGTGTTGTTGTGTGTGTGGTGTGTGTGTGTGTGGTGTGTGTGTGTGTGTGTGTGGTGTGTGTGTGTGGTGGTATGTATCGTATGTAATGTGTGGTGTGTGGTGTGTAGTGTGTGAAGAATCAAACAGCACTGCAAACAGGCCTAAAAACAGCCTTATAAAGATCCCATGTTCTGTTTTAAAAATAATCAACAAGCAACCTGTTTTCTGTTTCGTACAGAGTACCCATTTCCGTCCTCAATTTAAGGTTGAATAAGCGATCAGAAGAATTCTACATTTTTAGAGGTCATTTATGATACATATAGGAGATCATAATATGAACAGCTCTATGAAGGAGTAGCGGAGGGATTTCCACCATATAAAAGACGGAGGTGAATTGTAATGAAGGTGAATGAAGGAAGTGGGGGGCAGAACTCCATGGCTTAGGAGCAATGGTGTGCAACAGCGAGCTCACAAAGCGTAGGAGTGATTCCATTTAAAGGGATTTTGTGTAGCGCTCCAGATTGTAGGCACTCATCATAACATATAAAGGATAATAAATGATGCCCAGGAGAAAGATGGGAATATTGAAATATTTGAGGAAAGAGAAACAAGTTGAACAAAGTGACTAGGAAAGTGGAGAGGAAAATGTTGAAGGAGAGATAGACTGTTTGAGGATATCATCGAGAAGAGAATAAGTAGATGACAGATAAAAGAAACGCGTGAGACTTAAGAGATGGGAGGCATGGCAGATTGGTAAGGACCACATCATTGGATTAACAGGGGCAGAACATTAAAAGTATTTCTTTGTATCCACCTCCAAAAGGACCAGTGATCAGTCAATGTTCCCGCTCTGAGGAGTGCTGAAGTAAAGCTGTGACAGCAAGACTTAACCAGATGCCTTAACAGAGATATAAACAGCAAGTGTGTGCATGGGTAACCAAAGAAACATGGTCTGTATGAGCCTGTTGCATAATCATCTATTACGTTGGCATGAAGACAAACTGCTGGGGTTGTGCTGATCAAATGATATGCACAGGCACAACGGGTAATGGTTGCTTAGACTCATGATGTCATATTGTACACAGCTGCCCTGCATTCATACTTATTGGTCAAAGACATAACAGCATCTGGTGTGTGTGTGTGTGTTCGTGTGTTCGTGTGGTTCGTGTGTTCGTGTGTTGTGTGGTTTGTGTGTTTGTGTGTGTTGTGTGTGTGTGTGGTGTTGGTGTGGTGTGTGTGTTGGTTGTGTGTGTGGTGCTGTGGTGTGTGTGTGTGTTGTGTGTGTGTGTGGTGTGTGTGTGTGTGTGTGTGGTGTTGTGGTGTGTGTGTGTGTGCCATGCAAGTAGCCAGCTTGAGACTCGGGTTCTTCTCAATGGCTCCAAGGAGGACCTTCAGAGCACTATTTCAAGGATGCTACCGTCATCGAATTCCGCCGAAGGGACTGTTCCCAATGTACGGATCCTTGGAATTCTACCGAAGACTGACTCCTCCTCGTTGCGGGAAATTTCGAGTGCACATGTGTATCTCGTCAGTCTTAAAGCCCCACAATGCTTCTGGCGCACGGACCAATTTCCCCAATCTTGGTCGAAAATGCTGAATCCAGGCCGTACACATTAAATGTAAGTATGCTTCAGAGGCGTAGCTAAAGAATGTGCACATGACTCGTGGTGTTTAAAGTGTATTGTCCCGTTTCGTTTTGCCGTGAAAAATGAAACAATTTAGCAAACTTCTGGTCACGACCAGAGTTTGAATGAGACCTAGAGCAGGGGCTGCCCACACTTTTTTGGCTGGTGGCTACTTTTGAAATGCCAGCTCCCGAAGTCTACCAACCAAAATAAAATCCCAAATTGCAAGGGTTGCTGATAACACGTTTTATTTATACATGGGAATAACTACAATAGGCTGCAACAAACGACTAATTTGATATATCGATTTAATCTATCGTTAATGGACCTATTTCGACTATTATGCCTTGACAATTTCTCAAACGCTCTTATTTAGCATCAACTTTTAGAATTCATAGACCTTCGAGGCCTTTAGGAATGGTGGAAACCTAACAAGTGACGAAACCATAAAGATGCATATAATATACTACAAATACATATAATAAAATTAACTTAAATTGTGAACAAAAATTAACATTGGCTTTTTATTTAAATAAAATAATAATCATTTTCACATCAAGAAACAAAAATGTTTAACAAATGGTATTAAATAATTGATGACAGACACTGTAAACAGAATAGCTGTAACTTTAACAGAATAAATAACTGTTCCTCTGATCATTAACCCATGTTTTGTATAATTGAGTTAACTCGTGTGTTGCTGCCCTAGCATCACATAACACCTGACGTGGAAACGTTACTGTGGATGGGGCTAAGAGCTTGCTAGAAAGACAGTCGAACCCGGTGCATTCCCCGTTGAATGTGGTACATTTTGCTAAATGTTAAGACAAATTGCTCGTGTTACCGCCCTTACATGCTAAATGCGCTGCGAACAGTCCTCCTGCGCTAACCACCAGGCGCGTTTCAAGACCGTTGCGGAAGCGGAGCGTCGTGTTGTGCAGCCTCGCAGTTGTTGTTGCTTGGGATATTTCCTAGGACATTTGTATTGTTTTTTCTAGGCTACGTAGTTAATGGTTTATGTTGTGTGTCTGTTTAAATGCGTTTAATTGTTGTTATTCCTATTTCGTTGTATTGTAGACTACAGACACAGTTAATAATCATTGTAATATTCAGTTATAAACGACATGAATCAAAGATGTGATAATGTATTTTAGGTTAAAAAAATATGCATACTCTCATCATAATTTTCTATATACTATATACCCTATACAAGTGCCTGTAAGCCGGAGGAGAACGCGGCATGTATTCTCCTACTTTGAAAGACTAACGGGGGGGTGGGGAGGAAGAAGGAAGCCGGTTTTGGCGTGCACCCCTTCAACCAGCAAACGGAGACAACTAAGGTGATTTTCATCACCTTCGTGGCTGGACCAGGCCACGACATCACCATATTTCCGGATGAACTGTTCCACTTCCTGCTGCGCTGCGCCGCTTCAAAAATAGGATTCATCCCTATATTTTAGAAATTCCTTGCAGCGAGGAGCTTCCTGGACGCTTCGAGCCCTGCAGCGGTCCTGCGTGGAATAGCACCCATTGACTAGAGTGGCGCGATCGCTAAAAACGCCGCAGCGCAGACGCTTCGGTGGGATCAGGCGGGTAGGACTGCGAGATAATGTTTTGTAGAATAATACATGAACCTTCTCTTTCTCACTCGCTACTCGGAGGGAAGTCGCTGTCCATATGCACTTGGGACACTCCGATAATGCCTCTCCCACCAGTGGCGGATCTTGGATTGATGAGACCGGGGCTTAGCCCAGGAGTTGTTGGGGGGTGCAGGGGTAAACGTGGGTATTTTTTTTTAAACAAGTGGGGGGTGGACCGAACATCCTTAGGGGGGTTGTCGCCTCCTTTAGGGGGGTCCGGGGGTAATGTTCCACCGGGAAGAACTTTTTTTTAAATTATTGAGTTACAAAGCATCAATCTGGTTGCACTTTGAGACTAACAATTATCTAACCCTACCTTAATAACTACCTTAAAGCGGAAAAAAGGACTGGAGAACACTTATTCAGTTAAATCATTTTAATGAAGCAACCTATCCTTACACTCACTCAAATACAGTACGTTTAAATTAATATTGGTGAAACGAATAGTGCAGTAAAGTAAATATTAGATGCAGGATAAGTCTCACTTGGAATTCCTGGCGATGTTATCGGTATTTATAGAATCATATTCTACTACCACCATCTTTGTTTGTGGACGTAGAGAGTGTAAGAGTCACGATCTTCTGAATCCGGACACTCTGAGTGGACTGCAGTCACAGCCCGATCGGAGTATGATTCGAGGGTTGCCATGATTAGGATTCCAGTTGAACGTCAGTTCCGTTGCATATGGTTCCGTTGTTAAGTGTACTGAAACGAGAGCCGGTATAATTCCAAAACAATATAAAAATTGGAATACGTTATTTTAGTGTCTTAAAGGTAGACTGAGGTATGAAGGGTTAAAGTTACATCTAACATATACAGGTATAATTAGTGTGGTTACTCCATGTTTACTAGCTATAACATTAACATTGCATCACTCTTTTTCACTTCTTACTCAGTCAGCCAGACTGCAGATATCACCATTAGATTCACAAACCTGAAACATCATCTATTTCTTCACTACTGGTGATGACATTGTTGTCAGCTGCTGATACTACTGCTGCTGCTGCTGCTACTACTCCCGAGACGTTTATTATTATTATTTTTATTTTTTTGTAAGTGAAACATCCGGGGCTTTTCAGAAAACATCCGGGGCTTGAGCCCAAGTAGCCACCCCCTAGCGCCGCCACTGCTCTCCACGTTACCTTTCTTTGGCAGAGTGACGCTTGCTTTACAAATAAGGCAAATAACCTTTGAATGTGACATCACAAAAAAATATTCTTCCTCCCATTCTGGGTGGAAGTGGTATGTCTTTAGCTTTTTGCTCAGTCCCGCACTCATTTTGTTGTTTATCTCTTGTTTGTCTCTTTTTTAGAGTTTTCCCGGCACTTGACTGATTTTGTATCGCTTTGCATTCTGGGTTAACAGACTGGAAAGCGATAGGTCACTTTTTCTTTCAATCAAGTAAACTCCTGAATTAAGTGGCAGGGAGGCCAAGGGAGGAGGGATCAAAACCTGTTTTGTCTATTTTAACGGAGCTGGATTTTTTTTTTGTATGAATGACTCGCGATCTACCAGCATTGCCCCCGGTCGACGTACTGGGCACCTCTGCCTTAGAGTGTTTTGCACCTAAATACATAATTAAAATGAACCTTGTTTTGACTTTGCCTCTTTTGTTGATATTTGTGGTTTATGCTACAATGTGCACCAATATGTGTAAAAAAGGTTTGCGGACATGAAGTATGATATATGAATGGAAAAGATGTACAGAAACACTTTTTTGGAAAACTATGAGAATGAAGAAAGGTGATTGAAGATGAGAAATGATTGTAAATGTATGTATATATGTAAGTAGGAATAACTTGCAGAAATGATTTGGATAATCATTGGTCAGCAGTAAGTAAGGGGTGGGAATTATAAGCATTTGCTTCCTCCTGCTGCCTTTCAGGCACATATGATTTATTATTATTATTATGAATATTTTTTGTTGAATATATAAATATTATTATGAATATTGATAAATACTGTATTATAACAATACGGTATTCTGTTTTTCACATTTTTTTTTTTTTTAATCTGTTCGAAATAAATATGGAAATGAAAAATCTAGTGAAATACACATTTTATTATTGATTGGTGATGGTGATTTTATGATTTTCTTATGGCTGCTTATCCTCCAGGACTTTTTCAAGGCTGCAAACAGAAGGAGAACGTTTTATGTTAATTTAGTGGTTCTTTCCTGGAGAGATGATCATTTTACAAAAATACAGTTACTCAAGTACATCTTCGATCTGCGCAAAATCAGTTATGAGTCTTCAAACAAATCGTGCTCAATTTAAGGCGGGACCTCTCATAGGACGCACACCTGCACACTAGCTAGCCTGTTCCATTCTTCGTTCTCCGAATGCCAGGAAGGATTCTTGCCTAGCCTCTGAAGAACCTGACTCTGAAGACATGTCCTACCAAGGAAGCGTCCTCGACATTGAGAAACACCCTGTGACAGGACTACAAGCTGTGGATGACATCATGCATGTGTTGCTGGGCTTTTGAATCTTGGACTCGCTGACACATTCTTCCGATGTACACACAAGCTGATGCACCAACCCACAAATAAAACACAACTACAATTTGACCCAGTAAGTGTGTTTGCATCTCACCCTGTGCATGTCCTCTTCAAACGCGGTTTCGTGGACGCTGCATGCAAAGAGCGCGGTGGGGAGGTCGCTCAGATCCATCATCTCCTCCCCTACGCCGTCCTGATCAGTCTCCCCAAACACCATGTCCTCTTCGTCCTCCTCGTCCTCCTCAGGATCGCTGCTGTAGGCCTCTGAGCCTTTGCTCCAGGCCTTGGAGCTCTCTCTGAGCATTCTAATGTATTTTAGGATGGTGGCTGACAGGAACCACAAGGGCTGGGAACTGGGAAGAGATAAGGTGAATATACATTAACTGTAAGTTTGTGGAAGAGTTATCAGTAAATGGTGGTAGTGGGACAATGGTGTATGAAGATTACAAAGTTGCAGATTATATTAAAATAGGCTGGGGGATAGATAAAAGAGAGAAACGGAGAGGGAAAATGAAGGAAGGGTTGACGCTTTAAGTGCATGACAACGACTCAAATTAAAAAAAGAGGTGGAATTGTTATACTGTATTCCTGATTTGATCCCGGTAAAGGGTTACTTGCTGGTTAAAATCATTGGTTAAAATGTACAACTTGTTTCTGGTGAGTGTTTTGAGAATCTTTTAATGATCCATTACAAAAGGAAATGCATTCATATTTGGCCTGCAAGTATTGATGTTTTAATATTTTACCAATTTGCTGATTATTATCCTAATTGTTAAAAGGTTGACTCGATTAAAAAAAAAGGTGAAAAATGATATCCCAAATTGACCAACAGTTCAACACTGAACATATTAATTTCATACTCATAGAAGGCTAAGAAAACAGCTCATATTAACTTTAATTGACTTTTTTTCTGCATTTGCTCAAATAATTTCTTGATGTAGTTAATTTACTGTTAATCATTGCATCGACATCATTTAACAATGAAAAATACTGATACAAAAGGAATAGGGTTATGATGAAGTCTGATCCCAATGTGAAACTTCAAAATTGTACTGGGGATAGAGTGCCATCTACAGGAATATTTAGCCAAGCGAAGATTATTATTAATAATTTAATCACAACACCGTTAGAAAATCGACCTTATCTCAAATAGATTAGGAGAAATAAGGCATTGATATTTAAATTACAGCCCAAACTGCACACTAGTGTCATCAATCTCATTACAATAAACTGGAAATAGAACACACTAAAACAACATCACATGTCCTCAGAATAAATGGCTGTAGATAACTATGACATCAACATTTGCGTCGCGTGCATTCAAAACAAACCCCTGGTTCTCACATTAAGGGCGCGTGTTAATGAAGTGTTGCACGCGCGTTTAGCACAAAAGTAACGTAATATCTCACAAAAGCACTTTGTTTCCCATGCTAAATGCTGTTTTAAGCTACAACGACGAGGGAAATCATAAGAAAGTTAGCACAGACTCATGGTTGCAAGCTAACGAGCGAAGTTACTGCTTTAATTTCCCTTTCAAACCGGTTTAATTGCGGTTGTCTTTGGTACTCACCTCACTGCTGTCAGAGAAAGAGGCCGGAACGACCCATTGCACGTGCACTGACAGCTATATTTTCTGGTGACTTTGTCAAACAGATTAAAGCTGCTGTGATATTTTTAAACCTCTGTCAATCAGACCCGTCGTTGTTTATTACTGGATTATTTGACTACTATCTGATGCAGCCTACTGCGACGTCAGACCCGCAGGTGAGACCAATCAAAGGCCGCCGGAGGAACCTAGCGACCAATGAGGCTGCAGCAGGGGAGGATGCTCCGCTTCAAGATTGGTGGCGACTGAGCAGAGAAGTGTCACAGAGGTTTCTGCTGGGAAACTTTGCTTTAATTTGACAAGGACAAGCATCCAAAAGTGGGTCAATCACAACATAAAGTGAGTTACTCACATTGTTATACTTCTAGTTAGATTCAAGTTAAAATATCTGATACACCTGTTGTATGGAAGCAAACAAGAGACAGAAGTATTTGAATTTTATCAGACACCGAATTTATAGCATTGAAAATAATTACTTTGACAATCATGTGTATGAATTTTGTTGCTCCGAATTTGAAATAAAAATGTAACAATTCAGGTTAAAAAAAATCGAATAGTCAAATTCTATGGAAGCAAACAAGAGACAGAAGTATTTGAATTTTATTAGACAGCGAATTTATAGCATTGAAAATAACTACTTTGAAAATCATGTATCTGAATTTTTTTGCTCCGAATTTACCTATGTGAAATAAAAATGTAACAATTCAAGTTAAAAAAAAGTCGAATATATGTTGCATCCATAGGCCTACACAAAATAAGGTACATCAATTTTTCTACAGCGAATTTAAGTTTCAAGTGTTTCAGTTTTTTTCAAGCAACATGAAGCAACAGCATGTCAAAAGTAGGTTTTTTCACACACCAAATTGCAGAATTGATGATTATAACTTCAAAAGAATGATGTAGGGCAGTTTTCTGAGGTGAAAGTTACCTCTTTACATCTCTGAAAGGTTATCTTTCTGAAAGATTTATACAGTGTGCTATGACACAGTGTATGAATGTTGTCTGACAATGCAGTGAGTTATATATTTTGTTTTTCATTTATCGTTAAATCAATCATCAGTTCGTACAGAAAAGACGGGCAGTATATGGTAAGTTAGAGTAGTATTATTTACATTGATTAAAACTGAGAAAACGTTTTTCTTTTCATCAATTCTCAGAGTTAAAACTTTTGATAAATAGTATATCAGAATTAGGTTACATTAAGTTTGACACAACATTGCATATCATTCTCAAGGGGAAAAAAGCTAGATATTTGACTGGACAGTTTAGGTTCCATTAACGGCAGTTTTGTTAAGACTGGCTGGTTTATACAGGGATGTAATGACTTTTTGCACACACAACAAACCACAGGCGACAGAACTATAATTACTACATGATGAATACTGTGGAAAGGTTCTGCTTTTTTAACAGTGCATAAATGCATTACATACAGTATGTAGCTGTGGAGTCTATCCAATCTATGCAATCATTATGGAGTGTTTTTTTGTCAAGTTTAATAATAAAGGATGATTCACAAACCGCAGAATTATCTTTGTAACATTTTGATGGGAAGGTTACATTTCCAAAAACATAATGTATATGCAAATGTTAACTTTTATTTCTTGATTTGTTTGTCATCAGAAACTTCAAGGTTATCAGGTTAAAAAGGAAAGCAAAATTATTTTCAAAATGTACACAAACAGTAGACTACCCAACCTTAAACGTACAGTTCACATTTAAATAGTTGTACAGTTCATCAGTAATTTCAAGAGGCTTGTATAATTTAATTCTCTTCTTTTTAAGTGACCACCTTCTTTTCAATGGGTTCAGATTTCAATAAACAGATTACAGTAACTTTTTGTTTACAACTAAACTGCTACGGTGATGCTTGAATTACCCTCCTGGGTCATGTAACACCTCACAGTTATTACAGTAACTTCCAGTGTACTGCGACTTGTTAAGGCACACTAAGAGCTAACTTCAATAGATAAATACATTATAATAAATTAGAAAATGTGCCCCCCATTGTTTGCTCACATCAGGAAAGTAGTAATACAATGAAATTCCTACAGCAGGAGGCAAAATTGCGGAGTAAAAACCGCTCACATAATAAAAAAGTTAGAGGCAGATATTTAAGGTCAAAAAGTTCATTGGCAAGTCTGCAGCTATATTTTATAATGTTGAGGAGTAACTTCAAAATCCTCAATGGAAGAACAGACCCCTTAATGTCGTCATTAATGAGCGAAGAATAGCTTAACAGTCATGGGAGTGAGTCCTTAGATCTCCATTCTAACACAGTGAAGGCAGTAAGCTCCAAGGCACAACATCTGCTCTGCTGTGAATCCAAATAAAACCTCCAGCAGCTTCAGGTTTCCTCTCTTCATTTTGGAATGATAACAGCCGACATCTTCTCAAAAAGGAATGCTACTTATGGTCAGGTTTTGGTGAAGAGATTATAGAAAGCAAAGCATGTGAATGGAGTGTAAGGCACCCAGTTAACACCCTCTACTGGGCTGGAGGTTGGCCCAGAGTACATGTGAGAGTACATGTGAAAAGAGCTGAACATACCCATCATGGCCTTCCAAGCTCCTTGTATGTTGTCTTTTTGTTGAATGAAGGGGAAAATACTCTGTTTTAATCTCTCTTTAGGTCTGGCTGGCCATGAGATGCTTCAGTGGACCTGGAGCGGACCGGTGTTAGTTCCAGGTTGACCGAATGTGTAGCAGGAGCAGCTCCATCATTGTTGACCAGGGCTCCATAGGAGAAAGAGCCATTGGAGTCTGGCTGAACAACCAGGCCTTTGTCATGAATAGTTGGGACTCCTGATGATGGAAGGTAAGGTAGGATAAGTTTCAAGTAAGGACATTGTAGTTAAAATAAAGAAACTGAATGATGAATTTGCAATGGAACTTTTGGGAAGTGTTAACAAGTATGCCAGGCTATAGTATAAATCAGTAAACTGTCAATTTGTACAAATCTTTAAATATCAATATTTACAATTTTCTATTATTTAAATAAAATTGTATACAAACCATCAACCATTTCCATAGTCACATATGGCTCAAAGTTCTTTGTCTTTTTCCTGTTTTTGGTGATGAGATACACTCCAAGGAAACAGAATGCAGATCTGTACAAAGCACAAAATATGTGTACAATTCTTTAATGCAAGTCACCCATAATTTAATTGCATCAAATGTATGTTTCTTGGATATTTTTCTATAACATTAAAAATAACTTCACAGGCCTTTCACGGAGCAGACATTTTAACATGTAGTAGGAAGAGCACAGGTGTTACTAATACAAGATGGTTTCAGCATGCACAATACCAGGAAACTAAAGGAGTTCAATTGAATTCAGCCATCATTTTTCTTTATTATTAAAAAGTGTGCTTGTCCTACTGGGACATTTCAAAATGTCTGTCAGAAAGACCCATGATGGACGATTACTCACCCCAACAAAAACATGCAGATGTGAAGGATGTCTTCTTTATTGAACTCTAGGTAGAACACAGCACCTGAAAAAAACAGAAGAATCTTTGTTGACTCTACTGGCGCGTTTCCACTGCAGCGCGGAGCTCGCTTTAAGCGTGCCGAGCCGTGCGGGGCCCGTTTTTGGTTGCGTTTCCACTTGGCCTAGTACCGGCTAGCGGGTGCTAATTCACAGTTTTTCTGGCCCCATAAAATCATGGTTCTAGGGCCAGGAACAACCAGGCTGAGTCGGGCTGAGTATGCTAAACTAAAGAGAGAATCGCTGGCAATGGGGCTACAACTACAACAAGATGAACATATTTGACCGTGATTTAATTGTAATACACGTTTCAAAATGATGCCGAAGTAACAACATACTGATACCGGTTAGTAAAAACCATGAATTAATGCTCTGACAAGTCTGCAGACAGACGGCAGGCGAAAAACCTTTTAAAATGCGTGTTGTCTAAATGGAGATTGGCTAAGCTAACGTTGTAAATGCTCCGACCGTCCACACTCACAACAACGGCCTATACAGACATAAATAAACCAGCGACTGTATTCGCCATGACACAGACAGTCTGTGGTTTGTACTTGTTTATTTATTTATTCATTTATTTAACAGGGACAGTGCACATTAATGAACATTTCTCTAAATGTGCCAGAGTTAGCCAAGAGGCTATTTTTCATCTGTAGTCCCTGGACAGATTTTAAAAGTCAACCTAAAACACATTTCATTTTAAACAAGTAAATACAATGCATTTAAAACATGCAACAGACATTACTGGCAATTTAAAATACAGAACATTAAAACAAAACAAATAAAACAAAACAAAACAACATGTTAAAACAAAGGCAGTGGGTTGTAAGGAGCAGAAGATTGGGTCAGTGCCGGCAGAGCTGATTCCCCACTACCATATTTTGAGCTTTGATTTAAATAAAGTGAATGTGGTCTGGTCTCTGATTGGAGGTGGGATTGAGTTCCATTGCTGAGCAGCTTTAACAGAAAATGAACACCGACTGAAAGAACTTTTTCTGAGTGGAATAATGCAATCTCCTCTCGCTGCACCTCTTGTTACCCTAGTTGCAGTTGTGCGTATGTTAATAAACTGTCTAAGAGGAGGTGAGGTAAGGCCGTTGACAATCTTGTAAAAAAGGCAAGCATTTGCATGTGTAATGAGGTTTTCCCAGCTTAGCAAGTTGTATTTTTGGAGTATTGGGCAGTGATGCGAAAAAACAGATTTTTTGTTCCAGNAATTGTGTACGATGCTTTTGTGTTTTTCCCCTTCGATTCGGAGAAACAAATAGTTTTTTCGGAGTTAAGGATGGCCGAAGACACTACACTACCCATAATCCTCAGCTATCGTTTGGGACTACACCAGTCCGTTTTGCTTGACAAACCCCGTGATTAATCTTCAAGCTCTGTGATTGGATGTTGACTGTGCGCCAAGGTTACGCCAAGCGTCAAACAGCAGCACTTTGAAATGGAATGAAACCCAGTGACGGCACACTATCCAAAACAGGATACGAACGAATCCTGTGCTTATCGACACCGGTTAAACATGTACACCATGCAATTTATTGTTACTTTGTAATTCTACTCCACTATAATTCAGAGGATAACCTGGTATTTTACTCCACTACATTTATTTTAGTTACTTTTCAGATTCTGATTAATGATGTGAAATATAAACAACCCTTAAATCAGACTTTAGTTACACCTGAGTAAAATTCAGGTAAGGTGATTGTCAAGTGCCAACAATCAGGAGAGATATTTGATAAAGGGTGCTTGAAAGACAAAAAATGTATCTGCAGATCCCTAAAGCATATTCATTACTCGTTATTGTCTAATTGTTCATTAAAAACTGTATATAATGGCTATTTTGCACATCCCTTTCAAGATTTTCTAAGGTTTATTGACATATCATACAACTATGGTGTAGTTATGCAATGAATTCAAAACTTGGGTCGCATGTTACTCAACAGTGCATTACAAGACATCTATCAATATGTGTGTATACCTCCACCATTAAACTGTCGTATTCTCCACATTTCTTATTCTATCTACATACATCTTCTAAGAGTATAATTAATATGTATAATATCAGTTAAAATAAGTGCTTCAACATAGTTAACATTGCAGGAAGTTGATTGTCAAGTCCCAAAACAAACCATGCAATATATTAGGCGTTAAGTACTTTGTCAGGCTTAACATTTATCTCTAGATACCCCCAAAGCTTTTTTCTTATTTAAACGAAGAGGAGTTAGTGTAGTGAGTTTCAGAGCAGTGTAATAATTATTTGACCTAAAACTAAATGTGTTTATGAATATCCTCTGAGGAGGACATTGGGATTTGCTGACTTTTTTTTATTTCCTCCATTTGACACAACACAAAATGGAGTCCACTGTGGGCCAAAACCATGGATGTATAATAAGGCCAAAACTAACACGTAGGTTTCTGTAGGGTTCATGGCAGATGGATGCAGTTGCTCTCAGGAGGATATATAATAAAGGTGTGTTAACTGCTGAGCCTATTTACTGTGCATACGACACACCTGGCACAGTTTGTTATTATATTGCCACACTGTTTTGATACTGACATTTTATCTTTGCCTAACTAAGGTGTGTCTGCACTATTGTAATTTTAAATAACTCAGTTACGAAGCTGTATAACACGAGCACCAAAACCACAACTTCAGTCAACTCCATCATGTCTGAGGTCGGAAGGTAAACAGACGCATCATATACAGCGGAAGCGGAAGTTTTTTTTCTTCTTCTTCTCTCGGTTTTTTGGCGGATTGCAACTTTAAGGTGCATACCGCCACCTACTGTACTCGCCGTAAAGTTGTTTGCGGCCTGCAAGAAAGTTATATAGGACATGAGGTTAGACGTTTTTTATGCTAAACTAAGCTTGGACACAAAATCTGTCTGGATATCTTTGACCTGCACTGTATGAAATAATCAATAAAAGTGAAGGTGTATCAGGGGTAATGTCGTGGTCATTCAGATGGCAGGTAAGTGTGGATATCCTTCAACAGATATCCCTGCAATCTGCAGTCATCAGGTCCATTTGTGCGGCTCTACGCCAGCCTATCGAGCGAGATTTAATGTAATTCAAGGAGAATCTGCATCGATTGATGCTTGAGAGTGCAGGGGGGAAACTCTTTCCCTCAACACTGACTCAAAGGAGAGGCCAGGGTCACACCACTGCAGGAAGTATTGAGTCATAGCTCCAGTCACAAGTGGATTGAAAAGTGATAAGGCGATGCAAAGCGAGAGAAAGGCTTTCAGAAGGCACTGATAGGATGTAGATCTCAGGGGATTAAGATTACTGAGTAAGCACGATGCATAAAAATAAGCGAAACGTTATTCTTCAAGCCTGAGAGTACAAAAAATACAAAGCCGTTGATGTGTCTCTATTAAAAAGTAAAGGACCAAAGAAATTGAAGTGTCAGTTTAGGTAAAGTAATGAAAAAAGATTGTTATTTGAAGAATACGAGATAAAAGTTGAAGTGTCAGTTTAACTTTGGATATAGTATTGAATATTAAATGAATACATCGTGCATGAAATACTACAAACACCAGAAAACAGCAAGACAGTTCAAGTCGAGGATCGTTGAGATTCCCTAATCAACAAATCAAGCCCCCCTAATTCATTCATGCCATCCTGAATTGATAAAATGTCACCATTTGACTGGCTCTGAGGAAAATCACTGATTCTCCTGTGGTAGGACTTGAATTGAACTGGCAACTAATTAATTCAAGAGCAAACAAAGCACTGGACCTATTAACTCATTAATCACATATCGAATTAGACTGAAAATTAATTTAAACACAAGTTAAGAGCATGGCAAGACTGACGGAAGGTTTGCACAGGTAATCTAGCCGCTGGAGGGTCGAACAGGCATTAAATCCACCACTAATGTCATTATTCAATTATTGTATGCTTCTAGACTGCAACATATTACCACTAGTTTGATTGCCTAACAGGCTTATGAGTGACTGTGTTGGTGTGTGTTTACCATGCGAGCAGTGAAGTGGGCTGGAATAGGTGACTCGTTTGACAGGTGCAGAACTCGAGTTATGTCAGTCAGAACAGGGATTCGGCCAAAGTCCAGCTTCGGGGTCTCAACATGAACTTTTGGTCCCTGACCAACACAGGACAAGACCACCTCCTGGAACAGAACGGAACAGAGGTGGGTTAGAGAACAGAACTTATTATATACTTTTGCGGTCTCTCACAGACCTTTGTTTTCCTGTGACAGCTAGCAGTAATTGATTTTTTTATAAGAACACAAATGAAAAAAACTATTAGTCAGCTCACTAACTAGGTAGCTAGCTAGCTAGGAGGAGACTGGGCATTAGCTCCAAGGCGTACATTAAGTTAAATTGATGTAGCAACTCGAATGCAGACATTGCAAACACTTGCTGATAAAAATATAATTCTAATTCAGGAAGATATATTGCTGTTTTTACCCCAAGGGCTTCGCGTACGCATATATTCAACCATTAACAGTATAGATGTTAACACTTAGAAGCACACGCACACAAATGCACACACACACAGCATTCCACTGACCAGGGGTGGCTGGCTGCTGCCAAACACAGCAATGCGTAGAGTGTGCTGCTGCCTTCCAACCGCCTTAGCCAGCAGAACCACAGGAAGCTCTTCTGAAGTACGAGGAAGAATCAGTCCTCTCGGTGTATCACTGCCAAAAAGCAATGACGGACTTTCCTCATGTTCCTGATAAAGGTGACACATGGAAATATGTTTTTAATTCAGGCATACAAACCCAACATTGCAGGTTCAGATAATAAAAATGCAAAATATATATAATATGAATTATGTCATTTTATTATGGATTAGATACCTGGCATTATAAAAAGTCATTAAAGTTGTCTCTACTTTTAACCAGCTGCAGAATTAAAATGAAGCTCTTATTAATGGATCATTAGTTAGAACCTATTAATAGTATATTTATTATTCCGAAAATGGCCATTATGTATAATGAGTACTTTTTGTTTTGCTACTATAAGGACCTTTGACTACTTTTTTTTACTTTTACTTAAGCAACATTTCGAATGCAGGACTTGTAACTTGCCATTTCTACACTAACTGGAGTAAAACGTCATTTTAGTAAAAAGGTAATTTCAATTTTTTCCAATTTTACCAAAATGTTTCAATACGGTTTCATAGTGCTAATAAGTCAGGATCTGAATTGTCTAACCATGGCATTAAAAGGAAATAATTCAAAATGTTGGGATTGACAATCATTTGCTTTCTTGTGGAGAGACGGATGAATGAATGATTTATTTTGTAATCATATTGCTCACATCTACCACATATACATTTTGCTGTGTTCATCTGGAAATTAGCCATTGTTATAAAGAACCTTGACAGGCTTGGTGCTTGATATTTTTTCACTAGGACCCTAATAAACATACAAATAATGATCATCTTCAACAAATGACTTAACCTGGTCGAGCATGCCGTAGCAGGCCAGCAGAGGGCTGCTGTTAGTCAGCCGCACCCGCTGCTCATACGGGTGATCGAGGAAACACCTTTCAAAGTCCAACACTGGAGTCTCCACCACAATATCAGGAACACAACACCTATTAGCAAAGAGAAATAGATAAAGAAAGGAGAATTGAGGGAAAGATTTCAGGTTTATTTATGAATCACAACGTGACACAACTGCTGCTATTAATTAGAAATGATTCATAAATATACAATGACGGTTATTGCCGAGAGGAAGTCAGATTACCATCGCTCCACTCCTGAATGATGGTGCAGGTGACATTCAAATGTATTATTATGCAAATTAGACTCTGAATATTGAACACATACTCCACAACGTAATTAATAATAAAAAAAGAAAAGTACTGATACCGTCCACTAGACTCCTAGTTACGTTGCGAGCTGCGTACATGATTTCAAATACCGCGAAATAATCTGTGACGCATTTGTGTGTATTGTGTTTGTTTCCCGGGAAAATACTCACAAGAAACACCGGCAGTTGTTGTGCCTGCTGTGACGTTAAATTGCTGCTTGTAATTATGCCTTTAAAAGCTTCAAAATTGTATTTATCATCTGAATTTGGCGAAACAAGTTTAATATTCTAAAAACCAAGACTTTGTTTATTTGAAATCAGATGAAAACAAACTGTCACGGACCCTGCCGTGTTATCTATGATTACTATACGCTTTTCATTCAGAATTTCAGCGGGAGGGAGGGGGAGCGGCGCTGAGGAACAGCAGAGTGCAGGTTGACAGGTGTCTGTGGTGACATTGCCCTTATTGTGCGTCAGCAGAGACAGGCTACAAGTGTCTTAGGTTCAAGTTAGACAACTAATGTCTGGGTTAGTGTTCATGTCTTCATGTTTATGTCATCTTAAGGGTTAATCTCAATGCACTCACTGTTAAATAACCTGTTCAATACAAACATGCCACTTGTAAACATTAAATAACATTTCTGTGAACTGATATTTGTTTAGTGAGCTTATTAGAGGATGTTCCCTGAAAGATTGTAAAATGTCAATGAAGATGTCAGACTTAGTATATTTGTTAATAATTACATACAATACATGGAATTTTTGTGTGTGTGTGTTCCAAGTGAATCTGCGGCCCCCTGGTGGCCAGTGCATCAATTATGTGGCCCCCACCACCATCAAAGTAGCCCATCCC
Organism: Notothenia coriiceps; assembly: GCF_000735185.1. Taxonomy (NCBI): domain Eukaryota; kingdom Metazoa; phylum Chordata; class Actinopteri; order Perciformes; family Nototheniidae; genus Notothenia; species Notothenia coriiceps. The sequence goes on from NW_011333040.1 coordinate 14,507,119, forward strand.
TGTACTAGGTCATCCTTTATATTCATTCATCTTCTACAAATACAAGTATTGAACAGTGTTATGGCAGAAGACAAAAACATATGAATAAAGTAAATGAAAGGAATAATATGAAACAAGGGATGGATAAAATAAAAATAGAATAATATAAAATAATATGAAATAGAACAAAATAAATGATGGTTTATAAATGAAAGTAAACCATGCACTGATAGAAGACCATGTGCATGCACGTTTTTAGACTATGTGTTAAATAGAAACAAATACACAAATAGTTAATAACTAATTATCCTTACTCTATTCCTAATTCTACAGTTTTTTCTTTGTTGTGGATTGTATTTTTTTTTTTTTATGCTGTCTCTGAAAATATATGATACAATCTGATAAGTTAACTTTGTGCAAGTTTGGAGTACACATGTCAAAAGTGTGTTGACATGTGTAAATGTGTCTGACCTGGCGTAGATAGGCAGAGTCCCGATCTCCTCCCCGACACCCTCCACATCCACCACCAGCGCCAGCCTGTATGTCTTCACTGTGTTGGAGCATAGCGTCACCTGTATACATATAACACAGTACTTTTAAAGTCTGGCAAGTTGCACCATCCGGTTACTCATTGTGCACTGCATTTGGTCCTACTTCACATTGAAAGGCAGTTCAGCCCTCAAAACAGCAAATGTAAGTACAGAACCAGCGACACAGCAGGGGGGAAACCAGCTAACGTGACTCTATGCAAATATAACTAAATACACCCACCAACACCTTAAAAACTCATAACATTTATTTTGTTCCAGGAGAAAAACAAATGTAAAAAAAACAGTTTTATTGAGGGTTGATGCAAAACACTTTTTCTTTTGAGGGGTTTCCTGAAGTCTCCAAATGTAACAATTTCAAATGGGTTCCCACTCTATTCAATGACTTACTATACCTTAATAGTGACATCAGACAGACTACGCATAGAGCCTGCAGCAGGCATGACGGTGAACTCTACAGGCTGTGCACGAAGGCCTCTATCAGCACCGCATTCCCAATTGATCCTTGACACCTCAACCGCCTGTTTGAGACTAGTGACACTCGGAGACCCTCTCCCGTCTCCCAGGACACGCAGGGAAAAGTTCAAAGGCACAAAGGAGGTGTTGTAGAGGGTAAAAGCCAATGTTTGAGGGAAACCTGAACAAAGATATGGATGACAAGGATAGAACAAAGGGGGACATCAAAAAACAAAACAAGGATGAAGTAGAGAATGTGATCGTCCGGAGTATAATATATATTTTGTAGCAACTGAAATTGAATAAGCCCAGGACGATGTCACTCACCAAAAGCTACGTCTCCAAAATTAATCTCAGAAACGTTGAAGTCGAGTGCGGGAGCAACGACACAACCCCTGAAAAAAGAAGATAAAAACATGAGACATTATTCAAAGGAGGTTACAAATGTTTATATCATAGAAAAAAATGAATAAACAGCGAGATTACAACTGAAAACAGTGGAAAACTGTTTGCTAAAAGATGGTCAAAATTAATACCAGCAATACCAGAACTCCACTACCAACATTTCATACAAATGTTCTCTTTTGTCTTATTTATTGAATTCTTTATGCCTGTATTTGTTTTTGTTTTATTCAGATTATAACACATATTATTACACTGGTTATTGTTTGGCTAATATTAAAGGAATATTATTTAGTAAATTCATAAATGTTTAGAGAGATGAAGTAGTTGAAATGTGCTCCTTTAATTATTTGATTTGAACTCAACATTACCAATGAAAATGTATGTTTGAATAATGTCCATAAAAGACAGTAAACAATGTATCTAAGGTACAAAGTGTGTCATTGTATAAGCATCTATCCATGTCATTTGAACCGTCTCTAAAGACTAAAATCATGAACCATGAGAAAACTTCATAATTTGATTATAAACACTGCCACTACTTTTAAGGTTTTCATTTGTCTTGGATGAATCTGAATTGCTCGCTGGCTTCACCTGAAGGTCACAGTAAGTGGTTGAGGCTGTCCTGTGACAGTTAGCAGCAAGTCCTCAGAGAAAGTTCCCAAGATGCAGCTCTGAAAGGTGACTTGCACAATCTGCCAGGCCCCAGAGGAAACAACACCTTCCTCAGGACTGAAGGAGAAACAGCGGCCGAATGTGGTGTCGGGGTTTGACATCCTGAAAGGGGCATCAATCACCCCTTTGTTGTACATCTCCACCTGGAAAGAAGGATCCACTCATTCAATACTTTTGTTGTACTAGGCCCACCCTAAATAATGAAGGAATGAGCTTGCAGTAAATGTATGTTCTTTTTTGTAATATCTTTTCAAGTTCAGTTTTGATTTAAATAAATGATGAGCTGATGGAAACTATTTTACTTACACTTATGTATACTAGAAAAACATTTGTCAAGTGTATCTGTTGTTTTTATGTTGAACATTTTAACAGTTAAATTACTTTAGACTTTTAACAGTTTTGTCTTATCTATAAGAAGAGGCACAGAACGAGTATGATGTCAACACAAAATGTGAATTTAAGAACATTGGTGATATTTACAAAAATACATTATGTAATGTCATGCAAATGTGTTCACAAGGCTAAAAATACAAACTTCAGTTTTGTTGTTAAGGCACTTGACGGGGCAAACCATTTCTATATGCTATATTGTTCCTAATGGGACAAAATAACATGGACACCTTATAATGTAAAAATATTATATATATATTACATATCATTATACCAATAACCTCATAACAGTCTTGCTCCATATCCATTTTTTTTACTATTGCATTGTATTGTAATATATTTAACTGGCATTCACTCACTATATTATCCATATAGCTTGGCCTGTTAGTACCTTGTTTTTGTCTCTGATTAAAAATCCAAATGATTTGATAATTGTAAGTTATCTTGAGTTTGACTAAACAAAAAGACTTACTTAAAAAAGGTAGGCAGGATATACCACACACACAAGTTGTTACACAGTAATACTTTTTTAAAAGGCTAGACTGTTCACTTCGGCTTAACCTTTCTTACTTCATAACAGTCTTTGCCACCAATGTCTACGTTTTTCATATCCATCCGGTTATAAGTGAGTTGGAGGTTAGGTCCCAAGCCCTGTGCTTTTATTGTGAGAGGCAGCCGAGCTTCACGACCTATAAGAGCAGTGACAGACAGGAACAAATTGACAACACAGGTAAAGACAGAGAAAACGAGGGTCAGGGAAACAGAAAAGACTAAAGCAGAGATTCAAGAACAACGCTGGGAAAAAAGGACTGCATACAGTACGAGAAAAGGGAAAGGCTGTATGGGTCGTCAGCCTGTTTATCCTCTTTTCTATTGTTTCAGTTTTCATGTATTTGAATGTGTTACGTATTTGTCGGTTGAAATATAAAGGGTTAAAAAAAGGGTTGTTCCAAATACAAAATGTCTAAATCCTTGATAAACATTCACTTTACATCAGCTTCTTTCTAATCTACTTTTCTCTTTCACTCTCTGTGAATTTCCTTAAGGGCAAAACAGTTATATCCTGCAGTTCTGCTGAATAAGCTTCTAAAGCTTCTTGCAAAATGAGGAATCAGGGAATGGTAGTCTCCAGACCGGCTGTCATTGACCTTAGCTGGTCAGGTCGTTGCCTGCCTCAGAAAACATGGAAATTCATGTAAATCTGGCCTCCGGCTGCAGAGACACTCGTGATGGCCACATGCAAATTTCCCAACAACCTTTTACTACCGCTGGGATGAGATTAATATATTGGAGCCTCATGACTGCATTGTCGAATATGAAAATGGGTTCATGTAGCAATAAGTCATCGGAGAGTGAAACCAATCAGGCAGATTTAAAGGTTAATTTGTGATGATAAGAGTAGATGTCATACACTACAGCAAAAGAGAACATACAAAGAGAGAGTTTTGGCCGTTTGGGAGGGGCAGTTCTTCCCTGACAATAACTACACAGACAGACACGGTTTGCTACCCAGACTTGTGTGTCTAACCTTTGTCTGCACCAACCCACTGAGGGGAGGAAAATCTTTTATGAGAAAGACAACGCTATTGATTTATAGCAGGAGTGTAAAGTCTGCTTAAAGTTGTCAAAACAACTTCCAAGGTGTGGAAGAACAAACAAAAGAGTTATACTCTGAGAAGGTTCGGCTCAAGAACAAAGCCAAGTTTTTGTTAAGTGTCTCTTAAGAAAATGTAAGCCTTACATATTCTTAGCTTTAACCTGCAGCTAGTCATTTTATCCCAAATTCCTCCCTTACCAAAATTCAACAAAACATGTATTATCTTTTAAAATTGTATCTGTATCTAGATTCATTTGAGATGGGGTGTGTTTTATATCTTGCCCTAAAATGGTTCTGAATGCCCGTTCGTGACAACACCTTATATTTGTTGTGTAATTTGTTTGAGACTGAAACGGACAAAGCCCCAATTATTTGATAGTTTTTGGCACTTGACCTAGTGTATGGTCTCCATAATGTTGTCTTGATTGTCAAAAAGGAAATTAGTTGAATTTTGAAGGTCTCTTGGGCTACTTGACATCCCAACTGCTAAGTTGGACCGTGGTGCAAAGGACATTCTGAATAGATGTTATACATGGGGTTGCTTTGTAAATGAAACAATGCCAAACAGAAGCGATATTAGAATGTCTGTACATAGTAGGCAAAGGATTACATGGCATGTTCTGATTTCATATTGCACTTTATGTTGCTGGTTTAGCTAACCAGTTAGTTACATGTTATGATCAGTGCCCTTGCTTTAGAGGTAAATGCTGTCCATAGAACAGATTTTTAGTAGTTAGCATAGTTACAAAAGTGAACAGATTTTAAAGTCATGCTAGAAGCTCTCTGAGGCTGTATTTAGGCAGAATGGGGCTTTAAGCTAAACATCAGCATTGATGTTTAGCAGGTACATTTTTAACGATGTTCACCAAGTTTAGCATGTCTGTATTTTAACATTTGCTAATAAGCATCAAACTAAAGGTAGCCCACATCTTAGGATAAAATAGAAATGTAATTAGCCTAGCAGGTATCTTGTATTAAGAAACATCTTACTGGACACATTTAAAGTTTTACCTTATAACAAGGATTATGGATCAGTCGGGAATCAAGTGATCACATCTCATCCTAAGGCAAATCACAAGTCTGTACTACCATACACCATGACAATCAATCCCAAAAATATTGAGACATGTTTCTCAAGACCAAAATGGTCATGCATCTTAAAGTAGTTAAGATGTGTACATGCAATATTATGCTATGCTACCTAAATGGTCGTTGTGTTTTCTAGCTAGGCACTGACCTGTGACATGACAATATATGGTTTGTTGGTACAGCTTGGCCTCGTCGGGTTTGAAGATAATGTTGAACTGCGCTGGCGTTTTAGGCCAGATTTCACCCTCCTGAGCCATGAGAAGACAAGAACAAAAACAAGTGGTCATTTTCTGAGAGGATATCAATCAGACATGCATATAACTGTAAGGGTATAATCTTTCACTCGGAACGGTTGGTTTGAGAAGAATCCACACTTTACGTTTGAAGCATCTTAATAGTAGGAATGGAAAAGAGGAGACATTTTTTGGGGGTGGAAGTGTTGGTGCATTTTAAAAAACAATGTGGTTGTATTTTTATCCTGGTCAAATCTACACGCAACACTAACCAACACCAACTATCTCTGTCACCTACTAATACCTGTGTGTGTGTGTGTGTGTGTGTGTGTGTGTGTGTGTGTGTGTGTGTGTGTGTGTGTGTGTGTGTGTGTGTGTGTGTGTGTGTGTGTGTGTGTAGATTGTGTAGACTGCTGATCAACCCCCTAAAATGTGCTCTCAATGTATTTGGGCTGGACTACAGTACACACTGTTTACTCTCTCTGCCCCCCCCCCCCCCGTCTCTCTTGCCCTCTCCTTCTGTTTTTTGACCGTCTCCGCTCTCCCTCTGCCCAGGGAGCCTGGGTGAGTTGAGCGAAGGAGACACTGGCAGAAAAGGGAGATGGCGGTGTCAGAACAGGTCATGCTACCTGAAAGTCCCCCGGCAGAACGAGCTGTGACCCTCCCGTTACAGAGCAGTCAGATTGAATTAACATTTGACCAATTTGGCATAGCATGTAGCGAAAAGTGTCTTTTAACCTAAAGACCCTGTTTTAAACATCCAACACGCTTAAGGCCGTAAAGTGCTGCAGGAAATTAGTTACCATTTAACCACTTGCGGTTCTTTTGTCTCAAAGTCAATGTGTCTTTTAACATGTTTTTGGTTAGATGCCTGAAATAAGATCTGTGGTTGACATAAGCTGAAGAGCAGACCCCGGCAATAACACCAGCTATCATACCTAGTGTGAGTGCATTTGGAATATTTTAGTACTGCAGTTATCTTTCCCTCCTAATGATTTGTCTTTGCCTAATTATTATGTTTTTCATCAAGGTCAAGGAAAAGTGGTTTGGAAAAGACAAAGGAACAGTTTTTTTGACTATTTGATAGGAGCCCCTTATTTGCACTTACCGGCAAACCAATGGTTTAACTTCATCACTCTGTCACTTAGTAGCTAGGTTTTCATCTAAACGTATAAATTCTCCAGTGGAAAATCATTGAATGATTGCATTAAAAACCTTTTTTGCAATATTTCAAGATATATTTTGAATTGTTCTGCCTTTCTAACTTATGATTTCTAAGCAGGTGGTTTTAATTTAAAAAATGTATAATATATAATTATAATACCCCTCTCGTTCTAAGCCTCAACATGTTACTGTATAAACACGGCAGATGCTAACAAGTGACGCGACATTAGCCACATTTAGCTTAGCAGTGGTGACGCGAAGCCATGCGACCGTTTATAGCCTAACGTTAGCTCTTTACTTCTGCTAATTGCATTAATGATTCAAAATTCATAAATTGGTGGAGACTATACTGCTGAACAAGAATGTACGTATCATAAACGTGTGTTTACCACATATCTTATTTTCCACAATATTCCAAAATTCAATGGCAAAATCCAATTGGCTTTTAGTTGAGAGAGTCCTCAACTAAAAGAACGGGTCGGGCTACAAAAATACGTCATCACTACACCACTCTATTGAACTAGCTACTAAATCCCTGCCAGCTTAGAAAAGGCTCTATTTAACTCTCTTGGAATTAATTAAAGTATCAAATTATTCAGACACATCATGAGCGGTTATTATCTCTGCAGTAGTCTTAGTAAGGAGAGAAACTAGGCTGCAAATCCATGGGGTGTGGATTATTAGCTGACAAGAGATACTGGGCAAGTGGGATTTGTTAAAACAGGAAAGCACAGACACACATAAACACACCGCTGGTTCCAGAGTTAAGCAGCTGTGTGAGAGGACCAGGCGTTGGTCCTCCACTAACTGGCTTCTGCGTTCTTGCAGGGCTTTCGACAGCTGTGGGAGGCGATAGATCGCTGTGGGGTCGGACTCACACTGAACAAGCCACCGTTTTCTCTCCTCCTCCTCCTCCTGTTGGAGTGATGAGCTCTCCCTAGAGAAATGGAGGAAGCAAGGGAAGGTGAAAGTCAAAAACAAAGAGAAATGAGGATGGAAGAACAAGGAGTCTCAGACAGGAAGAAAGTGATGGGAATTTAAGCTATTTTTGGCATCACATGCTGTGTTCATTTTACTTTCTACTTGTACATAGGGAAACGGGAAGCTTGTACAGGCCACAAAAAACATCTTGTCAAAGACAAATTCCAGTATTGTCTGTGTGAAGTCATTTATGTTCATACACACATACCTCAAGAAGCTCAAGGTCTCCTCTTGCAGGCTGGGCCATGTCGTCCAACAGTACTTTAGAGGGATCTCACTCTTGTAGGTGAGAGATACTTTGCACACGTTGGCCAGGGAAATGTAAGTCTGATTTACCAGAACAGATTCACACTCAAGATGGATGTCCAGTTCCTCACAAGCCCCGTACAAAAAGATGTGCACATCTTCACCTGCGCAGAAAAACAGCAGATGTAAAAGAACAGAGACAATATCAGTGTTTTTGAGACTTGTGATTATTAACTATTAAGTGCTCCTTTATGTGGGTCCCATAAGACTTGGGATGGTCACACCAAATCATAATTTTAGAAGATGAGTAGATGCTTAATCAAGTCCAAGTAAAACTCCTGAATAAGTAAGTTGAGTGAGGAGACGCTCCAGTCTTTAAAACCTCCGCCTAATTATCTCAAAAGAGGTTTTCTGGGTCGAGGTTTGCGGGCTGAGTGTCAAATGTGGCTGACATCAACAACTTCCGCATATGTATTGAAGAAGTGGATCAAGTGATTGATAGCTGAGGCAGTGCCAAATAGTCATGTTTGTTTAGGAAGTTTCCCCAACTGAGTGAAATGACCCAGAATTACTGGAGTGTTGGCTATGATAAGAGCTTTTTGAAAGTGCTATAAAAGGTGCATCAATGCTTCCCTGTTACTACCTTTGGTATTGGATACACTGGATCCTCCTTGATGAAAGGAAAGGATATAATGCCATCCCCTAAGTGTGGCACCAATTAGCCATTCATCATGACTGACAAATGCAGATAATTAATGTTATAGTGCTTATAAAGCTGTTTCCAACTTATGCCATATCTTGCTAAAAAGCTTATATGTTTTAACCTTTCAACACTATTGTAAACCAAAAGGCAAACTATGACGATTACGCGAATGAATGTTGCAAAATGATCAAATGACATCAACAAGTTTTGTGTTTAAAAGGTTATATTTTCATTCTTCAATGGTGATCAGGACAGTAGTAGACCTAACGAGTTATGTAGACATTGCATAAAGTATTATTTTCCAAATATCATATTAAATTATTACTATGTCTTGATCTTAACTGACGTTTTTCATTACCGACCAATGGTGCAATTGTATCACCCATTCACTTAGCCAAATGGACCGTAAATCCTAAACAGGATTTTGAAGAAATCGGCAGGAAATAATGCTAATGTTATGCATTTTGTTATGCGATTATAAGAAGTTAGGTCGTATAACCCTCCGGTTGGGAAGCAATTAAACCATTGATTTGCAAACAATTTGTACCTGCCTATCATAAAACAGTTTTTGCAATATTTTAAGATTTATTTTGAATTTTTTGAGTTTCTACCTTATAATTCCTATATCGTTTTTTTTATGAAGAAATTGAAAACAGGTAGATGGAAACACACCTAGTGAGAGACCTATGCATTTAAAGGACTGGCCTGCACCTAACTGCTCTCCATCCAAAAAGGTGCACCTGGACGTACCTTGTTTTAAAGCTGCATGTATAAATGAATGAATAGGGAATTTTTTGAGCAACGCACCATAAGTGCTTTTGTTGATTTTTTCAAAGCGCGACAGTTCAACAAATTACCGTAAATACAAAGCCAACATGTCCTCAGGAGCATACTGATGCCACACAATTGTACCTATTGTACTTCCTGCAATTTGAATATTGCACTATTCCATATTTCAATATCATTTTTGATTAATTGTGCAGCCTTAATCAATATACAACTGTACAGGAAAGTTGGGTTTATCTAATGCATTAAGTGAAGCAATGTCCTGAAGTGTAGTTGCATGGGGGAGCGACAGTTAGACACTGTTATTCTGCACATATAGCACAAAATAATTCTACCCACCGAGCAGCCACTGCTGCTCCTATGGGAGTCTCAGGCCTAATGTGGGCAGTGGATCGAGGGGAAACTCACAGTGGAGTCAAGGACACACTGCAAAGTCTAGCTTTGAAATGCTGGATCTGGATCAAAAGGAGATTAAAATGGCTCTCAAAATATCTTGGAAAACTGGCATCTAAAACAAATAATGAAGCCAAAGCCTTTTTGGAGTTTCTGCTATGTGAAAAACATGGCTGAAATAAATAAGAAATGCATAAATAATAATGTAGCAGACGCACAGTAAATATGATAAAACATCAATTTCAAAGTATGCATCTCTGGAGGTAAGAGAGACAGACTCTTAATAGGAAATCTATTGAGTCTCTGTAGAAGATGCCACCATTACAGTGTGTGCCATCAGTGAGCGAAAGAGCAACAATAAGCAGCAACACAAAGACGATGCAAATCAAGGTTTTGTATAAAGCCACCAAGAACAAGGGCTTATGTAAATGAAGTGAGTGTTTGTTTATATTCAAATAATAAGGAGTGGAGTTTTAGCCTGTAGAAACACACTCCCTATCCTGATATTATTTATATTTGTATACCTGCTGAGGTTACTTCTTTTAAGTAAGGACACATCCCTCTGAAAGTCTCTCTTATCACACACAGTGAACTCTTTCACAGTTTGGATATAATATAAGGGAAAGTCTAAACACAACAGGGTTCTCCTCCATGATTATGTAGTTAATAATTTATTTGATATTTTATTTCCCTAGTGTAAATGAAAACAATGATACCTTGGTCAATCAAATTACCTCAAATGAGACATGGAGGATTTGCAAACAGTGCCACTCAAAGAGTGGGCATTTCATTTAATTGTGACTGTTGTGCTTTTCAAAGCTCGTCTCACGCCAAAACAAACGTGGAGACTTGCCATTAATTACTTTGCACAATTGAATGGAGTGAGCGAATTAAATGGATTACAAGTGCTCTGGTATGCAGGTTTGTTCAATTGACGAGGGGATTGATGGTCGCTCTGCAGGATGGTGAGTGAAACCGACTCTTGGCAGAGGATTAGAAACTTGACTCTGGTTTGACAGTGCAAAAATGTTGGGGTCTCAACTTACACTGGTGCACTTCCACTGATTTGAAAAAACAAACCCAAGGCAAGATGAGGCTCAGCATACACTCAGGCCACTTTATTAGGTACACCTTGCTAAGTGGCCAGTGAGTGTATTTCAACTAGATGCAAACCGCGCCAAGGAAAATCAAAAGTAGTTTCTTCTTCAAATGTTTACATTTCAAATGTGCCAGGCACAGTATGCATAGCTTCTAAAATGTTGCATGCAATCAATGAGTGATTTCTTTGTTAAAGTTGCTGTTAATGTTGATAATAGCTATAAAAAAAAACACCACCATTTGCTAAACTGTAAATCAATTTGAATAATTAGGTGCCATGTGGAACAACACTTTTTTTATTATTGGTACTTGAGCACACACATTATAAAGGGATATATTATTAACTGTATGCATGCACATGGAAAAAATGCACACAAAAAGGAACTTTCGGGAAGATAGGGAAGTTTTGTGCTTTAAGTTCTTTCATAATATTAGCTTTTATTTTCTAAATTTGGAGTTACCAAGAGCTGCCGCTATTCCCTTCTATTCCTATACAGCAACTCCGAATAATTCGCAAACAATACGTGCACGCTTGAATTGAAATGTATAGTTTTTTCCTTTTACTTCACTTTTTATGCAATGTTACTTTGAGAACTTTGAGTTTGGGAAGTACCTGAGCAGATCTTGGCTGCCTAAATAGCCTGACATTTTGAAACAACCAACATCAGCTTGACTGACCATGCTTAGCTAACTTAAATTAGCTCAGCTAGGGTCTGCGTTGGTCCAACAAAAATACATTCTTAATCAAGCGTTTTGGCCGTCCATAGTG
>NW_011333040.1:14523627-14527394 GCF_000735185.1 Notothenia coriiceps
GAGGTGAGTCCCTACAGCAAGAAACAAAAACAAAATACACTTAAATAAAGTGCAGTTTGTACAAAAGGTTGTGATTTGTTTCCAGGGAAATGCAAAATCTTTATGATAACAGATATACCTAAACTGGCATGGCAGTTTACTGTCAGTCACACTGGTGTATAGGCAGTGCTAGTCACCTGTTTTATGTGATTCAGAATGCAAATAATTAAGCTTGGACAAGTGATTTGCAAAATATGATCACATCTGCGCCAATTTCCAAATCCAACACTTTAGTGTGCAGAGACAACCAGAGATACAGAAATAGCAGTAAGCCCATTTAAGGTAATTTGAGAAGAAATAAGAGCTGCAGAGGAGAAGAGAGGAGAGGCATCACCACCATGGTTACAGCCCAATTCCCTAAAGATGTTTTAGATTCTTCTCTCATTACCATTATTTATTTCACCTTCATCTTCCCCAGCGGACACATACACATATCAACACAAGCTCAAGAGTAGTGTTACGTGCCAGGCAGGCTGTACTTGTGTGGTTTTCTTGATAAAATCTACTCATCTGCTACGTCCAAAGTTAAAGAATCCTTCTTGAATCCAAAACCAGACATTCTCATATGAGCAGTTGAACACACATGTGGGATTAAATCAAGCAGCAAATAGAAGACAATTGGAGAGGAGACAATGCACAGTTAATTGAACCAGCTTGGGGAATCTATCTGTGCCTGGCTGCTATGGGAAACCCAGATAAGGGCTGCATACGTGATGAAGACACAGTGAAATACACACTCTCAATAATATTGACAGTGAAGCACAGAATGAAACAGTGGCCTCTTGTCTGATCAAGTAAACGTCTGTCTCCCAGTCATTATCTTCAAACCCTGAGGTAGACTAAGGATAACTACAGTAAGTGTTGTAGTGTGTGTTTGTGTGTGTGTGTGTGTGTGTGTGTGTGTGTGTGTGTGTGTTTGCGCGTGTGTGTGTGCGTGCGTGCGTGTGTGTGTGTGTGTGTGCGTGCGTGCGTGCGTGTGTGTGTGTGTGTTTAGCAGTCCCGTTCTGCTTCAGGGTCACCATTGCTGCAGAAAGAGAATCTCATTATGGTGTTTACTAGGGGTGCACCGAATGGGAAATTCTTGGCCGAAAGCGATACCGAAAATAGGAAACAGTTGGCCGAAAACCGAATGCCGAAAGGCCTCACCAATTACCAATTAAAAACAGACGCTTTTGACCTCCTTACTCGACGTTATCCTTCATCATCCTCCAAATCGTGCCCAAACTTCTCGAACAATTGACACCTCTTCTCCCAGACCCAATGCCTCCCCAATCACCTTCTACACTTGCTCATCGTCTAAATCGCCGTGTTGATTCAAGAGACATACGTAACTCTACCTCAAAAATCAATACATTTACTCTGACACTCCCTAAATAAATAAACTTCTGCAAGTTCACCGCCGGAGCGACGAAGTAGAATCGTCACGCCACCTTGGTCCACTCCCTCCCAGAACTTCATTGTCAAAAATAAAAAAAATTGATTTTTTGAAATTTGATCTCAGTCGTCTTGTTTTTCTCTAAACATTTAAAAGTACCACCAGTGTGGGGTCTATAATCGAGACGACGAGTAGGGTTGTTTACGAACAAGGAGTGTTTACACCATTGGTAACCTTTCATGTCTTTGTCCAAGAGTTGCCATAATTGTTTGTTTTCATCCCACCCCTCCGTCGTATTATCTTTATTAGTATGTTTGTGTTTAACAATCCCCCTTCATAAAAATGTCTGTACCTTACAACATTTCGAAACAGCCAGTTGATTCGATATCTTTTACGTCATCCCCAGTATGAAAACACAATTCAACAATACCTAGAGAACTATAAAGAACTATAAACTTGAAAAAAAAAGTAATCTATTTTGTCTGAACAACACACTGCCTCTCCCTGCCAAATCCATGTTATGAACGGTAGCCCGTGCACCGTAAGACAAAACTAACTCAGTAAATGTAGACATCACTTCGAGGTGTCTCTCTGAGTGGACTCAGCGTTTATCTTACGACACCTTCAATTAGATCTGTGTTTCTCCACTCTCAGTCATGTACCTATCCTAATAGTGCTATTTTTATTTCGTAAAAAAATGTCAATTAGTACATTTGTACAGTCTCATCTCCGTGTTTTATGTTAATACTTTATACTAAGTTAATGTATTATCGGGAAATTTCAGGAATTAGGACAGTACCGAAATGAAGATAAACAAATGAAAAAAGGTGTGTGTGTGTAGTGGTGAAGAGAGATAAGGAAATGTCGGAAAAAGACACTGCGGGACACCCTGAGAGGTACATCCGCTCTCGGTACGTCCGACTGACACTGGAAATTGGGGTACTGGTGTCCTCTGGTTGGTCGGTCCTGGACGTAGACGGTTGGATGGTGTGTCCATTCTCTTTTAATTCCGGGAGATTTTTATTATGTTGTTGATGGTTCTGGGAGAATCCTTTTGATCCCGATGTTGATTGACCTTCGTGCAATACTGCAATACTTGAGTCTAGACTATTTCGTCGATCCAGGTAGGCATGGTAGTAAATAAAGGGTAATCACATTAAGTTTTATATGTTATCGAGAGGGATTTATCGTGATACGTCCTAATAGAATTTATGTATCTTACTGGAACACGTTCTTCAGCAGTCGACAAAAAGGGAAGGTGACTTCGTAAAGAGTGTTTTGATTTAGGGACCATATCCTTATTAGCGGACGTATCTTCTCTGAAAGGTGTCTACCAAGTGAGACCTAGAAAAGTTCTGTGTACACAAAGAGTTAGAGAGGGGAGACACCTTAATGACACAAAATAACGTCGAAGCATTTTTAGAACTGATAAATGGTGTACTTGCAAAAAGAAACATTGTGTGACTATACGTGTAATTTGTTACCCTTTGAGTTAAGGTTTGATGTCATCATTAGTTCGCGTCGGGGTTGTATTCGAGTGCACCGAGTTAATATAGCAATGTTGTTTTTTTTTGTTTTTTGTTTTTTTTTGTCGCCCTTGGGTGGTGTACGTGCGGTGCATGTGTGCGTATTTTTTGCGTGTTTCTAATAGACATTTTACAGAATGTAATAGTCGTGCCGCAGTTTACCTCACCTTGATTTTCCTACTTGCACAGATGACATTAGTGACTCCATTTGTGATCCCTACGTGGCTTATAAAGCCGGTGGCTTTAATAGTCGCGGCTTTACCAAAGGGGGAGGCTCTTTACCAGTCGACTTGTGCAAATGTTTAGCGTTAGGCGGAGAGAGAGACTATAAACTTTATAGGGGGTTCGCCGTCTGTACAACCTAGCCGGTCGGCGCTCGTACCAACGCGTCGGCACGAACAGCGGCAAAACTAGATGCAGGTAGTGTTGTTGTGAATCCAATGGTTTTGAATATTCCACGTAAACAACAACAACTTCCGGACCGACAATTGGGTCAGAAATAAATGTGATAAAACAACATCCGGATGCCGGATACTTCAAATACGTCCAAATTTCGTGAAACCGAACAAGACTTTACGTGAAACAACATCAATAGTGAATGTCTTTTATTTTTACGTGTACTGAACCTTAATTACATGACATACGTAAGTTTTCACTTACTTATTTACAAAATACCTGGGTATTATCACTAATAATAAATTCAATTCAATTCAATTCAAAACGGTATTAGTTAGAAAAAAGGTATTAGTCCATCGACTTGTTGTACCATTTTACATATGTCATATATATATATTTATATATATATATTATATTTTTTTATATGGATA
>NW_011333040.1:14527439-14544524 GCF_000735185.1 Notothenia coriiceps
TTTACTAACCAGCACCAAAAATGTCGCGATGCCAGGTCTCTCTAATACCATACAAAATAACAGTTATCCGTAAATTATACTAGTAACGATAGCCCTCGCACGTTATATTTTTTCACAAAAGACTTTATTTAACTTGTATGGCGTAACTTAATACTGACTTCTAACAGTCGACAGAAGGAGAGGGAACAACGAAGGAGCTATGCATTCCGACGTCGTGCGCAACTGTTGAAGAGAGATTTATGAGTTTGTATGGCCATTTCTCGCGCTCTCTAGCAAACGACACTTTCGTATATTCTCGCGCTCGGTCGCTGTCTTAATTAGGACACGAAGCGGAGGCCATTGAACAAGAACTAATAGGTATTCAAGCCAGACGCTCGCCCCAGTCCAATAAACGGAGTTCTTTTCCCGCTAGCGCGTCCTCGCATCGCTCGCTTACACTGGCGGTATAAAAAAAACTGTGCCATTAAATTTTGGCAAAAAACAAAGAATAATACACAGTGTCATAGTGAGTTTCATGGTTCTATGGCTTTGTAAAAGTTGGTACGTGTTTATCTTTCTATCAATGTTTGAGTAAAAGTAAAATAAAGAGAATAAAAACAGATTCAGTCCCTCGGTCTCGTCTCCCCAATTTCCCCTGCCGCACCGCGACAACGGCCGGGTACCAATCCCACTATCTTGATTCACTAACAGAAAGTTCAAAATAATTTAGTTACGACTAAAATATAAAACAACAGGAGATACAAAAATCAAAGAGATCAACATTGACGTACTAGTCAGGACTATCGGTAAAGTTGAGTGTAGGAGAGATGCAGAACCGACACCATCGACCACTCAATAGATAGGCCTCGATTATTGAGACAAAACTGACCTTCGAAATTTAGAACTGCCAAATAACTGGCCACCAACGTATAATGAAGGACTGTCGTGTGTTTGTTTGTTGCGGGACCTCGGACTGCTTTGCCCAGCCATAGGGCGATGTCAAGACGATAGTATATTTGCACCGGCTGTGCCTTTGCGTCTATCGCTATTGTCCAGCGGTTCCACCCATTAGACGCCTGGGTTGTCGAGACCCACCCGGTTTTGCCGAGACACTAATACGGATATGCTAGTAAAGGAGTATTGCTTTTATGACTGCCGACAGTCCTCTCCGCTCTTTTCTCTGTCGGCATATAATAAGAATAGATAATAAATATCTCAGCAATAAGTAAACAAAAATTTCGAGTATTTATTGTTTCTTATTTGTTTTGCGGGAAACTTGCCGCTCGCATTATTAAAACAGATCTCTTAAATTTGAAATTGCCTGTACAACTGGCTGCTTTTTTTAAGATTGCTTTGAGACGGCGTGCCAAGGGAGCAGGGGACCTTCGTTCCGCTTCTGCCACCCACAAAAAGTAGACCACCTGATGCCCCCTCTAAATGTCGTCCTCTTTGCGAACGGAGCCCTCCCTCTTTTTCTCGGGTCTCGGGACCGGCTAAAATAACTTGATGGCCTACCTGCCTGTCAGCCTTCCATCTGTGCACAAACTTATCTCGTGGCCTCATTGATGATGCGCGTTTGTGTGTGTTGGAAGAGGGACTCCGTAAGGAAGTCTGAAGGAAGAGGCATATTTTTTCCGGTTGTGTATTTTCAAATTCTAGCGCACTCGAGCTGGTTTCTCCATTCTTACCTGCCCCACCGTTAACTCTTTTTAGGGTGCAGCCATATGTTTTATTTATTTCAAAGTGGGCCCATTATAATTATATATTTTTTCCTTCAAATGTGCAGAGGACTCCCCAAGTGCTGTGTTTAATTTATTTTAAAGTAGGCCTGTGTATTATTTGTAATTCTCCTTAGAGGAGTTCTTTGTTTCTTATTAGAGGTTAACAGTTTTATATAATGTAATAAATAGCCTAATCAATGCAAACAAACTTCAGTTTTTGTCTGATATAACAATAAATACAACATTATAAGCTATCAAGCTATGAAATATGTTTTGCGGCTCCAGAGAAAAAACATTTGGGGAAAAAGGAGCAAAATGGCTCTTTTGGTCAAAAAGGTTGCAGACCCCTGACCTAAACTATAAAATCTTGAATTGAAGCCAATGTTATGAAAAACACAACCTCAGACTCAGTAAACTCTTTATCTGTGATGTTCACTCACCTAGCCTGGAAGACCACTGAAGCCACCATACACACAAACATGACACTAAAGATCGGGTAGTCCAGCTGCATGGTGCCCTCGAATGTGAGAACCAACATGCCTGACACCGCCTTCACTGTGATGACTGTGACCGAGCCTGTGCATAAAAGGTAGAAAGAACAGCACAATTAAATACAAAACAAACCAAAAAATGTTTCACAAAAGCTCAAATGCATTTCAAACATTAACCATGAGGGAATTGTGATTCTAATATTCTAATGAAATATGGTAAACAGCTTGGCGGTATTACATTGAAAGGCTTTAATGAGAGACACTCACCCAATAGAGCGACCAGCATCAGAATAATAACGAGGGAGTTAGCATTGCGCTGTTTGTAGAAGTATAAAAGCAGGCAGAACGTGATGATCTCCAGGAGCTGTCAATAAGGGGGGTAGAAACAACAAACAGGAAATTAACAGCCAATAAACATGGAACAGGAAGCTCTGCGGTCCTTTGTGGATCACAGCTAGAAACAAATCTTTTTGCTACATAACAACAACAACAGTAGAGAGAGCTGGGACATTTGGTTAATACCATAATGTGGAAGAGTATATTTGTTGCTGCAGCTTGTAGTGTTTTAAAGAAAGTATCCCTCCGTTTGTCTCTCATCCAGTGTTAACTACTTGGACATACTGCTAACACTGTTGTCCACTGTGTTTGGCTTAAAGGATGTATTTATGAATTAAGAGGCTATTACCACTTGGACCATTAAATAATTATGCAGTGTTTGTGATAATACAGGGAGTGACTATCCTCTTAATACCTCCGTGAGATGTTTCTATGAAATAACCCTAACCTTAATGACTCACTTGTGCAAGTGACTGTTCATTGCCCGACTTCCTGGTATGTAAATTACAACCTCAATTTGGCAAATTGTAGAGACACATATGTTTGTTAAAGGAGGGACCAGTGAGTTGATTCATAACTTTTGAAAGTATCAGCTTAAATAAAATAAGTCATCAAACCTGTACTGCAGGGCTTTTGTGTTGCTTTAAATATGTTATATTGGCAGATGTTAAATTATTTTGTAGGCCCACAGGTTAGCAGAGGCAAATTGAGTCAACTGTAGATGGAGCCCTGTACTTTTTCAACTTAAAAAATGTAATTAAAATGTCTTACCAGATACAAGAGAACAGGCCATCCTACAAGGTGATTCACAATGTTCTCTGCTTTGAGTTTTTCATGAGAGTTTGGTCCAAATGCTACAAATAGATATGTTCCTCCTATAGTTAGGAGACAGCCCAGGAAGGACAGCCCATAGCGCTCTGGAATAACATAACAGTGTTAGGACATTTACTATGAATGAACATGGAATATACATTTATACACAACATTGAACTCTAATTTGACAATTA
This sequence comes from Notothenia coriiceps, assembly GCF_000735185.1. Lineage (NCBI taxonomy): Eukaryota > Metazoa > Chordata > Actinopteri > Perciformes > Nototheniidae > Notothenia > Notothenia coriiceps. The sequence continues at coordinate 14,530,974 of NW_011333040.1, forward strand.
TTTTTTACATTTTCACTCACAAAACTATATATTCAACAAAATATGTCCTGTACATAGACACATCTTTTGACTTTGTTACTTCAGTCATTAAACTTTAGCAGCTTATCAGGCAGTATATTTTTAGTCAAGTTTGGCATGAGGCCAATTGAACATTTGAATGCAATGGCACACATTCCATGTTATTTGCATGTATGTATCTTCACTAACACACATTTGCTGAGCTTACTTGCAAAGTCCTTTGGCTTGGATTTCTCACGCAGGAAAATAAGGCCCAAAATTGAGCTTGCTGAGATGAAAAGAAAAGGAGGAGGTTAATAAATATTTCCCTTTTAATTTATTTTATGCATACATTTGAGACTGCTTTTATTCATTTCTCTGGCAGATAACAATAAGCAGAACATTTACTACTAAAATATAAGTAAAACAAATACTTACTAAGTACTGACACAGCGTTTAGAGGTGCTACCAGTGCGAGGGGGGCGAAGGCATAAGAAATGAAGTTGGCTCCTTCCCCGAGGCATGTCAGTACAAAACCACACCACCAAGTTTTGGTGCGGTAGAAGGACCGCAGGTCCTTAGTTCCTGCCAACGTCACATGGCTATATTTCTGAGAGTGAAAGGCGTGCAGGGTAAACACAAAGTAAAGTTCAGTTTACTAAGTTAAGACAAGGCAAACATGTAGAGGAGGCTTAAACCAAACACTCAAGGCAAAATGGTTTAGCATTAGAGATAGTACAAATTAGAACAAATAGGATTGTCAATCTATCAGGGACCAACTCAATGTGTTAAACATTGATAATTGTATATTATTGCTTCCATATAAGTTTCAATTAAAAGGTTGACAATACTATATAGCAGCTTTTTGAGAGGGTTATTGTTATGTGGATCAGAGGACCTGACACACAGAAGTTAGAGAAACTAAACTGTTCCATATAAGAGACCTGTACCAAAGTAGCACCATATTCTGTCCAAATATTGGTTAAATGTGCAAGCAGCTACTAGATGTGCATCACTGACAAGCAATATTATCTAATAATTTGTGTAGCTGGTAAAACTGGAACATTGAGTAGCCATTTGGCCAGTGGGCAATAAGTTAAAAGTGCTCCCTGAAGGACACATATTCACTTTACTATTACAGTTTGCTATGATGGCAGAGTAAACACTTTAAGAGAAATGTTTGAACCATGTTTGAACAGAGGCCTGTACCTGAATACTGAGGGAGATGCTGACAAGCACATTTCCAAAAATGGCAAGTAAAGTCCCAATAAGATTATCCTAAGGAACAAAAACATGAAATACATTGGTTATGTTGCATACAGTTGTACAAACTATACGTAAAACTTAATTTGAGCTTTACTGTTACTAAAATTATGTTTTCACTTTCTACCGGCTTCTAACATACAGCGACGTTAGATTATCTCGTTTTTTACAATATGCAAAAACATTAGGCGTGAAAAGGCAAATAATGTACATACACAGCCATGATGTACGTTTTGTTCAACACCCATCATTGGGAAAAAGTAAATTAAAGTATTACAAAACCCTTAAAAAGTAAACAGGTCTCACCGTGTAGGAGCCTCCGTAGGCGCTGCTCATATCCATGGTGCCCTCGAAGGCTGCTTATTATTTATCAGCAGTGACCAGACATTCAAAGACCAAACATTTAATCTTGTCGCTGAGACATTATGTGATTTTTTTCTCATATTCTTTTGTTTATCTGGCATTACGCAGAGGAGGACGCCATCTTTGTGACGAGCATCTCACTTCCGGGTTTAATTCCACCTGTTCAGGCTACGCCTTGACGCAGTTACGCCTGAATCACGTGACCATGGACTGTGACGAGGGTTTCTTTACAAACTTGATAAATAAGATAACATAACGGGTAGCTCGAGTTTCTGTTGTTATTTATAAAGACAAACAAAAGACGTATTGACTTCTCAGTGTCAGTAATTCGCTTTCCAGCCCCTGAAGTCAACATGTTGAGGTGTTCTTGGGCACTAAACCCAAATTGTCGACGTTATGGAAATGTGAGTACGTCGCTTAAAATCGTTAGCTAAATAAGTTGTAATGTAGCGTTAGCGTAAAACGTTAACAATTCCTTAATTTTAATGAGTTTTCTTTGATTTACTCTATAATGGAGCCTGCAGTACCACTTAAGGACACTAGGCTGTGCCATGTAACTGGTATTCATGTTAAATGGGCATTACTGCTGAGTAGGAAAGTATTGAACAACAACTATAACTCAATAACTCAAATGACAGGAAATTAATGGGTATCATTTAGAGCACAACCCTGCTGCTATTAGCCAGACAATTACTACACAACCGCACCATTTTGTATTTCTTTTTTTGTTAAAGAGTTTGAGTTTATAGACATTCATGCTCACAATTAACAACTTAATAGAAGCAGAATTGCCATTATTGCAAAAAATGAAATATATCTATACATGGTTGTACATAATAAATATGTATCTTCTTATAAACATACATTGGCCAACACATTTTCGAATACAATCATCAGTAACACAACACAAACACGTTTGAAAGAGAAAGCAAAAACACACACATTCATTTCAAATAGGCTAAATGCTCTTGACACAAGGTGTTTGTTCCCATTCATCTCTGAAACAATTTGTTTTGAATAAAGAAATGACTTTCTCAGCATAGCATCATATTATAATCCTGACTAACACTAAAGGTATGTTTTCTCTTTTGTTTGTGTCATTGCAACAGGGAAGGATAGACACGGCACGGTACGTCAGCAACAGTGTTTCTATAATAGGATATGTGGAAAAAACAAAGGTAGGTCAATGAAGGGTGTTAGCTACAAAGAGAGTCGTTTTCATATTTCTAAAGCAGATAACAATTATGTGGGTAACTGATTAGTCATGATTCCACCTGCAATATTGGCAATAAATATGGCAAAGGACAATTACTATGGTAACACCAGTAAGCAGTATCACCATGTACTTTTTTTTAAGAATTACTCAACTTAAAAATAAGTTGACACCTTAAACATGTGTTTGACATGTTAAAACTCGAGTCCACTCTCAGTTTTCAACACGATAACATATAGCTTGATGTGATGCAAAATGTGCTTTTACATTTTTTACACAAAATTTGAAACAAAATGCACTTTCGCATTTCAATTGCTAACCAACAGAGGGAGTGAAACACCGCAGCTGAGAGGATTGCATTGACCTGTCCCATTGTGCTCATGTTGAAGCCAGGACATCCACATTCTCCGTTGTCCTTTGATGTTTGATTGGCATTTTAATTTCACCTTTTGCCTGCAGTGATTTGTTATGCCTGAATTCTTAATATGAAAATGAAGTATTTATTTTTGGCAAACCGGGTTCCGTTGTGCATGCTTTTCAGGTTGCAGTTAGGCTTGCTTGTATAGTTTACAATATGCCAAGCTTTAATTTATCAATGAATATGGAGCTGAATTTATTGTAGACTTGTGCTTTAAAATTATATTAGTTAAAGCAGGCAAGTTTCTTTGAGTGTCTTTCAACAACAAGGCAATACTAAGTGCTTTCCATACATACCATTAAGACAATATATGCATAATACACAAGACCATATATAGAGACACACATTGAAACAACATCCATAACATTCATCTGGCTGCAACTTACAAATGATTTATCGGATATATCATATTCCAATCACTTGTATAGACTCTTATTGCACTATTTCACTATTTTCTTTTTGTATTTACTTGCATTATTTGTTCGGTTTTTCTGTTGTATTGTGTTGCACTGTTGGTGGAGCCTGGGACCTAAGATTTTCATCGTCATAACTACACCGTAGCTATGTACGTATGGCTAATAAAAGCCTTGATCCTTGAACATAAAAAGCACTTAAAGAGTGTAAATCAAAATGAGTGAATGAATGAAGAGACAAAACAATCTAAAATAAAATAGATTAAAAATGATAATTCAAATGACAGCAAAGCTACAGTGCAGGGTAAGATATGAATAAATAATCCCACATGCATTTTTTCAAAAGCTGTGGAAAAATGGGAAAGCTTTAACCTCTTATTAAAAATCACTGAGTTGTGTAGCAGATCTCAAGTTTTTTCGAAGTATGTGGTTCATAAGTGATTTTTGATTATTTGCTGTGTTTAGTTCTGACTCTGAGGACAGTAAGTGGAGCTGTCCGAGACGATCTGAGATCTGGTCAGTTATAATGCAGCAGCAGCTCACAGAGTTATGTTTTCCCTAAACCATTGAGTGCTCTATAAAGCAACAGCAGAAGTCATTTCTTTGACGCAAAGGAAGCCATTGAGCCATACAAACATAATCTACTTTCTATCCTGCCGCGCCTGTTACAGTCTAGTGTCCCTCTCGACTTGTTGCAATGAGACGTGGCACTATAGGCCGCTGTAGATATTTATCACTAAGACACTGATTATAGCTCACAGACACAGAAGAGGTTGGGACAGGTGTTTTTTCCTCATGGTGTTAACAGGTGTGTGTAGGTATGCAGGTGAATCTCTTTTCCACTTCATTACCTCATATGAAGTACAAATACATTCTATCCACCTTACAATTAACGTCATTATCAAAATATGAATAACATAATGTTTCAGTTTACACAAATAGAAACAATAGAACTGCAGCCTGCAAGTAGTGCAAACACAACACATTACTGTAAGCCTTGTATGTCAGCTCACTATCATTTTTATCGTTAATTGTCAATAACCACTTGTTTATGATGGATTTATTGCATGCAATGCAATGATTTATTGCTTAACATGACAATTAGAAAACATTAAAAGCCCATTTAAAAGCCTCTTTTTGCAATTTCTCTAATACGATTGACAGACAAACATCTTTACAGCAACATCAATAAGTTACTTTTATTCTGTTTCATGTCATTAAACATGCAAATGCGTCACACTATTTTCAGTAATTATCATACCCTCACACTGTTACCAATTATGACTATTCATTATGCCTCATGAACTAACGGTAGACGACCTTACGTTTTAGGACTTTGGTCATTGTCTTGAGTTCCTGCCGGGTCAGAAGTCTTGGTAAGTAAAGGTGTGTCTCTTCCTCGGGGCATCAGGTCACCCTGCATAGTGGACAGACCTGTTCACTGCCACCTGTGTGTGTCCCTGCGAGACAGCTTTTAAGGCCCTGAGGATGAATGCATGGATTAACAGGCTTACGTGTGGATTGATGTGTGGATGAAAAAGTAGAAAAAGCAAACACAGCAATTGAAAAAAAACGCAGCAAAAGTGCAGCATTGTGTTCCCCGATGGTAGACCAAACATGATAAAGTGTGCATGTGTCCTCTACTGTTGCCCAATGTGCAAGAGAAAACAATGTGCACTGCATACAAGGCTTTAATAGTTTTACTTTTTCAATTCATTTTTATTTTTAATTTAGGTGCAGCATGTTTTCTGATTGTGTTTGCTAGTTGGTTTCAGTTGTAAGAAGGCTTAGGTTTTTATATATTAATTTTTTTTTTTTAAGGGCCAGGCATAATGTCTCAGAAATATATAACTACATGGACACACAAACACAATATATAGAGTACTAGAGAACTCTGTAAGAATGACCATAATGTTTGAAAATGTTGCTTTGGCTCCTCTTTGACTACCACACGCTGACCATCTTGGTTTAATGGTATTTGATCTTTATATTAAGCTATGTTCTTTTCAATTGTGTTCAATTTCTGGGGCTAAATGTCAAATTCAAAAAATTCAGGCAGTCTTCTTTTTTGTCTGGCAGTAATTTATTAAAGCTAACAAAGTACAAATGTAAACAATTTGGGTTATTTTATTTAAGTTAAGTTACATTTGTTTTAACCAAGCAATATTGTCTTAGGATATTGTTTTTATTTTGTATGTTTTTTTCACTCCTTGTTTTTTATTTGTATTCAGTTTTCATCTAGATGATAAAGCATGCACATACAGTATAAGTGCATACATATATACTGTGCATAATACATCATATAAATAAGCAATGATTATCAAAATTGTAGCTGCTAAAATGTCTGTTGAACAACTAATCATTTAATGAATGGCTTATTGTTTGAACTCTCAGCATCCATTACACGGCACCTGCCATGTGTGTCTTTTGCTATCTCTCAAGTTCAGAGATAGGTCTGAATCACAGGCTTTTAGCTTCAGGTCACAAAGAAGTTTCCATTGACAGCTTTTGAATTTCATGAACCTTGACACCTCTGGCATCGAGTTGAAGTCCTCATGTATCTTCTAATCCGCGAGACTCAACGGGCCTTTTTTAGCCAATCCATCCTCAATTTACATTTTCTCACCTTCAACTCCTTTTGTCGACTCAGAAAGAGGAATGGTACTCTCGACACCCTACAGTCGATTATCTATTATAACTACTTTCTGTTTACTATCAACAAAATATCTTTGCTTATTTTCTCTATCAGTTACTTGTGATGCGTGGGCGCCATCATACATCTGTAGAGGAATGCACGAACGTTAGCGACAAACATGGCGGTGTGTATTTAATAACTGCCAGGCCTGTTGTAAAAACCAAACAGACCAGCATCCATTAGTAATGACTGAAGAATGTGTGTACGTTAGGGAACAGGGAATGAAGGGGATGTATTCATTACAGTACGGCACCATGCAACAGGAAGTCCTTCGCTGTGAGGTGATACTCCGACTCGTGAAGGAATGTTAACACGTTATGAAGCAGTGGTGGAGGAGCAGGCTTTTCCTAAATCCTCTGCGAGTCCAGGCCTGTCGGGAACCTTGCTAGCGATGACTCCTAAGTGACAATGACAACATCTTACATAAAGGATGGATACGATATTTGAGTATAATTAAGGCACAGCTTGTAACTATGGTTGTAATAATGAGTAACAAATCAACTTTCTATTGTGACTTTTCGGCATCTTTCCAAAATTCTGGTTTCGATGATTTGTGCGCTTTCATACAGGATGAAGAAACCTGTGGGACAACAGACAATGAATCTGTGTCAAGCCACAATAGTAATAAAGATAACCACAGGTGGAAGATGAATACCCAATGAGAAAAAGGCTCATTTATACTTCTTCGTGATAAGTTTCTATTGGACCGAATGCTTAGAATCAAGTTGCATTTTTGTAAAATCTTTACAAAATATCACATTTTTATGATGTTTTTCCTGCAAATTGTTCATCTTAGAGTGACAGTTATTACTTGATGAGGAGTTTCTCAAAAACAACGTCACTAAGTCTTTAATGGATTAAAGTTTTTTTGTATCATTATCCTTTGTTGTACCGACCCTGATCCTATTTCATGAGAACTATTCATTCCCAGCTTTGTAAAAATATCCCTTTTAGCTAACTGAATTATGCCAAACTCTTTCAAATGTACTTACGGATGAATGAAGGAAGCATGCAGAAAAACATCCGACTGTTGAGATAATAATCTATAAAACTGTGTCCGCCTAACCTCTCAAAGGCCCTGTGCATGCCAAGCTCAGCCGTTTGTTGTTCTCTGTGTCATACCTGTCTATTATGTGTGAGCGGAAAATTACAGCGTGCTAATGTCTGTTATTAGGCATTCATTTTGCATCAGATGAAAGGTCACTGAGGCTTTAGTTTACATTTCTGCCTCCTACATATCAAAGAGCGTGTCAGATGGAGTAAAATCTGCTATTATTCAGGATGCAAGAATAGATTATATATTTAGTCTTTCAAATTGTGGTGGCATTATACAGCCATTTACTTATTGTTACTGTCAGATGTCATATCATATAAAGCCATTTATTGAAATCAAACAAACATTGGGATTGCTAAGACAACAGAGAAATACTTCTTTTTGGATCCTTTAGGTTTTCTTTGCTTATTGCATCTCGTGAAGGGCCCATTGCATTGGTGAAATATGGTCTCAAAATATGTAAAAGACAATGCAGTAGCTGTGGCGGATGCCGATAATGTGGGTTTGCTATCCTGGCTCCAAAATGGTGGAATGAGCTCCCCATTGAAATCAGGACAGCAGATAGCTTGCACATCTTCCGGCGCAGACTGAAAACTCATCTCTTTCGACTCCACTTCGAGCGATAGAATTACTAACAAAGCACTTATATACTGATAAAGGACTGGCTTATCTAAAGCCAGTTGAGTAGCACTTGAAATGTTTGGCTCTATGAAACCTGATGTACTTATATGATTCTGTTTTCTTCAAGGTTGTATCTTGTTGGTCGAATGCACTTATTGTAAGTTGCTTTGGATAAAAGCGTCAGCTAAATGCAATGTGATGTAATGTAATGTAATAATGACCCCGATGGAAACCTGTGTTGTACTCAACACACTGGTCATTTTATTAAACATTGCCATTTAAGTGATTGGCATTTTAAGGATTGTTTTAAGAAAACATTTGTATTTTCTTCAGGTTAAATTTAAGATGTGAATTCACAGTTAATTCCCTTTGAGACATAAGTTGTTTGGCTTCTGAAAATGAGTTTTGAAAACTATTTTCCTATCATATACTACTTATTTTTTCTCCATGTTAAAAACTGTTATTTATATTGATCCTGTTTTTAAAGCCCCATTAAACCAAGTTGTGCTTTTTGGCCGTGTAAATGAAATTGACCTACAATTAATAATTTAATATTAACATCATCAATTATAAAAAAAAAATCAAAAGAAATATGAGTTAATCAATGAACTATTTAAGCATTTCTGACAAAGTGAAAATTTCCATTTCACAATATGTTTGTTATGAGTTATGACACATTATTAGTCAGGTAATGCTCTTATTAATATCTCAACAGTTTCTAATGCTTCATGACGCATTATGACATGGCATAATCTACTTTGCTTCTGTTCAATGACAAATGATTGAGTAACACTCAAACGGCCCTTCTTTGTCATGCAGTCACGACACAATGTTAAAAAATGGAATATTACTATAATTACACAGTGCATTTAACAGTAATTACTACAGTATAGTTAAACAATATGACTTTTGACCAACAACCTGGGTTCTAAGCTAGACAAAGTGACATGTTGTGAGGAGGACCCACAGTCAACACTGCTCTTGGTCTGCAGCCTTTTCCTTTTCTCACCCACAGTTATGAGAAGAGTAAGATAACACTTTGTCTCCACTGTTGACCTCAGTGCACTGTGTGTGTTTGTTACACATCTCCCAGTGTTTGTGCGTGATCGCGTGGGTGTTTGAAACATGAGGGGATGATTTTCTTTTATTCTCTCTTTGGTTCCCAACTGTACACTGTTATTTGTATAGTATTATTCTTAGAAAGCTGTTTAATTTTGTGCACGGTGCTCATTGATTTGGTACACCATTGTGCAATTTTCATTTTTGCTAAGAGATTCTTTCTGTCTAGCCCTATAAGATAGTGGACAGTCAGAAGATTAAAATGCTGCTTGTACATTAATATATCAGTCATATAAATACAATTACAGGATGATCTGCTGAAACACTCTGAAAGTGGTCCTTTTGCCTTTTACGTTGGTCTTTTCTTTCCTCATTAAGGTATTATTTTAATGCATGATTTCATTTTGCAACAGTATTTTCCTACTTTAAGGAACTACAGTATGTGCCATTTCCACCCTTACACCATGACGACATTTTCGAACGAGTGAAGACTTTAAAAATGCATGAGAAGTGCTCTAACCGGGAGTTAGGATGTGCAGGTTGCAGTGTGTGTGTGTGTGTGTGTGTGTGTGTGTGTGTGTGTGTGTGTGTGTGTGTGTGTGTGTGTGTGTGTGTGTGTGTGTGTGTGTGTGTGTGTTGCTCACTCAGATGTACCTCACAGATGTTGCCTGCATGCTTATAGTGCATGCATCCTGACTGTCTTGCATTGCAGTGTGACTTAATATATAAGACAAGGGGCACAACTTTATTCTTTCTGCAACATTTCGCCACATTTCCAGACCTAAACACCTGCATTTTTTGTGAGTGAGGGTATGTCTGATTGTGTGTTTGTGTCAAAGAGACAGAGAGAGCTGTCGTCTGTCTGAAACCTGAGGAGAGAGAGGAGACCTGAGCAAACAAAAGGTAGTGTTTGATTTTCTTTTTCTTTTTCTTTCTCTTGTCTTTGGTTATTCCATATTTTCAGCGCCCTGCAATCACAGCATCTTGTTAGCTTTGGATTCAGGTTAAACTTGTTGCAGGAGACGACAACTCCCTCCCTCCCTCCCTCCTTCTCCGCCTTCCTCGCCCCCTCTTTATGTCCTCTCCTCCTCCTCCTCCTCCTCTTCCTCACATCTTCTCCAGTCTTCCATTCACACCTAACCCCCGATTTGCGTTTTTCTTTTTAAACGGGTGACAAGCCACAGTTGGCTCGAAGGCATGACTGTCTCTCCTGGGCCTCCGCTATTCATTCAGTCCAGCTTCCCCCCTCTCCTCCCCCCTTTGCAACGACAGGTGAATTCTCTTTCAGGAGAGACGGAAGTCACACAATTGCAGGTGCGTGCCTTCCGGATATGAATCAAAAAGATAAACTAATATTCACTATGGTACTGTATAACCACAGCAATTCACTTAAATTGTAAATCTTGTTGATGTTGGAAGGTTACGGTAAACATTTTCAGTGATTCCACGGATACTATACTTTACCTTTCTGCATCTAAACTTTACTTTACATTAAATATTCTTCCTTAAGCCCTATTCTGCTTTTTGACTGGACCTATAGAACAAGAAAATGATGTTGCTTCTGCTGTCGGTTCGAATTCCCTTCGAACCGAGTTCCCTTAAAATCGTCCGAGAGATCGCAGTTTTTATGTTTAATCTTTATTCACTCATTCTGTTGTAGGCACAGTTCCCACACTGTTGATGCATCACTCATAAAAATAATTTCCTTCATTAAGATAATTACACCTTCTAATAAGTAATGTGTCTGGTTTCATTATAGGTTATCACAATCGTGGAAATTACGTTGGTATACCAATATATCATTATCACTTAACAGGAAGTGTCTACTCCTAACCCAAGCTCAGTTTAAGACGGAAGGCAATCAAAACATTAAACGTACGCACTCCTTAAATCTTTTGTATTCATTACAATCCATCATTTTTTTAATTGAATTGCAGTCAGTCAGTAGCAAAATCACACACTAATAACCACTGGGTCAAATTATGTCAAATTCATGTCAACAAAGCACAGTAGTGGCTTGGCTTCACTGCTCATGGCTTGAAAATAACCACAAATGCAATTAATTAACTCAATTATCGTTGACCAATCGTCAGTGGTTTATAACATAAACTGGTTGGATTATTAGTGTGCAAAGTTTACACAAACGTCTTAAATCTAAAGCTTTATCAGCAATATCTATTTGGATTAGGGCAGTACTTAGAAAACAAAAGAAACGAAGAACAAAAAACAACACGTGAACTTTTGACTTGAGAAGGAAGTTTCTGAATGGAACCCCTATGGGATTAAATCATAACCAGGTAGCTTATTACAGTGAAAAGCAGATTCATTTAGCTCCATGGCAACAGACTTGTGGACCTAGCCTAGAGGTCACAGTTGCACCAATGCGTCAATCTTCCTTGTTCCCTGTTCTGCAATGGGGCGCACCCTGCTGCGGCCCTTGAGCATGGCACGCTGTGATTGTTCCAGAGAATTGAGGAGAAAAGGAGTGCGTGGTTCCTCTAAAACTCAAACGAGCCGAGACACGTAGACTGAAACTGGGCGCGAGACGAAGAAAGGAAAAGGGAGGGAGAGATAGAAAAATAGATTATGGGGAGGAACTCAGGTGAACATGGGAATATTTTTTTTCCCTTTAATCAGAGCAGGACTTTCCTTAAAATGTTAATGTAAACTTTATATAAAAACTGCTTTTCCTTTCCTTCAACGATAATGTAATATGAGGAGCGCTTATGGACGCAATTTTGCTAAAAAGTTTATATTACCATCTATATATTAAGTTTGGGCTGCAAATTATAGAATTAACAGGTTGCACATAAACAGGAACAATGAAATGGACATAAAAAAATAAGAATATGCATCTTAAAAGAAAGAGCTAAACAGCATTATATAAAGAAGTGATTGTGTGCACAGGGAGGGCATGACTTGAAAAAAATGAGTTTCTGTCAGAGGGTTTCATCACTGAACCCACGGAGAGGTGGTCTGAACATGTTCCCTGTTTTATTTGGGATGATGAAGCAACAAGCCCTGGAAAGCTCTCCTCCTCCACTATCCCACGGGAATATCACCACTCATCCATAGAGGAAGAGGGACAGAGAGGAATGATGGGTGGATGAGGAAAAGAAGGAGGAGGGTAGGAAAGAGGTGCCGGGAGAGTGGGAGAGAGAGTGATGTTTATCGTGAGGGAAAGGAAGGGATGTGTAGAGAAGTGCTCAATTCAAGAGTGATTATCAAACCTGCATAGATGCCTGATATTCTCACTGCTGCCCTCATGTTCTACAGTTTCCACTTGACTTTGACCTGCAGGTGAACATCCACACACTGAAACTGCATGCTTACATCTAACACACATAAAACAACAGGCGTACGCTCCAGGAACATTTATTGAATTGCAACAGCGTCCTATTCTGTGGAAAATAAAGATCAGATTGTTGCGACGCCAGCTGGCAATAACTTGTCTTTCTGGAGAATTTGAGCTGTACTGTATCTGCTGTGAACCCACACCGCCAACGTGTAGTATAACTGCCTGCAGGACATCTTCACAAAAATATCTGGCTTCGCTTTTCCCCAAGGTGTCCCTGGCCTAGGGGGGACAAAATGAGCTCACCCGTCACACTACAAATGTGAGGTTTGATGCTTTGCTTATTCTTGTTGTCCAAAGTCATTTGTTACTCATAATGTCGCTCGGTAGATGTTTTATTTTAGTCACAGTGAGATGGACATGTTTAGGGCCAATTAGTCAGCAGAACATCGGGCTATATTATAATATTCTGGAAAATACTTTTCTTGCAAAGAGACCATTCTGAACAATACATATGAAGTTACAGCCAGCAGCGGGTTAGCCTAGCTTAGCATAAAGACTGTAAACAGAGGGAAACAGTTACGGCCCGTCCACACAGCGGCGTGCGTTGACGCTTCACCATTCACTTTGAATGGGGTGACGTCACTTGTCGCCGAAGTGCATTGTGGGAAGCGACGCGGAGCGTTGCTGGGGTGGCTCGCTGCAAAAGTTGAGCAATGTTCAACTTTTGACGCCTCGGCAGAAGCGTCAGCCAATCGAATCATATGCCAGTACAAGCTCCAGCCAATCAAACCGCATGCTTGTGTGTCTGGGGCGGGAGATTCATGTGATTGGTTGTTGATCGAGTTTCAGCCCCCCCCGCCGGCAAGCGACAACGCACGCCGCCGTGTGTAGGGGCCGTAACTGCTAGAATCCACTTCAAGACACTGGTACTTGCGTACCATGCTGCGAATGGATCTGGCCCTTCCTACATCCAGGACATGGTTAAACCGTACACCCCAGCACGTGCACTCCGCTCTGCATCAGACAAACAGCTCGCTGCACCCGCACTGCGAGGGGGACCCAACGTTCCCATCAGCAAAAACACGTGGGTTTGCTATCCTGGCTCCAAAATCGTGGAATGAGCTCCCCATTGACATCAGGACAGCAGAAGGCCTACA
>NW_011333040.1:14544542-14581008 GCF_000735185.1 Notothenia coriiceps
CGTGCGGCGACACACTGCCCGGTAATCCACGAGCTTACGTTCTGATTTCGACTTTGATAGAATTTGTGAGTCCCCAAAGGGTTTCACCCCAGACGCTCTGGGGCTCAACCCCCAGCACTCTACGTAAATGTTTTATTTTTACCTTTTATGTTCTCTCTTGATTTAATATTTTTTTTATGTTAACTAAGGAAAAAAGCAGGGTTGGGAATAATAATAATTATTATTGCTAATCGTTCTGTAAAAAATTAATGTCAAACTGTTTGTGGATGCGTCACAAAGAGTTTGAAAAAGAAAAAAACAAGGACTTTAAGTAAAGTGATCGGTGGGGGACGCTACTGAGAGGAGGTGAACAACACAAGGGCGAGGAAGTACAGGCCATTCCGAGGTCGGATCGATGTCTGTCTACGAGGTGGTGTTGGCCAGGGACGGACGGCAAGAGAGTGAGAGAGAGTAGAGAAGGTTGACGCTTCACAATTCACTTTGAATGGGGTGACGTCACTTTTTGCCGAACTGCATTGTGGGAAGCGACGCGGAGCGTTGCTGGCGTGGCTCGCTGCAAAAGTTGAGCAATGTTCAACTTTTGACGCCTCGGCAGAAGCGTCAGCCAATCGAATCATATGCCAGTACAAGCTCTAGCCAATCAAACCGCTGCTTGTGAGTCAGGGGCGGGAGATTCATGTGATTGGTTGTTGGTCGAGTTTCAGACACGCCCGCCGGCAAGCGACAATGCACGCCGCTGTGTGGACGGGCCGTTAGCCTGCTCTGACCAATGATGAAAAAAAAAGCACCATACCACCACCTCAAAAGCGTACTTATTATATTGTATCTTGTTCATTTAATTCTTTGGCAGATCCGTAAAAAAAAAGAAAAGTAAACTTCCAAGTAGGAACACTTTAAATAGGCCTCATTAAAAAAATTAGGTCCTAAAGGTTTTTAAATGTAGTTATTTCCCTTGTCATAATGCACTGTTGTTCATGTGAGTGAGCAAGAATGAGCGGCTGGGAGGCAAGGTTATGGAAATGCTAGTGTGCATGCTCAATAGCCCAAGAGAAGATCACTATACAATCTTGGTAATTTTATATTCAACAGTCAAGTTATTTGGGCATCAGGTGCCACTGAGCAACCGTCATAGTCGTGAACTGCCTGCTCTGTATCCAATTCTCTTTATATATCCATGATTTCATGCCCTGGATTGTTCAATGGCAGGGGCACTTCCTCTGGTTCTACTGCTCCACACAATAAATTGACCAAAATCACAATAATTGTTTATCCCCATTTGTTTTTGTGCATTATCACAGCTCTGAAGAGGTCAACAAATAATGCAAACACTCAAACCGCTGTACACAGATCAGTGGACAAACAGTGAGCTGATTTTATTGTGAAACACTGATTACAGTACATTTGTTAGACGCTTTTATCCAAAGCGACTTACATACATTCAGTACTGTGGGCAATCCCATGTCTCATAAACATATGCTCCCAAGTCCATGTCTGCTATCATCTTTGAATTCCTTAACAGACAGTATCAATTTGTGTATACATTAAATACATTAGAAACGCAATGTGATTTGCTGAGTCTTGGTGGTGCTGGAAGGCGAAATGTGGTTCTTTATGATGGGCAGAATCAGACTAGCTGTTTCCAGACGCTACACTATTTGAATAGGCCGGCTTTGTGCGCTCAACAACTAGACTAGTAGACAGTTATGTTTGTGTAAAGTGTGCTATTACTTGGGAATATTAACTCAACCTAGATCTGAGTGCAATTATGCATATGTGTTTGTGACAACCCAGTATCACGGCAAGACGTGGACATGTGACGATTTACCATGCTGGGAGACTTAAAGATGTCACGATTTCGTCCCTTCAAACGTGACAGTTACACGGTATTGTTAACATGGCCCAACCAGTGGAGATATACCCGGAAATGCCAAGCAAATGCTACCCCGACGGTCGGTTGTTATTGTCAATATTAATATAATAATGATTTATTTTTTAAAAGTCACACTCAATTTCGCCGATTTTCTTGTTGCCCCAGCTGGTCGACACCTCTTTTAGCAGAAACAAAGACTACATTAATGTATTAAATCGATGTTAATCTATGTGGAATTAACGGACGTGATGTTATGCAATTGCGTTGCCAGGCAACAGCTTTTATTTATGATCCACGTCACGTTTTCAGTTTTGGCGGCAGTTCTCGGAATAAAGTATTATTTTTATTTTTATTTTAATTTACATTAAAGTATTTCGTGAGGCCTTCTAAAATGTTTTTAAATATAACGACGGTTCTAGTTGAAGAGTTTGTAAGTTAACATGAACCGAAGCTGTTGCCTGGCAACGCAATTGCGCAACGTCACGTCCGTTAATTCCACATCCACACACGTGGATTAACATCGATTTAATACATTAATGTAGTCTTTGTTTCTGCTAAAAGAGGTGTCGACCAGCTGGGGCAACAAGAAAATCGGCAAAATCGAGTGTGACTATTAAAAAATAAATCATTATTATATTAATATTGACAATAACAACCGACCGTCGGGGTAGCATTTGCTTGGCATTTCTCTCCACTAGTTGGGCCGTTGGGCCATGTTAACAATACCGTGTAACTGTCACGTTTGAAGGGACGAAATCGTGACATCTTCAAGTCTCCCAGCATGGTAAATCGTCACATGTCCACGTCTTGCCGTGATACCGGATTGTCACAAATACATATGCATAATTGCACTCAGATCTAGGTTGAGTTAACATTCCCAAGTAGCACACTTTACACAAACATAACTGTCTACTAGTCTAGTTGTTGAGTACACAAAGCCGGCCTATTCAAATAGTGTAGCGTCTGGAAACAGCTAGTCTGATTCTGCCCATCATAAAGAACCACATTTCGCCTTCCATCGTCACATGTTCACGTATTGCCGTGATAACGGGTTGGTTTGTGATTGTTAGTAACTGCAGATAAGAATGTCTCCCTAAAGCTAATTATAAAGTGAAGTAACCTCTGGCCTGAGGTGTCCAGATGAAACCTAAAATGGAGATGAGCCCAATACCTGCTCTCTGCTTGGGTGGGACCACAGTCAGTGGCCTTAACACCATACATTCAGTGTGTGTGTTACCCTCTTGCCTCCATATCCTGATGAGCCCATGTGAACTCGTCTTCATTAAAAATGCAAACACTCACACAGCTCTGAGATTTCCATTTCCCCTATTTAAATAACAAATATCAGATGTTGCCAGTTCCAATTACTAAATCAACACGCTACTAGAGATTGTGTTTCTTGAAATCTCGACTCTCTTTGAGTGTCTTTTGCTTTGGTGAGCATTACTTTATTTGTTTGTTTGTTAGTTGATAAGGCAGAAGGGAGAGAGTGTGGCTTGTGTGACAGACAGGAATATCACATGTCTGTGTCTTAGTCTTTTTATTTGAATTGCTCCAGGCCTTTATAAGAGAGATTTAAGGTTTGCATGTGTGATTTATTGTAGATGTGTGTGCGAGTCTGCCTAAAGACTACATGTCATTCCACAGTGGTGGCTGTTATCTTAGCAGCTCTTTCCATTGTGTTCATACCGATCCTTCAAAAACAAAAGAACAGTCTGAGACAGAAATGAAAGAGGAATGACAGACAAGGAGTACCAACACACTCACTTTCTCAAACAATCCTTGATGTGTTTTTATTGGCCTACATGACAAACTTACTGTTCGAAAACAACTCGGTTTGAAAGGACAGCGGGTATTGATGCAGAAGTAATAAAGAATGAAAGAAAGTAAACCAGGAAACCTTCTGAAGAGCTTAATAATGTGAAATGTACCTTCTTTCCACCTGAGTGACTCTTAAGAAACGCATTTGGAGAGAATTCAAAAAATGTCTTTAGAGGTTTTTCAGTGACAATGCTTCAAAATGCCCTAAAATAAAATTGGATGAAGATCCTGGACACAATGCTATATTGCGTAACATTCGTATATATCTTCTTTTCTCAAGAAAGTTGCTCATGAACAACATGAGAATCCCAGCAAAATGTAAGTTCCTAACGTCTGTCTGGTTTTTACTTAGTTTAGTCTCCTCCAGTGTAGGCTTAACCACATTTTTGTGTTTTATGACATTGATGAAATTGCAGGAACTCCCTATTTTTGTTGCATGTAAAATCCCTTTGTACTTAACATGTCAACAGATTTGCCCTGGAGAAGAGCTCAGAGAAATGCATTTGTATTGAGCAATGCAACCACCATATACTCCTCTGCAGCTTCCCCTTGCCCCAGGATAACAGCCAACACGAGGATACTTTGAAGTGACCGTAAAACTCCAAAACTCTCCCAATTTCCTTTCCTATCCTTGCATTTTCTTCATTACCATTAATCTGCTGATCTTCATATTCTTGCTGACACCTCCTCAGCCCTCGATTCTACCTCCTTTCCCCATTCTGATACCCAAGCCCCCCCCCCCNCTTCTCTCCAACCCCCAGCCCTCATCCCTCACTCGGGGCAATGTGGAGTTTCTGGGTGTGGCGGCTGCTGGCTGGTGGGGTGGAATATTCAAAAGGAGTGGGTCTGATGAGTTGGGGTGGTTGGTTAGAGAGTGTGTCCAGACTCTTGGAGCCTCTCTTGTCCAGGCCAAACAAAGTGACAGCAGGATTTTTGCTTAAGAGCTCTCTCCATTCACCACATTATCACAGCCCGGAAGAGGTCAGATCTCCCAGCAGAGGTCAACGAATCAAGCAAACACTTACACTGCTGCACACAGATCAGTGGACACACAGCGAGCGGATTTTAGTGTCAAACACAAATGCACACTCACTCTTCCTTGCAGACATAGGGTCGTAAACATATTTTGGCTCAGCAAACCAGAGCAGGTCATATTTAAAGTCCTTCACAGACACTAGGGCCTTGGTATCAGAACTGGATTGAATCAGAATGAAAACCAAATAACATTACAGTAAAGGAAATATCTTAAGCTATTGACATTGAAGACATCAATGTTCATATCATTTAGTGGCAAAAAAACTGATATTATCAGCAAAAGGTTATTTGTCTATCAATACGAAGCATTCATAATAGTCAATTAAGTGTATGTGATACTAAAAAAAATAGCTTTGTAATTCCTAAAATAACAAAGGTTTCACTATATTTATGAATTTTCTTTTAAGTTACCTTTTTTTTTTGCAGTGATAAAGATTGTTTACACCAAAGAATGCATAATGTTTTAGAGGCAATTTGTAGCTCAAAATATAAACGCTCAAATCAAGTGTATTTAAATAGCCCTACAATTTTGGAGTAAATGTATTAAGTTGATATCCGGTTACTGTAATGGATACTGTATAGTGGACATGTGCTGATAGATATTATATCTTACATGTTGTGATTCTTGTAGAATAGAAAATAGAAGCATGATAATGTTCTTCTTCTCTCCGTGTGTGTGCTTGTTTTATAGGAAATACATGATCTCCTTAAAATTGCTTTGCTAAGACAAACCTCAAACGGCTCAGATATACTTTAGAATAACTTTATAACTCACTTCTGTATATGCTAAATACTGTTTCAAATTAAAAGGAGCTCAATGATGCTAATGTTGGCGAATGGGAAATGTATATCTGGGTAAGGAACAAGAACAATAATTAACTTTAAAAAATGTAATTATGTTAGAGCCTAAGTGGTATATAATGTAAAACAACATAAAACATTTGCATTGACAAGTTCAATATCTTAGCTTTCTGAAATGTTATCATTAGAAAAGTATTAGATTATACAAAAGTGTATTATGAAGAAGCACTTCTTTTGTTTCAAAGTGTGAACATTTCCAAACCATGTCTGATGCAAGAATGCAGAAGCAGACGATGTTAGGGACACTTTTAACTGCATCAAATACAACGTAAATCATTCACTAATTCTACTTACACTAAATATTCTGCAGAGCTTATTGGGTAAGGATGGAAAGTAGTAAAAGAAGAAATTACATTATTTGAAAAGGAGAGGCATCTCAGTTAGAATAAACATGTCAGGGTTTTACGGTAACAGGTGCAACACTCAATGCTTTCCCAATGTGAGGAACAGAAAGAGAGTAACAAGCCCCGGGCTCCTCATATCTCTGTCAACCCTCAGCAGCACACATTCCTCCATGACAAACGAAGCATTAGAGCAGATTGAAGAGGTAGAAAAAAGAAAAAGATGAAGAGATAAGCTGTGTCGGAGTTGATGAGAAGAATCAGCCTTAAAGAAGAGAGACAAGAATCTTCTTTTATTTTCTTGACTTATTCACTGGCGTTTAAGAGTTTTAATTTGCATGATATTAAGGTTAAGGGTTTAAGCCTTGTAGAAAATGTTCTCAAGCAGTGAGGATACCATTTAGTGGTCAAAAAGTCGTAGGGGAAAGGAGGAGCAGGAAAAGTGTGTGAAAGGAAGAGTCAATGGGAGACAGGAAAAAGAGAAAGAGGAGTGGGAGGAGAGAGGTGATGAGAGAGCTTCTTCTCAGCAGCAGTCGTGCGTAGAGCCAGCGCTGATCTCTGTTTGTATGCAACCATGCATGGCTAGGTGCTCACATGCAAACGCACACAAACAGACACACAAACACACCAAAGCATCGGGACACTTGGGCCCAGGTTTCTGACTAGAAAGAGTGAGTTTCAAGGCATTAAAGGAAGTCGTTTGAACATCTCGTCACATCCATCCATCTTCCACTTCCCCATCGTTCCCACCCTGTCAGATCCAACCAGAGATCTCAATAGGGCCGTTTACACTTTTTACACAATCCGGCATGAAGGAGCTCAATGATAATCCCAATCGATCCTTGTGTAAGGTTTGTGTAAAAGAAATAAAGAAACCAGGTTCTCATATTGTCAGCATGGGTTAGTCAAAATCAAATCTGGTGACGCTTTTCTTTTTACAGGTTCATACGTTTCCGATAATTTCCTTTGAAGTTACACGGAAAATAACTCTGTATTGATATTCAATTATAAACAAAGCAGTAGCCTTTTTAAAAAGAAATACATGCTCAATATAAACCTGAACAAATATGTATTTATCATGAATTAATTATTAGAGACTTAAAGGTGGGGTAGGTCATTTTGGAGAAACCAGCTCGAGTGCGCTAGAATTTGAAAATACACTGCCAGAAAAAATCTGCTACTTCCTTACAGAGCCCCTCCTCCAACACACACGAACCGTGAAACGAACGTGCACATGACCAATGAGGGCTGACAGGCAGGTAGGACATCCAGTTATTTTAGCCGGCCCGGCTTCTACAGATGACATTTTTATGGATTTTTTGTCAAAGCACTTCAGATATTCATTGCTATCGGGATGTTACGAGCATTCCGTGGAATATAACAAAAAGTGTATCTCGAGCCGGTTTCTCAAACTTACCTACCCCACCTTTAATTCCCTATGCGTACATGTTTAAAAATGTTGAATTTTCAAATTACATTTTATTAAACTTTTTGGAAATTCCTAAGAAATGATCTGGTGATTGCAGCACCATTTTACATTTACATTTCTTCATCATAAAATGTCTAAAATATTACTTATTATCTTAATCATGATTCTATCTTTTTAGGGTTATTTTGTGAAGTAAAATTAATCAAAAACGTTCTTATTTTAACAGTAATCTTTTTTGCAGATGCTGCTTCTGTCAACATTTTCTTTTACACATTTTATATAACTTTATTTTTCTAAGAATATAGTAACTTTTGTTTCAGAACACATCTGTTTTAATGGTTGTCCCTGAGGGCCTTCTAGGATTAGTCCTGTGAGTGAATTGCAGAGAGAGAAACTGAGAGACTTGAGAGAGAATAGAAGCGTTTAACATTTTGATGTGTTAATGTCACAAACACTAATGAGGGACAGATCGAGAAAATATAGGAAAGAGAAAGAGAAAGATGAAAAGTAAAAACGGAGGTTAGAACATTTAGAAAGAGCAGGAGACACGTTTTAATTACTTCAATTCATTATAATTGTGGACATGTGTTGTACCTGCAAATAATGAAAGAAAAGGTGTGCCGTCTCACAGAAAGTCGAACTTCTTTCTCTTCTGATTCAGTGCCAACTTGCCCTTTGGGGTTTTGTGTCTGTGTGTGTTATATTTATGAGGGTGTGTGTGAGTGTGTGGGCAAGCTGCACAGCACGCACCCTTATGTTACTTACCACGCCAGATTCCCTCAGGTGCCGGCCGCAAGAAGTGCACAACACACACGTACACGCACACACACGAACAGATAAACAGCTACATGCAATTACAAATGTACTGTGTGTGTGTGTGTGTGTGTGTGTGTGCCTGCGCCTGCGTGTGTGTGTGTGTGTGTTTTTTTTAACTCAGTTAAATTGAAAGTTAACACTTCATCTTGTAGTCATAAGTCTCCGCTCATTTGAAAGGCTTGTTTTCTAATAACATATTCAATTAATATTGTACTTCTAACTCCACTACATGTGTTCATTCATATAAAGTAGAAATAATACAATACATTGTAATTTAATTAAAATTAATTAAATGTAATGTCATTATTGTAATAATTTAAAAAGTCCATCACAATTTCATTAAACTTTTCTTCAGCTGCACATATTGCACTACTACATTTCAAATGTTGATGAAGTGACAAAAAATGCATCAATAACAATAATATATATTATAAAATAAATCTGTGAAACAAAACCCAAAATAATACGTCTTTACTTCAACTTTAGGACAATTTGCATTCATGACTTTTACTTGTAATGGAGTATTTTTATATTGTACTTTCACGTTTTAAGCATATAGTAACTACTAATTATAAATGAGCACAGTCAAATTTCACCAAGTTTGAAATATTTTTTTTTTCACTATATATTTTTGGGTTTATTTAATACTGAGAACTAGAAATCAAATGCTACAAATAATGATTACCAATGGTAATAAAAGTTATCAACTGATGATAGAAATTCAAGAGAAGGCTTTAACATCAGGTTTCCCAAGAGCAGGCTGAACCGCTATAAGCACTCATTCCTACCTATGTCCATTAAGCTTCTTAACAGTCACATGTAGTGAAATGTAATGAAATGTACTTTTAAAATGTTGGCCATGAGGTTTGTGCAATAGGTCGCCATTGTCAATATGTGCGTCTGTGTATTGTGTTTGTTCAAACGGTGTATGAGTGCGATATGTGATATATTGTGTATGTATTTTATTGTTTACTATGTTTGTATATGTACATGCATGCGGAACTGCAGAGCGGAGTCCAGAACAAATTTCCTTACGGGGACAATAAAGTATATCGTATCGTATCGTAACATGTATTTAAATAAATAGCCAGATTTAAAAAGAAAAATAGCCTTTAATCTCCTGCAAAACATACAGGGAGAGCTATTTTTAATACAGTTAAATAATTGACAGTGGCTGCATTAATCTATATTCAAGAAACATCTTGATGATTCATTATTTGTTTTCTTAGACCCTTAATACACAAAATATTAAATTATTGTAACTTTTTCCCTTTATTTTGGTTGAAGAATCCCACCTCTAGCAGAAACAGCCCACCTCTCTTAAGCATTCACTGTATTTTGCATCTTTGATCCGTAGTAAATAAAGAAACCAAAACCTTTGCATGAAATGTAAATAAGGGGGAGAGTGAAAAATGATTCTGAAAAAGTATTAACATGTTAAAGCTGAGTCCCAGGACTCTCCTTCCTCTCTCAGAGTCATTACCAAACATTTCACACCTCTTGGATCCCCAATCTAACTCTTTTATTCTGCACCTAATGAGATTCAAAACCCTCCTGCCTCGGATTGTCTTGCAAAGTGTTCTCTTGGCTGCACACACTCATACACATGCAAGCCAGTTTCTCTCCAGCCTGTGAAGAGTTAATGATCCTACACCTGTCCCATCAGACACCTGTTTCACTCTCTCAGCCAATCACAGAAGAGAGGGAAACTCACTGCTTGCATGAAATAAATCTGGATCCCTGGCCAGAGGAAATCACAACACTTGACTCATCTGCGTGTCAGTGTTCTTCTCTGCTTGACTGATAGACTCACTGACTCAGAGGGAGGAGATCTCACACAAACAGCAAAGAGTAGAAACTAAAGGAATCTATTTCTGCTGACTTGGATTGGAGACATGACCAAAGAGACTGAGTAAGTTCTGTGAGGATTTATTTTTAATATTTCTTCTTAAAATAAGTGCATTTCAAGTTATTTTTGTCCACAAGATTAAGACACTCTGATAGACTTTGTGTTATAGAGTAAGATAGTTCATGGGGGTTTCTGTCCCCCCCCTTCCTCCTGTTTGCAATGAGAACCCCATGTGAAAGTTCCCAGTTTTAAGAAAGGGGTGTTTTGCAGCGTAAATTGATATGGATAATTCTAACACACACGCACACACACACATGGGGTCTGTGGTTGTAGTGGGTCTGTTTCGGCTTGTGTTGTCACTAACCTAAGGGGCCACAGAGCACAAAAGGACAACGGGAAATGAGAATCTCCTCTTGGGGTGTTGGACACAGACAGAGGGCAATGACAGCATGTATTGCATTGTATTACATAATGGAGAAATCCTAGACACGAGCCCCCCTCTCTGTCTGTTTAAAAACCTCTGCACCCGGCTGGTTTTAGGGGGAAATGGAGAGTAACTAAAGGAGTTGTGTGGTATTTACTGAGGCTGAGTGTGAAAGGGAGAGACAGGTGCATCTTAGAGCAGGTGTATGAGTTTGGTTTAGTATCTGTAGTTGAACTATCAAGTAAACTGACAACATAAACATATAATCTGGCTTCATAACAAATGTTAAAATCTACAGTATTCAATGCTTGAACACAGTGTTTCTAGTTTCACTTCCAGATGGGGTCTTCAAGCTAATCCTTGTGAGAAACCTCTGGATTTCTCTTTAAGCTGTGGCTCAGTTGTGGTTGTGAACACCTGTGGGCTTTCTGTCCTGTCAGCACATTTAATTAGCTGTTTATCCAGAGTAAACTGCAGCTATTTGTTCATTAGCTACTACAGACAAACTCCAAAGGGGGATTATCCCGGTAGGAAGGATATTTACAATCTGATGTCACTGCGAGTCTTTCCAAACAAACCCAATCCTCTGAATCCCCTCTTAGTTCTTTTGCAAGTGATTTGGAAAGCCCACCTCTTGTGGGTATTTATTTACTTAGTAAGACACTTGTCATCTCATTTGAGTTCTTTGCAAATAAGAGAGCTTATGAAGGATTCAAGAATGTCATTTTTTTTCCTTTCATAAAACAAGACACTACAAAACACTAGGTGTGTGTGTGTGTGTTTGGGGGGTTAAGAGGGCTGCTAGTGGGTGGCCCATGTTTTTTTAAACCTCATTTACAACACTGCTTTTGAGGGATGTTACTCAGCTCTGTGGTTTTGCAATCGAAACTCTCCATGCTCAGGGGCAAGTATGTGCAGTGCCCCGAGGCTCAGGTACTGCTCAACCCTGCATGTCAAATAAGCATTTTTAAATTAAAAAATGTCCTTAAGTACCTCAAGATAATTATACGTGTTTACCACTTTAAAGTAAATTATGATTTGTAAGTCAAACTGTCAATCTAATCAATCATTCTCAAATCTTTTTTTCCCCCTCTGCAGGACTCTGGGACTGGTCTTTCAGAGCGAGAACTTCAACTATAACCGTTACAATAACTACGCCATGGACTCCTGGCCCTACCTGGAGAGCCCAGTGCCCGAGCAGAACCACACCAAACCCAGACTCCACCCAGGAGACGACCTCACAGCCTTAACCATGCTTTATGAACAGTGCAAGGTAGATAATGTTGATATCGATAAACAAACCGTAACCCAACATTTACCCCAAGATGAATCCTATTGCCCTCGGACCATTTTGTAAATGGTATACATTTTGTTTTACAGAACCAGAAAGATCATAAGAATGTTTCCTGCCATCGTGGTGGCAACATCTGCAAAACAGAGAGGTAAGACACAAGTTTAAAAACTGGTGCTGTAAAATCATTTTTTACCGCATTTATAATTTGTTACACACTTTCTACCAAGTAAAGTGATTACCTTCATTGCAAAAAATAAAAATAAAACGATTAACATTTATTTCTATAACTTAAAGAAAAATAAATAAATGTTCCCTTATTATTTCCAACCCCTGTTGTCACTGATTACAATGTATTAGAGAGAGTGTAAAAAGAGAAAGGCAGGGCTTTGGGAGGCCATAAACATGTGAGTGGGTAATCCCCAAGTCAAACAGAGTGAGGGGGATTATTGTCTACCTCTCCAGCCCTTCCATCCATCCATCCTCTCTCTATCATCATCTCTGCTTTGCTTAAAGAGTTTCACAACAGGCAGACAAATGGTTGTGTTCCCTTCCTCTGTCCTCACTGAGCCCTCCATTCCTTGTTCAGTGGGTGAGAAATGGCCATTGTTGGGGCGCAGTGTTGTCCCCTCAAACATTTTGTACAGAGAAACTCAAACACAGAGAAGAAAAAAAGATGGATTAAGAGACAAATAGAACCCACCCCGACTCCAACCGCGTCTTTCCTGCGAGTTTACCTTGCAGTAGCTGTGTGTGCAGAACGTTTGCACAGGCTGTCTGCAGGCTTCTGTAATGTTTAACACACACCACTGTTAGTCACTCTAAGGCTGTTTGTTTCTTTGCTTTCTTGGTACCTGGGTGAAGTATTACCAATAGTCATGATGACCTCTCAAAAGCTGCTTCCCTGTTGTAATTCATCTTCTCCTTCCTCTTCTTTCTTCCAGGAGTCTAACCAATGATCTTGTTTCATTGGACGGGTCCGCCAACGTAATGAAGATCCTCTCTGAGAGTGGAACCTTGAGCCATCACCAAGATGTTTTGGGATCCAAGCAGAACGTCTCTATGCCCCTCTCTGTTCCCACCACCTCAGACACCTACGCCACCCTGACCAGCGTAGTGTCGGACACTTACGACAAACAGGAACTCAACATCATCTTCGATTCCCTGCTGACCGGTGCTTTCCCCGACCCCAACGCTGAGGTAATTTGATCCTCAAGTGAAAGCCAATGCTTCCCTCTTTTATTTGGCAATTCCTTCTCTCCTTTTTCCCTTTCATTAACAAAAAATATCCTTTTGTGCATTTCAGACTCTTCCCTACAGCGACGCCTTTACTGAAGATCAGCCCAGCCCGGTTTACTCCGGCTCCTACACTGATTCCCCACGGGAGAGGTTCAGGAGTGACTTCCGGTTCACCTTAGGATCTCCCATCGCTTCTTCTTACAAATCCAGTGAACTGCCCATGGTCTACTTGAACAAGGGACAGTTTTACCCCATTACTCTCTCAGGAGTGGACAGCAGCACCGGCCTCACCGCCACTAAAGTCAAGGTGAGTCACAGAAACACAGCATTTATTTTAATTTTTAGAAATAATAATCCTGAGATGTTGTTTTTTTCCTATGTGTAAGTTACATAAAAACATGGTGAATTATTTGCGTGCCATCAAGCTAACCCTTCCCAAATATCTGTCCCTCCCTTGGAGTTGGCTCCTCTGTGACTAATTCCCTGCTGACACCCTGCTCACTGGGGTGGTTCCATTAAAATGACAAGTGCTCTGCCCTGTATAATTTATTCCTGCGCTGGTGTAATGAGGCCAGAGTGCAGCGAATCAACAGCTCCTTAGGAGAGTGGGAAAAAAGAGGAGCGGACGAGGAGGAAGAGGGGGGTGGAAGGTGTGGTGTGGGTTTAATACATAGGTGACAACACTTTTTTCTTTGTCAGGTGACTTAGAGAAGACATATATACACAAAAGCACACCCGCTCACTGCAAACAACTCATGACAATGTGGGAGAAAAGAGGGATTCGGTTTGATACATGAATATAAAAGGAGATTTCTTGAAGAAGTATAAGCAGGTGAAAGAATAACACCTTCTTTTCTCCACTTCAGACTGTTGTGATGGCTGTGTTTGACAACGACAAAAGCCCAGAAATGCAGCTCCGCTTTTGGAATCACTGGCACGCACGTCAGCCGACAGCCAAGCAGAGGGTCATTGACATCGGTATGTTCCTCACACGAAAACATGCATGCAAACTCACTGTGCACCGGCAGTTTTCTGTCATGTATATCCCATTACATTATCTGATTAGACACCGGGAAAAAAAGTTTATTTAAGACGGAAAAGAATACTCAAAATGTTTTCGTTTTCTTTTATAGCGGACTACAAAGAAGTGTTCGACGGTGTTAGCAACATAGAGGAGGTAGCATTTAATGCTATCTCCTTTGTTTGGAACCCCAATGAAGAAGCCAAGGTAAACACAACACACACACACACACACACACACACACACACACACACACACACACACACACACACACACACACACACACACACACACAGGTATGCATAGATGTTTTTCATATAACTTGGCACCGCAAGGCCAGTTCTCTGAAAAGGGAAGGAACAGGTGGAGGATTTAAAAGAAAAGAGAGAAAAGGTTGAGAAGGGAGGTGGAGAGGAGAAGGAGCGGCTGAGGAGGGGAGGGGAGGAATCCTAGAAATGTGTTTGGCCCTGAGGCTCCTGTCACCACTGCCGCAAAAGCCACTGCGGCTTATTGGAGTTTCTCTGGCCCAAAGGCGCTGGGGCGGGGCCACCAAACCTGCTGCAGGTGGAAAGAAGCAGGAAGAGGGGAAATTATAGGCAGAAAATGTGATGATAAAGAGTATATAGACTGTTTACATTAAAAAAAGGGGAAATATAAGATGGTGAAATATGTAGATGACGGGAAAAGACAGCTGCAGTTTTTTTGGTATTCTTCATTCTATCTAATAATAAAAACAAACCTACTCCTATCTCCACAGGTGTTCATTGGCATCAACTCCCTAAGCACAGACTTCTCCGCTCAGAAAGGCGTGAAAGGCCAGCCTCTACACATCCAGATCGACACGTACGACTTCAGCTCGGGAACCAACCAGCTCCTACACAGAGCCGCCTGCCAGGTCAAGATTTTCTGTGATAAGGTATGTCGCTTTTGGCATTTCACTTCAAACACATTCTTTAACACAAACAAAAAACAACATATTGTGTGGCGTTTGTGGAGTCATATACGTAACCATGTGATTGTGTGTCCTCAGGGTGCAGAGAGAAAGATGCGTGATGAGGAGAGGAAGAGAAGCAAAAGGAGGGGACAGAAAGATTCTAACAGTGAGTGTTTGCAATAAGGATAATTCCCTATAGTAAACAAGCATTTCAAGAGAGTGTATTCTAACTTCTTCCATTTGTTTCCAGACAAGTCTTTAGTGAGCAGCTCCATGGGCAGCGAATGCACCTTCTTCCGAAGCCTGGAAGACCACATCACCCAGCCAGTCCTCTTCATTCCAGAAACACACCTCTCCAGCATACAGCGCATGGTAGGTCCTCCTCTCACTAATGGATATCCCCTCCCTCTGTGTTGAGTGAATCATGTTCCCGACCCCTGTATCCCTGCAGGCACGGGAGAGGCAGGGGAAAAAAAACGTGGGAAAGTATGTGGTGGGAAAAGTGGGCTGGGAGGGGAAAAAGACAGACTTTACATCAGATGAGCTAATTGGAGTCGAAACCAGGCACAACTGCAAGTCGCTACAGCTGCTGACACTGAGATTAAGCTATGGGGGCTTACACACACAAACACACACACCTGGTGCATCAGACACCTAACATACAGTGTGAGCCACCCTTATAGTGCCTGGTTTTTTCTCACACGTGCACACACACTTACAATAACAGTAAGGAGCTGTTCAGACAGGTCAGCTTTCCCACACTATGGGGTCTACACTGATGTGTGTGTACAGTAGAGGGAAAGCAATATATGTCATTTAAACATAACTCACCTGATTTAACAGTGAGCGAAACTGAAGAAAACAATGAATTGCAAAATAACGACATGATGCAATGCTCCACAGTCTGCGGCTAAGACAGAAAACTATTAAGCGTAGGACGGTCCTATCTGTGTCTCTCCATCAGTGTCCACGCTCATGTAGTTCTGTTAAGGGTTATGGGAAATTCAGTCTTGGGGAGAGATAACATTCCTCTATCTAGATATTGCGCACTGACAATGGTGGGAAAGGTGACTTTAAGCAATGCTTTTATCAGTAGGTTGGTCTCTAATCAGATCTCCTGTCTGCTTCTCTTTGTCTCTCCAGGCTCCACCAATGGATGAGAATGAAAGGTAAGCAAAGTGAACAACAATGCAAAAATGAACAGCTATCACAACCAGTTATTTCCAAATGCACACATTGTGGCTTTTAGTCTAATGTGAGCGTCTTTTGTTTGTTTTAGGAGTTCTATGAAGAGATCGTATTCAGACAGAGACCAGAACAGCTCTCCATCCACCAAGCAAGTCCGCAAGGAAGACTCACAAAGAGGTACATAGCAAACTAAAACGCTTATAAAAACGAAAAAGGTGCCATCAATTATGATCAAATTAGGTTTCCTTGTCTTTCAAGCTAAACGGTTTGTTCCTTTTCCTGATTTCCAATAGTTCTTCTGTACGTGAGGACATGCGCTGAAGAGGTGTTCGATGCGCTCATGCTCAAAACGCCAACACTGCTGGGCCTCCGAGAAGCTGTAAGTAACAAACACTGACTTCAAACAAATTCCATATTATCTGAGCACATTTCTGAGCTGGAGATAAACAGCACCTTTACCTCGTCTCTGTTGTTGCCTTCCAACAAACGCATAACTTCCCCGCATAGGATTAACTTTACTGTCGTTACCTGTCAAGTACGTCATCTTTCTTTCAGTGCGAGCTCATTGCTAACTGTTGTCTCCTTCCTCAGGTTTCAGAAAAGTACGGTATGCAAATAGACACCATTGGGAAAATCTACAAAAAATGCAAGAGAGGGTGAGTGTCTTTTTGTTTCTTTGGTATGTCTAAAATGGCTTAAACCAGTTCACTTGACAGACAATGAGCATAAATTCAGGGATTAGTTTGTGTTTTTAATCTGGTCCTGCTCTATGGAAGCGCATGTGGACAGACTGGGTAGGTAGGTTAGTTGGCTCGGCCTCCTGGAATGTGTTGCAGCTCCTCGGAAAGAAAGACGAATGACTAAGGGAGGATGAAAAGATTTCGAAAGCCCTGCAGATGAGTCATGAGGCAATTGTTGTATTTTGTATTTATGTTTTCATAACATCATCAAATCGGAACATCAGGAAGTATTTTGGTGTTGAAAGAGATAATGCTGACGGAAGGTTGTCCATCAAGTTGTGATCTTATTTTAAACTCATCAGCCAGACATTTAAAAAAAAAAAAAAAAAAAAAAAGGGTGGCACTGCAGAAGTACAGAAAAGGTTACCACAAAAAGATCTACTAAAAAGGATCATCAAAAGCAGCGTGTTATTTACAAAATGTTCGAATAATGCATTGGCTTTATCTCACGCCGTCAGTGCACTCAAACAGATAAGTCTGGCTCACCTCCTGTTAAATAACAAAGGTGATCAGGGGTGGTTTCTTGAGATGCAAACAGGACCTCCTGACAGACACTGAAACACCTTTTAGGTTACTTTCCTGCGGCTTCGTGCTTGCTGCTGGCAGCTATCACTGCAGGGGGAGCAGCTAGGCTAACAGGTTGGGTTACATTCTCCCCGCAGCTCCCTCCCTCCTCTTTTGCTCTTGTCTTCAATCAGCCCTGTCCCTGCAGGCAAAATGCACAAGCCTCTGTTTAGTTCAGTCATTAAAGACTTAAAGGTTATGATGGTGCTGGGAAGGAGGAAGAGAGTGACCTGATTTACAACTGATGCAGGAGATACTGCCACTTTGTTTTTGTACGAGATGTTTCCTCCCAACAAATCATATATTGTCTTTAACCAACAACAAGAACCCTTGTGACTTGTTTGTGTCACACTTGAGTAAAAAAGTGAGGCAGGTCACATTGTTGACGAGCTAGTTTTAAATCTTATTTATCTTGTCGTGAGATAGCGATCACTGAACTGACCTATTTCTTTTCGCTTGTCGTTTTCTTTTAGGATTTTTGTCCACATGGATGACAACATCATCCAACACTACACCAACCAGTCGGCCTTCCTCATTGAGATGTCAGATGTCGGCGGTCAGTTCCAGATCACCCTCGTTGAAGTATGAGAGCCAGCTGGCTCCGTTGAAGGATGTTAAATATCACAGCTGCCAGTTGAAACCATCTCTAATAGCACTGCTCGGTAAAAGACAATTTAAGCCGAGGACTTCTGAAACCAACTGGGCTAAAAAGACTCCAGTTTCTCCAATTTTTGTTGAAAACGTCAATACGTTTCTCGATGTTGTAAATACCACTACTCGCCCCATTATTTTGTTGTTTGTAACGTAAGAGAAATTATTATAAACAGCTTGTACATATATTGTATATAGATTTTAATATGACAGTGTTTTATGAACTATGTAAAGCATGTCGCAATCCATTTTCTACAAGTTGCTATGTATTTCAATTTTTTTTTACAGTACATGATTTGTGTACAGTGTATTTTCACCATTGTCAGAGGTTGCTATTCTTGTTGCTTTTATTGTATCCATCATTTCTTCCACAAGAACCAATGGTGCGTTTTCTCACCCACAACCTACTAATGAGGTTTTTTCACTGCCATAAGTATCTTCGTGTAGGTTCTTGTTAGTTTCATAACTAAAATGGCCCGACTTTGGGTTTAATTCAGAACCTAAGTCAGACATTTCCACCCATAAAACCACACAAAAGTTAGTATTGGCCATCAATTAGTCCTAGGTTGTGGACATTTCCTGCCTGTATGGTGCAACCGCAGAGGTTTCCTGAATAGTTTTAAATCCCCCAAAACCCCTGATACTATACTCATAGTATGCGTGTTTATGTGTGTGTGTTAAAAGTGTTTTCCCTTATACTGTACGTTACGCATCATTTCAAATCGTGCATGTATCCCTGTAATATTTCATTGTTGTAAAATTGCAGTTCTGGTTGTATTAGTCACATCTTGCCTCTTTTTTAAAGAAAATAAAGAAAATGCATAATACATTTTGGGTCTGACTCATTTCCATTATGCACACATATCTAATGGAAAGCTAGCAATTCACAGCCACAATCAATATTCACTATGACAAACTAAGGATAAGGGGCACTTCCTGTTTGTGTGTGTGTGTGTCCACAATTCAAATCATCTTCTCTTTTGATGTAAAGTACTAATTTGAAATATGCAACAAGCACTCTTCAGAGTAAAGAAAAGCATCTGAAGGAGGTGTATGTATGGGTCACTTTGCTGAAAGAGATGAGATGAACACACAAACAAATGACAATCCTTTGTTTTGTCACAGCTTTGTGTGCCGCAAAAAAGGGAAACACTCATATGTTGAAGTGTTGGCATATGCAGAAAAGCTCTCCCTATTTGGTAACACTGGCAGGGAAAAGCATCGAGGCACTCTGTCCAAGATATAACACAGATATACTCCAGCAAGTAGAATAGACACACACACACACCACACACCACACAACACACACACACACACACACACACACACACACACACACACACACGCAGAACCTGAGACAGAGAGGCAGACGACCCGGGAGGCAGCAATGCAAGCGGACAAAAGCAGGGACAGACACAAGGACAAACAAAGGCAGAGACGTGTGGGGAGACTGCTGAAGCGAGGACAAATGAGGAGGAAGAGAGAGCGAGAATAATGAAGAGGTGGTTGCACCATCTGCTGCCTGAGAGAGAAACATGTTAGCCATTCAGAGGGGAGCAGGGAGGCAGCCAGCGATCTGCAGTGAGATACCCCAACATCCCCTCCTGAATGGTAAGTGGCTGCCAGTGCATGGACTGCGTCTGTATGTGTGTTTGCATTCAAATGTGCCCGCATGAGAGAAAGTGTTGCTATTAACAACCCTACAGCATATTCATCATTTTCAATTCATGACAAGCCTCTGCGATGTTGTGCCACCCTGCAGATGTTTTTATAGCTCCCCTCTCACCAGCTCTGCAACAACAACCTCTGGTGAAGTCAATGCGTTTAGACGATAAGATGATAATGATTATTCTGCGTAGTGATACAAAGTGGAAACAGAGAGGATGTCCTGACTGCTGGGTCAAGTCTTCGATCCTCATGCGTGTCATCTAAAGTCAATACATTCTAGGAACACACGAGGAAATAATGCAATCAATCTTATTACAAGGTTGACATTTAAACTCTCCTAGATTTTTGCAGCATCCTTTGGTATTTTCATTTATTGTGGTATATATTCTGGTATGCCTCATTTAATCATGTATGTCTATTTTAAAACTGATACAAGCTTGATTGTCTTTGAAATTTTCATAATTAAAATAAATTGCATTTCCCACTGCACCTTGTAATGTGATTGATCGGTTTATATGTCATCCACTCTCCAGTGACATTTCCAGAAGTGAAATATCTAACCATCAATGAGATTGAATGTGCAAATATAATTCAGCTCAACATCCTCTCCATAGTGCACCAAATAAATACAAGCTGATATCTGGCTTACAAATTGGCGTTTTCCCCCCTTATCCATACACCATTTCTTTACTTAAACAGATTATTTATTATATGTCTTGCCAATATGTTATTCTAAATACAAAAACGGTTCAAACTCATGAATCAAATGGTTTCTTTTATACATTTTCTAAATTATTTATTCAGTACAGGGTCTGCGCCAATTCTGTATGTCCCAATCCAGCAGGATTTCTTTAATGTCTTGTAATGACTTTTTTTTATAACTAAAAGGAAGTTACTTTTTTCATTTTGTGGAAAGCACATGATCCTCTGGTGTCAAATATTCCAGTCATTAAAACTCAGCAGTTTGTGAGCGTATTCTTCAGATAAAGGGTACACTTCATTATTCAAGGCAGTGTAATGAAGTGTATATATGTATATGTATACAAAGTATAAAAAGGGATATTTACTGTACGTTATAGAGTTATTTACTTACTCACCAGTTCGAAACCCGCCGCCAAGACACTTCACCTGAATTTGCTCCTGTGGGTATTGTCCACAGTACATGACCGTTACATGTATGATATGTGTGTAATGTGCATTTGTAAAGCTCTTTGAGCATCTGGAAAAGCGCTATAATAAATGTAAGGAATTATATTATTATTGTTACCTATTACACTTAAGTTTTTATTCAAAACGTATTTCTTTTCACCGAATTACAAGTAATAATGGCTATATTTTAGGGTTGAAATAAAAAAGAAATGTAAGAAAATATTATTTATCCTTCCTTTATTTCTGGGTTTTGGTTTAAATAAAGATGTTGTGACTGTGACAGGGAAATAGAGGTTTATTTACATTATGGGCATTATCACACTATCAATGATGTGTGTGTGTGTTTGTTTGACAGAGATCATTGATTGTGGCTGCCTGTGTGCATGTGCGTCACACACTCAAGTTGTTCTGTCTCCGTCCCAGAGGGCATTGTTTTTCTCCAGTCAGAGACACCATAGTTGCACTCATTCTGCATTCAGACGCTGGCTGGACATAATTACTAACCAGGAAAATTTGATTAGAAGGTAATAGCTGGACATCAATTCAGTCAGGCTTTGAGAAAAAAACAACACACACAGATTCAGAAAAAAACACATGCTTTAACGTCAAGTCTGCCTTTGTCTGCGTACTCAAGGCAATCATGAATTGTATAAAGATGAGTTGAATCGGTATTATGATAAATAGAGCCACACTGTCAAGGTGTGACTGGCCTTGTTACTGTAACCTAGCAACAGAGACAGCTGCAACCGTTCAATATTTCTCCTGTCCAGCGAAGCCCAACCTCCTTCTGCTTCCTCCAGATGCTGATGTTTTCGTCTCTGCTCCGCTTCACACATATTTTGTGTCTTAAACCTCTACCTGTCTTCTCCATCACTTCCACCTGACACTCTCTGATGATCTCTTCCCTTTCACTCAGACGGTCACAATGAAGAGTCAGCAGCCAAAAGAGGGGAGAGTCTTGACGAAGAGGTAAGGTGTTATCTTCCATTTCTTTGGGCTTTTATTGTTCCGATCATTAATAATAATAATAATAATTCTTTCTATTTAGAGGAGCATTTCAAAGCACCCAAGGACACCAATACAATTTATAAAATATTCCAAGGAAACCGTAACAGGGAACATGTAGGGAAACAGGGGGGATCATTGCACTGTTAAAAGCTAAATTATATATTTTTGTGAGAGAAATATTTCAGTTTTGCAGTTATTTTTCTGGCAGTGTCTGGTCAAGGACATTTTTTGAAACACTCCAATAAATAACAGAAGAGATTGTGTCTTCGTTAACATCAACATTGTTGTTATCTTATCCTTTCTGAACAGATTTGCACTTCTCTAAGGGGACCAACGACACAGACACAAGCAGAATCCACTCTCCTCTAATTTTGGAAAATAATCTAGACCTGAGTACAGTTACAGCGGGAATATTTAATCCTGAATAATTAATTACATGACCTCAGATCTGTGCTAAAGAATCAGGGTTGCGATGCATACTCCAGCCTCCATGGTGATGGGGATTGTCTTCGCCCCTTTGGGATTGGTCCTGGTGTTCACTGCGGCCATCACCCCTCAGTGGAGAGAGGGACAGGCTCGTCTGGACGCTACAGGAGTCAAAGGTCAAGGGGTGGGGGTCAGGTCTGGGGCAGTGGAAGCTCTGCTGCTGCTGCGCTCTGATGGCCTCTGGGAGAGCTGCCTGCAGGTGGAGCACTCGGAGCTGAAGCAGTGCTGGCCTGTGTCGGGTCCGTACCAGAGGGACCCGAGGGTTCGCCTGACACAAGGTTTGATCCTGAGCTCGTTGTTCCTGTGCGGCACTGGCATCGTCCTGGCGTGTATCGGGGTCCGGTGCTGGACCGATATTCCCATGAGAGGTGTAGCAGCTACAGGGGGTTTCCTGGTGGTGACGGCCGGGCTGCTGAGCCTCACTGCTCTCGGGGTGTACACCCACAATCTGGCAAGACTGGGGATCAACTACCCCAGGTTCCCCCACCTCATCCTGCGTCCGGCGGGCTCACTCTACTTTGGGTGGTTGGGGTCTTGTTTACAGGTGGTGGGAGGCATTGCTCTGATGTTCAGCTTCAAACGAGCAAGATATACCTGCCCGGCCTGCCCGGAGCTGACCGTCTGTCCTGCATGCCGATCATGTCCCGAGATCACCAAGCATGACACGGAGGTATACGAAGTCAGCTGTTAGAGTATGAACCTCACACATCAATGACCTAAAGATCACATGGGTGAAAATGAGCAAATCTGGACAGGTGGGAACTTAATAAAGTAAATTCAAACTCATCAGCTGATAAATCTGCCAACTAACAAAATGAGTCAATTCAAAATGACTGGAAATGACCGCTCCATAATGGACTTGAATGTCAGATATGAGCAAGACGGATGTAATTGCCTCGTGATGTAGACAGAAACACAATCACAGAGTACATAATGTTACAAAAAACAAATAAGCTCAAGTTTTCAGCTGCCTTTCACTGTAGAGAAAACATGACTGAGGTATCTTTGTGCCGTATTTTACATTGTAGCCACGCTTTTGTACTGTTAGCAAGATATTTTTACTTGTAAATGTGACATATTTGTGATAAATAAAAAAATGCTGCTTAGATAATGTTAAGGCTTTGAATAAAGACAATTGATTAAACGTGTTTTAGACATTGTGAACTTTGAACGCTTGTTTTATCTGTACTTTGTAGTAAGTCACATTGATGAAAATCCCCTGTTTTTCTGGCAAATGTAGTTAATTGGACTGTAGAGAACAATCTTCAAAAATACATATTTTAGAAGTCAGGTAGACTTTAAGAACATCACAAATAATCTGTAGATTTCTCAGCCTTCCAGAGTAAATATTTGTAAAATACATCCACAAAGGACCCTTCATCTCTAGGGAATGTGATATTTGTCTTGATAACACAAACATTGAAGGGACTCTTCAATGTTTGTGTTATCAAGACAAATATCACATTGTTTGAGGAGGAGGAGGAGGAGGAGGAGGATGTACAACAGGGTGTTGTTTGTTCTTTGTATTGGTGTTAACTTGTCACAGTGTGTTCATACGTGGTGTATTCCACATTGAATAACACATTAAAAACCTAAATATCACTGTGTGCTGCCTCCTACTTTTTTACTTGCCATCAAGAGTAAAAGCAGATTAAGGTAAATACATTTAAAAAAAAACATCCCCCAACAAAGCTAACAGGTAAAAGGTCACCTCATGCACAGCGGACAAGGTCACTTCAGTGAATCATCAGAAAGAGCCCCATTATGTGAACACATCACGAGCTGATGGGCACTTATATAAATCAGTTGCAAACAACACCATTTAGCAAGTGAGTAACATAGAGCAATCTAATGCAGACCAGAAGTTCAATACAGTACATTTTGCACAATTATAAGGCAATTATGTTCACTAGTTGAGAAAACAAAGGACACTTAATGTAGGCAGGGACTGGAGTCATGCACTGCAAAGAAAAGGGATTAAACCATACAGTCAGAAAGAACATTCCACTTCACTTTGTCATTCAGTAAAACAAACTTTTTTCCTTTAAATTCTGTGTTTTTTTGCATAATTTGTGTTTGAGTATCCTAGAAACACATTCCAATACGAAAAAGAATTCAGACCCCTTTACTTTTACATTATATTAAGTTGCAACTTCTTGAGAAAATTGTTGAAATAATGGAAAAATCTCCAATAAACCCTATTAGTGAACCATTATTTATTAAAGACACTTTTATACTTTTTATCACAGGGGCCTCCAGATTCTCTTGATCAACTTTCAGACACGTTTTCTTGAGTGGAGTCCACCTGTGGGTAATTTAACTGATTGGACATGATTTGGAACAGCACACACCCACCTGTATGTAGGGATCATGTCCAGACACAGATCTGGGGAAGGCTGGAAAAAAGACGAGCTGCATTGAAGGTTCCCAAGTTCACAGTGGTCTCCATAGTTTGGAGAAACCATACTCCTCCAGTACAGAGATAAAGCTCTAAATGTCCAAGTAACATTTACATGTTTTTCTGGGAAAAACTTGCTGCAAACAAAATGAAAAATCCCTTCATCACTTTGTCATTAAGCATTGAGTGCAGATTGAAGAGGAACAAGCAGTATTTAAATCATTTTAGCAATAGGCTGCAACAAGTGTGAAGAATCTCTGAATGATTGTTGAATGCACTGTCAACAAATGTTCATGGACATACACATAAATGCACTTTATAATGTTCTCTGTCTTGCACTTAATCACATACACATATAGGGAACCACACACATGCTTTATCAAGGTTTGTCAGTCATTTCCCATTCAGTTATCCTGACAACCACAACACAAACTTCGCAACAGATTTCAGTGATCATCATTGCTCCCTTTTTATTAGGTTGATCGATGCCACAGTGAATAGGCCTCTCAGCGATTGAGGCGTCTTTTATTGTTTTGCTGCATTCGTGGCAGCCCTTGGCAATAAAGACACAGATCCAGAGCTGTCAAGCTGCTCTACTGTATGGTTCATACTGTGTGTCTTTACACGTATGTGGTGAAGTGCACTTTGTTCTCATATGGGAAAGAAGGCTGATCAAATGACAGAGACAAAAATATCATCTTAAGCAACAAGGGGCTACACCAAGGGTATTTCTGAAGCATAATGTTCTGTGCAAAATGTTTAAAATGGATACCTTTTATTAAGGTACTGTCAATAAACAAATACATACAGTATTTATAGTAAAACTGTATTTACATATCACATTACAAGAGTCTTGACTTATATTACAAATTCTCATTGAATTTTAAGAAAGTTCTA
Organism: Notothenia coriiceps; assembly: GCF_000735185.1. Taxonomy (NCBI): domain Eukaryota; kingdom Metazoa; phylum Chordata; class Actinopteri; order Perciformes; family Nototheniidae; genus Notothenia; species Notothenia coriiceps. The sequence continues at coordinate 14,570,223 of NW_011333040.1, forward strand.
CTTTCTATCATTAAGAGAACGAGACGGCTGTAGAATCGCATAAATACATACTGATTGACACTTGGCAAATTGTTCATTTTCTCTGTTGTAAACTTGACATATTTGTTTGTTGTGAGCAAGTCCAAATCTGCACTGATGCATTTCACTGACGTGCTTGATTAAAGTGCTGATTTATTGGCAATTTCGATCAATTCCTAACGTCAGCATAAGACACAGTCAAATCTCTCTGAACTGTTGCATGAAAAACCTCGTCCATTTGTCTGATTCTAGTAAAACATAGCAACTTTACAGTGATGAGACTGTTCAAGCGTGGGGTTAAATGTAGAAGTAGTTCTCGGCGGCTTCTCCGCTCTCCACCATTTCACTCAGCTTTTCGTTTATTGAATCCTGCAGCGACCCCAGAGAGAGTTCTAACACTGGACTGGGGCTGGGACAACCCAGTGGGTTCTCCAGGAGAACATCAGACGTTTCGGCGTCTACGAGCTGCTCCCCGTCGCTGAGGCTCAGTCTGTACGCGCCCTCTGTCTCCGAGGAGGCTGTTTCCTTATCGACAGTTTCCAAGGCAACCTCCTCAATGGGCGTGTCCTGCTCTGTTGTGCCCTCAGCTCCTTTGCTGGACTTGTGTGCGGCCAGTCTCTCAATTTCTTTCACCAGTTCCTCGTTGTTCTCCTTCCACTGACGATACGTAGAAGCTGACATATCTGAGTCCTCTAAGAGCTTGTTGATGTGCAGCAGCTCCACCTCTTTGGCCTGTAGAGGGAAAGAGCTTTGAGTGACCATGCACATATAAACAGGTATGAAAAAGATCCAGATTCTCACTACCTGAGCACAACAGACCTGCTGCACAAGAATGACATTGATAGGAGACAGAAAAGGAAAGTTAAGGTTTACAGCAAATCCTACAAAAAGATACAGATTTCCCCACCCAATCCTCATGGTAAGTTAGGTTGGAGTGCAAGAGTTTATTAGATTGTTTTCTTGTGAATGAATCATTGTACAATGTCAGAGTAATATTATAGAATAACTTATTATAAAATAACACAGTTAAAGGAGACACTTTGCATTTTTAATACTTTTCCTACTCCATCAAAAATGTTGATGCTTACACTTACATACTTTAACCAAAGTTACAAAAGTTTACTAAAAATGTTTCCAATTCCAGGACTTTTAATTGCACTGAAGTGTTTATGCAGTGTAGTATTTAAAAACAAAAAGTTGTTCAAGCACTGTAAAATGTGTGTAAATAAAACACGTCAAGCAGAAAGGAATCACTCTTATTTCCTTATCCTCCAGTCACACAGTTATTTCTAATGGGGAAATGCTAAATTAGCTGTATCTGTATTGTATTATTGTCAATACATTTAGTCAGTATGTCATTATATAGATTGTGTTTGAAGTGTAAGTGGATACACTCGCCACTCGCCGATGGCTTTTGAGCTCACCTTAAGAGTGCTCTGAAGTGCTCTGAGCGTGTGCGCCTTCTCATTGATGATGGGGTTCTTGTTGCGTCGAATAAACGATTTCCTGAAGTGGTCGTGTGTGAATGGCTGCTCTTTACCAATCAGAGAGACCCCTCCTTCCTTTATGTTGTTTAGCATCATGCCCATCTCATCCACTGGTCCTCCTTCTCACAGGGACGAAATCAAAGAAAGGGAATGAGAATGGAAGGAGAGATATGAAAACGTTAATTAAATCCAAAATATCACACTGGGGTTTGGTGTTGATTCGGCACAAACATCCTCAGGGTAAAGTCAAGAAAACAAGTCATGATGAAAATGAGTTTTCCACTTACATTATTAAAGCATCTATCAGAGTGACGCAGCCTTCACATATTCAAGAGATCATTGAATGAGAGAGAAAGAAAGAGCTGAGAGAGTTGAACAACACATACCTGTTCCTTTGCTGCCCCCTGTCACAGAACTGACTAATGGCACCTTGTTCGTCTTCCCCTTGGGGCGAGGCAGAGTGTGGGACTGCACTTTCTGAGACACACAATAAGACGTAAAATATTCTGAATGCTTCTTCAAATAGTGTGTGTTGTGTGCTTATGCATGTGTTGACTTCAACTGTACCGACCTTGTTTCTTCTACGAGGCGAAGGTGATGTCTCGCTTTCTGATTCAGTCTCACTGTAACATTCTGTTCACAAATAAACACAGGTGTTACATTACTTCAACAACCACAACACTTTATATCATAGTGTATTAGAGCATAAGGTTTTCGGATAAATGTGTCAAAAAAAGTGAAAGAATGTCACCACAGTCAACCTTTCTGATCATTTTTAATTGGCTAGTTACTGTACACTAAAATCAAATAATAAAACAGTAGGTTCCCAGTTAACCCTGCTTGTTAAAGATAATGTAATCATACATTCTAGGGCTACAAAAATGGATTCTCCTGATATGTATCTTTTCTCTCATGAATGACTATGATATGATTGAGGTGTCATGATGTTGGAGATTATGGTTTTGGAGCAGGAGACCCAATAATCATGCCCATTATTCTGGCACCAAAATAAAGGAATCCTCATCATTTATTTAGAAAACCCCAAATTGCAAGTCAGGCAAAATAGATTTTATACGCACCAAAAGGAATTGCAAGACATTTTGGGAGAGTAACACGACTAGAAGCATTTCTAAAGTTCAAACACAAGTAAAGAGATATGAATGTTTCCTAACCTTCTTCACTGTCTGGGCCCGTGTGAAACTTCTTGTGCTTGTGTATGGATGTGATCAGATAGTTGATCCACCTAAAGGCAAAAAAGAGAAGACACGCTTTATCAAAACAGACAAAGCAAATACAATTTATGTTTCAGTAATGCTTCGAGCTCAAAACAAACATCCTGAAAAACAATCTGTAGGGGGCAGTGCAGACCAGCACCTAGAGACTGATTCAACACCTTTACCTTACTCACAATTAATTAAGACAATTTGGGAGTTAGTCTAACATTATAAAGATGCAATTTAGAGCCGGGCATTTAAGAGATCTACTAATGGAGGCTACATGCTGCCTCTCTGGTCATCTGTTTAGGTTAAAGACAAAAAAAAGAGAATAACGCTTTTGTTTAACATTAATCCAACTTACTTGCTCATGTCCGTGACATTTTCAGCAGCAAAGAAGAAGTTGTGAAACCTCTGGTGGCACATTTTAAACACGCTAATGGAAAGAGAGAACAGAGAGGGAGAGAGTGAGGGAGGCAGAGACATGAAGCTCACAGAGAAAAAAAAACACATAATCAAATTATCTCCATGAATACAGATTCAGATAAAACAGGCACTTTTATGTAAAGGTTCATTTTAAAAATAGAAAGAAAAAAGCATCTGCACAGTTAACTGCATCACGTAAATCGATAAAGCCAGAACAGAACATCTATTGTGCACAGAAACAATAACTTTTTTGTTTCCTACCAACCCAGTGGCGCTAAAAAGATTAAAATACTTTTTGATTACTGCACTATATCCTTCATAATATCAACATAGTAAAAAGCTTATCAAAATGATCTTTTATTACGTTCATACTTACTATTTTCTCTTGTGCTCTCCAGCGCTTTCTATGCTGTAGCTGGCTATATTGACAAGACCCTCTGCCTTCTCATCCTGCAGAAAACACATACAAACACACAACTCGTAAAGTTATATGTAAGATTGGCTAAAGAAAATAAAACTAATATATTATTAATAAAATCTAAACTGTTGATTGAATCATTATACAACAAAATACCAAAAACAATATTGAAATGATCTTGGATGCTCTTTGTTTCAATGGTACAACTTGTTTTAATTGTTTCCGGTTAGATTAACTATTGTCATGGTTTTATTCCCACCTGTTGGGTGTTGTACCAATAAAGACACGGCCCCTTGAGGATGAACCAGAAGCGCTGCCACTTCTGGGCGATGAAGACGCTGCCCTCTCGTCTCTTCTTCCACAGCCAGCCGTCGCAGTCGGGACGGCCCAGCTCGCGGCAGGACACACGGCGCCGACTCATAGCCGTCGTCAATCCTGAGGAGGCCAAAAGAGTAGGGATAAGAGAAAAAGCAGGAAGATTTGCTTTCCCTTTCTTTTTTACAAACTATAAAAAAGGTCTCTTGCATTACAGAGAGCACCAGAAGTATGCAACAAAGGAACAGTGTTTCACGATACCCTTCATGTTATCCTTTTTTTCAATAACTATGTTCTTTCTAAAAATAGCACTCCAACTTGTTGATATTCCTCTTTTTATTTCTTATCAGCATGGCTTCTTTTAGTAGAACCATGTCCATTGTTTCCATGTTAAGTCCTGCGGGTAGATCCTTTAATCCTGAGTTAACATTTTCTAGAATCTTTAAAAAATACAGGTTTTCATATAATGCTCTTAAAGGACTATGCTTGGCTTTGCTTTGACATTGAATTGCTGTCTTCAATTCAGTGCAACCTAGTTTTGGTATTGATTTAAACTTAAATTCATATAGTATAACAGATTCAACTTTTACCTTTTGATGAAGTCTTGTTTGTGTCCTTATGGCCCTGAAAGAAAGCAGAGTATATTCTGTGTTCAAAGGTAGGTTAAAGAACATCCATAATGGGTCTCAACATGTTTAAAATGTCTAGCAGAATAGGTTTGAATGTATTTTTATTTTCCCTCTTACCGTGTGTCCCACCATTTCAGGGCAGGAACTGATGCTGGCTGTTTCCTGGTCGACTGCCAGAGGTGAAGAACTTCTGAATAACACAAAGGGAGAAGGACTTCTGGGTGAGGGAGACCGGTCTCGTCTTGGTCTTGGGGAGAGCCTTAAACTCTCAAAATCCCCTGAGGAACACACAGTGTCAATTCTACCATTTGTGTTGACAGTCAAGTGACAGAAAAACGATTTAACACACCATCATACTAACATTAATATGTGACATCAGTCAGCGATCCACATTAAGAAGTATTTAATACAACTGACTTCCTTGTATCTAGGCGACAAATCGTATTGGTGTGCACTGTACAAACAGAAGGTAAGACATCCCACTCAGTATTACTCCGACTGCTTTTCCATTAGGAGAGATGTTTGTGTTTTGTTGACATCCAACCCCTTTTAGGTCACAGTTTGAAATCCTTTTAATGTCACCGTAAATGCAAATTCAGTTCAGTTTATTAGAATATTGAAAAGCACCTACAATCCGAGGCTACAAAACTAAGAAAATCATACTTGTATCAACCGCCGTCTACACTGCTTACACTGAGATCTCAGAGCGAAAAGTATTTTCCAAATGGCGTTTTTATAGCAAACGTATGAAGGCTTTATCATCATGACCTGCAGAAGGTGTGTTTTGGTTGTCCTTCTTTACATTATTTAGCGTTCTTTCATATATTGAGAAGGCTTAAGCAGTAGATTATTTCATATCTCTTTACCAAAGAACACCAGTCTCTAAAAAAACACTCTGCTTTATGTTCCATTTAATATCCTATACGCTCTCGTATGTTTCTTACCTGAGGCGGACTGTGGTGACAGCCCTCCCTGGTGGCTTTGATATGAAGGGAGATTCAGAGTCCCATCCAGCTGACTGACAGAGGACAGGTGGCTTTGATGTGAAGGGAGATTCAGAGTCCCATCCAGCTGACTGACAGAGGACAGCTCTGATTCCTCGTGTCCCGCAGGCTGCTGATGAACCTCTGGCCCATGAATGGCTTTCCTGCAATGGAAAACACATGGAAAACCACTCACAGGCATTAAGGTGCCTCTTAAAAGCTTTGTCAGAGATGTGCCTGTGTTGTCTTCTATAAAAGGTGAAATATGGCTCTGTGCTTTATGTCAGTAGTCTAAAGTTGTTTTTCTTTCCCTAGACTGGAGTTAAAGTGTATCAGGATGTGACAGGATAATATACAACCTTAATGCAACATCCCCGCCTACTCCCTCCATTTGTCTGAGTACGCCTGCTCTCCATCAGCTCACACTGTCTCCTTTTGCCTCTCCATCACTCTCTATCCTCCCTTTTTTTAGCCTGCTTCTTTATTCCTTTATCTCTCCAAAAGTCCCTCATCTATTCATCTATCAGTTTATCTTTCCCTGTTCTCTCATTTCCAGTCAGCCGTGGGTTGAGGGTGTGTTTGATGGTGGAATTTATAGCGTTTGCAGTGTGACCTCATCGTAAACGTACCAGGTCCTGGCAGATTAATGAGGTCAAAAGGGCTTGAGGGAGGTTCAGCTCTATTGGGTCAATCCTTGGTAGTTTAGTGGACCAAACTAGAGTCCAATCAGCTATGAGATTTATAGTTATTACATCTAGAAACAGACTCGATTTTATGGATTATAGGGAAACTAAAGAAGAATGTATTTTGGATGAGAGACTCTGGGTACAGCAGGAAAGAAAGCGTCACGACTCCTGACTTTTCTCTGTGTTTTTTATATATCTGTTGTAATTTATTGTCTTTTATTGTGATTGTATTAATGTGTTTTTATGTGATTGTAGTATTTATTACATGTACAGCACTTTGGCCTGACCAAAATCGCTTTTAAATAAATACACTTTGATTTGATTTGATTTGAAAGCAATCATTTCATCCACTTTTCATTTGGCATATTTTGTTCATGTATGGTCTTATGTCCATTTACTTTATTCTGTGTTTATGATCTGACACGCCCCTCTCTCTGAGTGCCATTCAATTACAGTGGAGCTTACTTTATCAACCCATATAATTATCTTTCCAGGCCTCTTTGTTAGTGTTGTCAAGGTTTGATAGTGGAAAATCTGTGTTTTTGATAGTACCTTGATACAGATGTGTTGTGTTAGCTGACTAGTCGGAGTAGGTCTAAGTGCCTTGTTTAATTATTCTTGGCAACTTTAAAGGAAGCCTTGTATGGATTCTCTGCAATTTATTTAGCTTCCGCTTTTTCTCCAGTTTGGTAGTTATTTAGGCAGCTAGGCCTCCTTTAAAAAGCTATTGAAATCCACTTTGGTCCATGTAGGCAACCAGAGATATAAAAAGAACAAATAGAGTGACAGCTAATGTATGCTCTCACCTAAAGGACAGGGACCTGACGGAGGCTGCTACCCTCTCAAAGATGGAGTGCCTCGGGTTCTCCTCGTCCTCGTCCTCTTCCTCTTCCCCTTCTGACCTCTCTTCCTTCTCCTCTTCCTCCTTCTGCAAAAAAAAAAAGAGCATACATACGAATCTATGAGTGGGCTCTCTAAACTTCTAAACTGTGTTTATTCAGGGGTTAGTGGAGGGTAAGGAGGCGGATGTCATGTGGATTGTAATAGCAGCTTTCTCCTCAGGTCTCCGTCCACTCACTCTGTGGTTTGGGAGATGAGAAAACAACACACACACACACACACACACACACACACACACTTGGAGGTGGGCCCACCTGTCACTTTTTATGCATACTAATGTGATTGAAACAGCATTTTTTTTTTTCATTATACACCATAAGGCGCAACAGTGGGGGCTTTTCACACCTGTGAATACACATCACCCCCTCCTATCGACGGATCTCACAGCTACTTGGGATATCACACCTACTTGGGATATCACACCTCGAACAAAGGGAGGCGGGACTTAGCTCATTTGCACTATTGGGGGAGGTGTGACCTGTCACTTTTTTATGCATACTAATGAGACGAAAGCGGGATGAATATTACTACTATCTCCTAATCGATATAACCGGCCTGCTCTTGTCTATCCCAAATGCTCCACTGAGATCCAACATCTCGTTCCAGGGGGCCTGTGGAACTGGATAGACAAGAGCAGGCCGGTTATATCGATTAGGAGATAGTAGTAATATNATAGAAATACCTAATTTTGAGTTATTTAGACTTAATTAACACTTATAGTTCCATGTCTTATTACATAAGGATAGATCAAATTTGTTAAATGTTATTATGGGAGAATTAGTATTCTTGTGGTACTGCTGCCTTATTAGGCCCATATTGAGCAGAGCATATTAAGACCAAAACTCATGTACAACAACTTCCTTACTTGCAACAAATAAGCACTTATTAGAGGGTTATTGAGGAAAAACTCTCAACTAATGGCTTATTACTTGTAGAATATGGTCATGTAGAAAAATGCATTAATAAGTGTTTTATAATGACTTATAAAGAGCCAATATACTGCTAATATTCATGTTAATTAACAACTAGTTGATGGTTAATTTGTGTACCTTAATATAAAGTGTTACCGAAATTCCTAAATAATGCTGTGTGTTCACCTGGGTTCATATATTCTATTCTTTGACATAATATGTATTGAAACTCTCACTGAGGTTATTAATAAATCAGAATCCCTGCTTGCGCTTTCAAAGTCCTTCACATTCAAACTCGTCTGAAAAAATAAGATTGAAACCCTAAGTCCCTGCATGATTTTAAACCAATTTCCAAACTGCCCTTTTTTTCTACATTTCTGGATCAAGTTGTCTGAACAATCCATTTCTAAAGTGACTCTTTGAGCCATTTCGGCCTTGATTTGGTCAAAATCAAGGCCGTTTAAAATGTTTTTATTTCTACTGACAACACAGATCTTCACTGAACCCGAGGTTATTCATCACTCTTGTTCTCTCTAAACCTGCCACCCCCCCCCCCCCCCAGCAGGCATGTCCTACACAGGCATTATATATGCTTGCCTTCCAGTTTATCTATGGGTTTAGACATTTTTTCTGAAAATGCATGGTCACAAGGCAAAAATACTGAGCTGTTTTTGTTATGAAAATACAACTTTTTAGAGGTATGTGGATCCCGCAGCATACCGATCTAATCCCATAATGGTTTTATATGCCGATAATATGATTCATGACTATAGACCAAATGACCCAGCAGTAGGTGAAGAAGGTAAAATGCATCATGCCAGAATAATGTTTATCCAGAAACATCAAATATAATAGTAAAGCACTTTCGGGGACCATGTTCCTGCAGATTGAGTTATTTTAAATCTTTAAAAACATTTTCTCATACTACTTATATTCTTTTAATTAAGTTAGGTTTTGAATTTAGAAGAGTATTTTCAGTGTCATATAGTTTAAGCAAACAAAGAAACTAGGAAAGTGAAATCGGTTGACTTACTTTCCCCATTGAAATGTTTAACTTGATGTATTTTGGACAAAATGTTGACATTTTTCTTTCCCCAGGTCCTTGAGCTACACTACCGGGGACACCCGCAGAGGGACATTGTGGAGCTGCATGCTGAGGTCCAATTCTCCAACCTTCGCTTTTCCTCCACCACAGTGGACTTTGGGTGTGTGCTTAACTGCACGGGGAGTCGTAGAGAGATCTCAATTACCAACTCCTCCCCGCTGCCCGTGTCCTACCGTTGGGCTTTCCTGGAGGACCACAAACACTGTGCCATAAGGTATTTTTACACTGAGATGTCCACACAGGGCCATAGCAGTTTGAAGTTTGCATCAGTTTAAACAGCACATTCCTCTCCTGCTACACTTTAAATGATTCACCTCTAAAGTTACAACCATATGAAAGAATATAGCAAGGGAGGTCAAAAAAGTAAAGTTAGTAGTGAGGCGTGCTTGCTTACAGTACATGTTCTACTTTGAGTCCTATAGAGTGATGCAGGATCGAAACCTTAAACCTTAAATAAATAAGTTCCAACTTCGAGTTCCCTTCTTTTGAGGTTTACAGTTTTTGGTTCGACTCCTGAAATAAGTCATTACACTAAAGACGAGTCTGCTTGTAGCTTAGCATTGGTGACATGAAGTCACGTGAATTGCATGTCGTTAGTTTATAACCAAATGTTAGCTTTTTACTTGTGGCGATTGCATTAATTAATGCTAAAAGTCGTAAAAATGGTGTTAATATGTAGGGACTATAAGTATCATATACCTTTTTTTTTCCTAATGGTATCCAATGTTGAAATCCCATTGCTTCATGTTGAGGGACCCCTTGCCATGCTCAAATCTGGGTCAGCCTACAAAAACATGCTACTACTTCTAGACTTTATAAGAGGTATAGCAAAATGCAGTGCACTATGAGAACCTGGATGATGCCCTCATAGAACCCAGTCTCACTGCATTTCGTGTTATAGTCACGACATTTAATCTATTGATTCGTGTCCAACACCATTTTCCCCTTTCTTTCATGTCACACAGGACGATTTTAAAAGCAATGTATTTCTATTGGTAGTATGTTTCGTGCCTGCAACACGTCTTTTTGTCCAGTCGGGTCTTGGAAGACCGGAAGCTGTGGGGTTCATAAAAACATGCTCTTACTCAATATCAAGCCACGATTATTGTTTTTATTTTAAATTGTATAATATCAGACTTTTTTTGCCGTCTGTGAGGAAAAGAAATGGGGCTCAGAGCCTCAGAATAATGAAATCTGTATTTTTTAAATCTTTTTTTCCGTCTAATTTGTTATTCTTTTCTAAATAACACACTGTTATTTACTCACCAATAACACACAATTATCCTTGTTTTTATTTATTGGTTTGATTCCATAATCTCTGGCTTTTTTGGTGTCCGTCAGGAACTGAATTTCAAAATAAAAATAACCGGAAACAGACGTAGGCCTATATGGGACATTTCGAGCATCATTACGATACACTGCCACTGAACTGATTACCCAAGATCCTCAGCTATGGTTTAAGCTCGGTGATTGGATGTTTTAGCCGCAATGCACGTTGGGATATGGTGTTAATGCGATATGAAGTATGAAATCCGAAAAACATTTAGGAGTTTAGGATGGCCGAAGACACTACACTACCCATAATCCCCAGCTATCGTTTGGGACTACAGTCCCCGTGATTAATCTTCAAACTCTGGGATTGGATGTTGGAGTGGCAGTTGGCCAAGGTTACGCCGAGCGTCAAACAGCTCTTT
>NW_011333040.1:14581053-14600520 GCF_000735185.1 Notothenia coriiceps
ACAAACCTTTCTGGTTACAAACCTTACCGATCACAGATATTATTCTTCCTACTTAGGTGCTCCTAAGTTGTGGCAGGGACACCCTCGGTAGTCCCTTACAATAGCACTCTCAGTCCGTCCTGCGTCTCTGTCAGAGTCGGTGCTGAGCTTCAGGTCCTAGTCTAGGTGCCTGAGTCCTATCTCTAGTCCGTGTCCAGGATCCATGGAGTCCTGATTCCTAGGGTCCCTTTGGTACCTAGGTCATGAGCGCCTAAGTGCCTTGAGTCCTATCTCCTAGGGGTCCGTGTTGTCCTGGCGTCGTTGTGCCGTAGTCGGGTGCTGGAGTCTAGGACCACATGCTATCTGTGGTTTTTCTGTAAAGCCCCTTGCCAATAAGCCTTGTAACTCTACATGTGTTCCATGTCTGGTCTGGTCCTTCCTTCGTTCATTCCACGAGGGGCTGGTACAGATTCGGATATGCGTCGTTTTGATTTGCAACAGTATGCATTGACGTGTAGGAATCCCTATCCCACCCCTGTGCCTCATCGTTGAGGAAACAGACCTTAATCGACTTCGCTGCACACAACACACACACACAACACACACACACCACACACCACACACACACACACACACACCACACACACACACCACCCCCACAAACACAGCCACACACCACACACAACCACGCCACCACGCACCCACACACACACACACACACACACACAACACACACACACACACACACACACACACACGACACAACACACACACACACACTAGCACACAACAGAAAGAGTAGAGGGTTTGGTGTCTCGACTCACGCGCGCTCTGGACTCCTCCTTTTCGGTACGATAAGTTTGTGTGTACTGTAGGCGGAGAATGAGGTGATGGGGTCGTTTGTGTCAAATCGTTCAAATCTCGTCGGTGGGAGTCATCTAAGCATACATACGAGTGAAAAAAAGTCAGGTCTTTTCCTCCTTCTCCATCTTCCTTCTCTCCATTCGTTCCCTCCCATTCCCCCCTCCTGCTCCTGCTCCTCGCTTGGGGCTCGCGAGGTAGAAACCTCCCATCGTCGAGAGGCAGTCCAGGGACCGAGGAAAGTCACTCTCGGTATGTATCGACAGGTGGAGATAAACAAAAAAATATAGAGACCAAGCGGTGTACCTGGTTTGCACCTAAAGTGTTCGAAAATTTTCCTCCCGGATCGACGGATGTTATTGGATGGGGTTTGACCTCTTATTTGGGTCTTCGATTATTTAACGTTCTCTAGGTACGTTCCTAGGAAATTTCAACGGTTCTTTTAATTTGTTGTCGCGTGAAATCTGGATGAGGCTGATCAGTCGATTGTGGTTGTGTAGACATAGTTCATGATAGTTTTTGTTCTAAAAAGGGGATATTTGAACGTGTTGTGATTTGTTTCTCCGGACTTTCTATTAACTATACCCAACTACTTTCATTCGAGGGTGACATTAACTTGACCGGTAGTCTCTCTCCCGCGGGCACAGTCTAGTATTTTGTTTCTTATTTGCATTCCAAAATGTATTATCTCTTGGATTTACACACGGCATCTATTGCACGTCTGTCCGTCCTGGGAGAGGGATCCCTCCTCTGTTGCTCTCCCTGAGGTTTCTCCCATGTTCCCCTTTAAACTGTGGGGTTTTCTCTGGAAGTATTTCCTAGTACGATGTGAGGGTCTAAGGACAGAGGGTGTCGTATTTTCATACTGGTATTTTGTACAAACTGTGAAGTCCACTGAGACAAATGTAACATTTATGATATTGGGCTATATAAATAAACATTGATTGATTGACAGTGTGTAATTAAAGACAAACAGCAGTCGCCATAGTGACTACTGAGTGTTGAACGGAAATCGAGGAGGGGATTGTCGTGATGAGCTTTGGGTTCCCTGGACACAAAATGTGTGAATAGGACAATTTCTGAAGGATGATAGGACGTTTGAACCTGGGTGTAATCACCCTAAACGGAGACTAAGTGGCAGAATATGTAAATTGTACGTGTGAAACATAACACTGTTATCATGGGGCTCCTTCTAATGGTTTCACAAACTTGATTGCACAATTTCAAAATGAAGTTTTCAGGCCCACAAGCTCATGAGGCAAAGTGTGAGTAACAAGAAGAATATCATGCCTGAGAAATGTTCAAGTCCCTGTGTGGGGTGAGTAATTGTTCATCCTGGTATACAGTGATTTCATGCACAGTTTCCCTCGTGTTGTGTCAAAATGGTGTTTGGAGTGAAGATACTTTACTAGCACAATGATGTTATAACTTAAACTGTTAATGAATTATAAAGATATTCTGTTAATGTCACATAATGTATTACGTTATGTCTTCTCTTGTCTTAGTGAATGATTACATCAATTACATTTTAATTTTCTACAGCTTTTGCAAGTTATTCAATCTGCACTTGAGATTGTGAATGATTTGATATTACTTTTGTACAAATCTTACTATTTGGACCATGAATTTCAAAAGCAACGATGATGAAAATCTATCCATTTGTTTCGGAAAATACACTTCTAACATGATGATAGTCATCCATTTTTTATTTCCTGGACTGCACTGCAGCGAATCACAGTTTCCTATATAATAAATACAGCACATTCACACTTTTCATTTGCTAATGATGCCTGACCTGTCTGGAGGAGAGCCGGAGTGGGTTTCTGCGTCGCACTGACCCAGGAATCTTCTTCAGGACCAGAGTCACTCCGCTGGGATTCTCCTGCAGCTTCTTCACAAGGTTAGCTCTGCTCCAGCCCACCTGACGGAGCAAAACAGAATTATTACACTTTGAAGGTTATTGAATGAGACACGGGATCTTTTAGCAGGAACATCTATTATTACAGGGATGTCTCATTTACTTTGTAGCTTAGACATAAGACTGAGAGGATATGCAACTCAATGGAGCAGTGAAACATAATGTATTTACAGCCTTCTGTATACTGTATGTATTGTTGAACTCACCACTATCTGGTCGTTGACTTGAATCACCTCATCTCCGGCCAAAATCTTCAAATAGGCATCATCTGAAGACTGCAATAGAAGGGAAAATCAACAGAAATAAGAAATCAAAATAACAAAAATCCAGCGGAATTAGTTTATTTAACAACAACTTATGCTAATATCCACAGTGACTTGCAATGAGTGAGGACATACATATTCAGTGAAGTGCTGTACTGTGCATTGCTGTGATATTATTGGAATGTTGAACACTCTTTTTGTAACTATGAGGACATCAACTCTTCTAACACTATATCATTTGTATGGATATTTCATTTTTCATACATCATGGACGAATTTGTGTATGCTGACATTTCCAAACATTTAAAATAAATGTAATAGTTGTTCTTATGACATGGTAGTTTATCATAAATTATAACATGTACAATGTAGGACCCTAAAATTAAATACTTCATCATTGTATGTATCCTTTTGGAAATGTCTGTGCTTGGTTAATTTTGATGAAAAACATGACAAATTAAGAAAAAGCATACAATTCTGTTTAAATTATAGCCTACGATTAATTAATAAAACAGAAAGTAATAAAAGGAATAGCTTCCATGGTACTTTAAAGTCTATAAACTTATATCACCCAGGCTAATGAGAAATAAGCCTGAACTGGCTTTGTGGAAACCTTACAGTAACAGTACTCCGGTTGATTGTATAATTGTTCGGTGTTTCTCTGTGGGAGGCAGCACCGAGATAATGCACTGAGGCTGTACTGTGTGTGTGTGTGTGTGTGTGGCTGGTGGTCAAGTCTCTCCTTAGCAGTCTGCTGTTCTGATGTAAGTTCAGTAGCTAGGGAGTCGAGGGTACTCTGCTGTTGACATCATGGAAAAATAACATCTCCGTCTTTCTGTCTCACAGGAGAACTGCCCTCGCACTCTTTTTACAAGCCCTCCTTATTCTGCCAAACAAACACTGCTCCATCTTTGTATCGCTCCAGAGCTTATTACACAAGCTTTCTTTATCTAATAGATCTTCAGCTCTCTTAGAAGGTTGTGTAACTCTGCTCCTTCTATGGGAAGATTTTTTTTTCCTAGTTTTATTCAGTTTAACGATAAGCTACTATAAATGTGACTATACAAATATTTAGAGGTCACTTGTCTCATCGTCTACTTGAATCAAATGGCATATAAACAAATTAAAATAAGGGGGAGAATGTGTTCTATTGCAGTTTATCTCCATCTTTAACTTTAATAAGAGTACAATGGATGGATACCTTGTTATTTATAATTATGCCACAATACACATGCAACTCTCATGTACTGAAAGATGTGTTTGTGTTTACACACAGTCCGCAGCATTAATAACAAGCAGCCTCAAGTTGATATTTATAAATGCCAGCAGCACGAGGGCTCAGATTGCTTTTAATTTCAAAGCAGTGATGCAAAGAAAGATAATGGGTCACACAAAAGTACTTGCAAGGGGATTTCCAAGATTTCTGCTTAGTCCAGAGCTCATGCTTCCAAATTAAAATGGGTTATACTTCGAGTATGCATAGCAGAAGAAAACATGATTACCAAACCCACTAAATGACATGTTATTGTCACAAACATAGAAAAGAGTTGATGTGTAGCCGGAAATGGGAAAACTGATGATTTAACTTATTTACACTTTCACAACTGAACATGTACTTCCAGTTTCGTCCAGATCAGAGAATCAGAAAAAGTGCAAAAGCAGATCTTCACCCTCCTTTAGGAGTGAGCGAGTATTACAACTGTTATCTCCTTCAGGATCGGACAAGTCGGAGCACTTTTTAACAAGACAGAACCGGTTCAGGAATAAAACAATGTGAAACTGTTTGGTCGTAACCTCAAGCCACATGGCTCTTACAAAGACACAAATCATAGTTAGAAGATAACCTTTTGATCTGGAGTTTAGGAGTAGCAGTGGATTGGTTAAGAGCACAGAGATGGTTAACCCTTCGTGTGGATTTGTGGGCTGAGTCTACAGAGAAAGTAAATGAGAGTCTGACCTCAGCAGCAGTCCCGGTCACAAAGTGGTTACTGGAGCTGGTGGATGTTATCTCAATACCCTATGAGAGAGAAAAACAGAGAAATCAAATTTCAGTGAAACCATCAAATTTGTGATACAAAATGTCGCACAGAGTCAAAGGAGTCACCAAAATGGACACATAAACATAGATATATCTTGTTACTGTCATCTCTGATGGAGGCTTTGGGGATATTAATGTCTGTCTCCAGATGTATTGATGGTTCAGCCTGTAATTACCCATCAGCCTTTATTGATTGATTATTTTGAGTCATAAGCCAACTTGTCTCACCCCAGAAAGCCCAGATCACATAATCAATATGTATCACATGGCAACTGACACATTAATGGATTTAAACTAAAAACAAGCAGAGACAAAAACACTATTTCCTCCCATCCCTTAAATAGACTAGTACACTTTGTTTATCATTATAAATCAACCCATTTGCTGAAAGAATCCAGGTCCTTTTAAGATAAGTAAGAGCCTCTTACATAGAGATCTGGTTAAACTAAACCTCTTTATTTATAATTTATACTGCAGGATATAAAATGTAAAGGCAAATATGCTGTAAGTGGAGGCCGCTGTTTACACAGTGTTGTAAAACACAGTTGTGATATACTGTATGCGATATGTCCTAATAGGAGAAGCTTATACCAATGCAGTACATTAATAAAAGGAATAAAACCATGACTTCCTCTGCTTTAAATCAAAACATTTACATGCAATGCACAAGGAAATTGGCTGTGATTCTATTTGTTACTCACATCCTATCACTGCATGTACACAATGCAAGCATTTACTTTTAGATTCCCATTTACTTTATGAATGATGCACTGTCTTATGGGTCATGTTTTCTACATTCAGTGAATTATGATTATTCTGGCATTACTGCTCTTTTCTTCCGTCTTTAGTCCTATTACTTTAAACATGTTTTCATTCAACTCTGATGTGTTTCAATCAAATCCTCTCCATCAGCCAAGGATCATCATGTTTTGTTGCTAGAAGTTGAGCCCATTTATTGAAATTACTTTCTTCCACTACAGTAAATACAAATTGTGAAGAAGTTCTCCCAACAGTTTAGCTACAACCTGCTCCGTTCACACACCTGCAACCACCCAGAGACACACGCAATTACGTATCCATAGATGCAAACTACTTGAAGCTTGGCTAGGTAAGGAAGGAGAGCTGACAAATCTGCTTTCAAGACAACACTCTGGGGATGATTATGAAGGCCAATCGAGCGAGAGAGCGAGCACCAGGAAATTGGACTGCTATTATCATCTAACATGGGAGATTTTTACCTAATGGGCTGAGCACACAAAGGGGTAAACAAATTGGACAAATGCATACTTAAAAATAAACTAAAAGCACACTATATTATGCAAATAACAGGCAGAGAGGAGAGTTATAATTGCTTTACTGAATGTACTGACTGAAGGCTAAAGCATTAAGACAAGAGGAGAGGCGGGTAGAGAGGGAGAACCTTGAGTTAGGTGAAAGAAGAGATGAGTGAATCCAAACGATAATGGAAGACTTCAGGCAGAGATGAAGGCAGAAAATGAATACTGAAAATGATAGAGAGAGTAAAAGAAGATAAGAACAATTTGAATGTGTTAATTTTTAAGAAGCGGCTAAAGTGATAACATGGTCACAGGATTTTTAAAACCCTGGCAATGATGAGATGGTCAGATGCTGCACAGATGAGACGAACAAAAAAGGAAACACCCAGAGGAGACCAGGAAAGATATCTGATTGCTGATTATCATTATCAATTTTACAAATGTATTAAGCATATGTAGCTAATAACGGTGAATCAAGAATTCCTGTCCTGTGTTAGACTCCTAGAAGTGTCGCTGCTCTGACTTCTGAGATTGATTAGCGGATTAAAAAGGTGCATTTTATCTTATCTTGTTAAAGCTTTCCTTATTGATTAAATCCATGATTATTTTCTTGATTCATTTTGAAAAGTTGAATAAATACATATCACAGTATTTCAGGTTATAAGATAAAGTAAGTCTGAAACTAAAAAAACAAAAGTTTACCGTCAGATAAAAATAAAAATCGTGAATCAACACGTTTTTCCAGTTGAGAAGGGACGAGGGAATATTTCACTTTTTTGGTTGTGAAATATATCAAATATATCAATTATAATCAAAAGCATGAGAGTAAAATGTTCTTATATTTGGTAAAGTTACTGTAATGCTGTAAAAAGTAGAGTTAGTGTCAGAAATAAAAAAGGGTGGCAAAGGGAACAAATGCCCCAAGAAATGTGAAAATGCCATGAATAAAACGTTGATCAAGTGTTGCCCCAAGATGTCCACATTTATCAAAAACAAAAGGTCAGTTATTTAGAGCAAAGAGGCTTTACCAGATGATCACCAGGTGACACAGGCACTAGGTCCACACTCTCCAGCTGAGCACTGTGGGTAAGAAGATTCTCAGGGCTCAAACTCAGGATCTCATCACACACCGACACCAACTGACGGCACTAGAGAATACAAAAGAAACACCATTTATCATCAAGATATCTCATTCAATCGTTCACAAAATAAAAAGGACACTGAAATAACTATAAGTGTAGTTTAGTCCGCAAAATTACACAAATACTCACTTCAGATATGATGTCCTTCTCCTTTTCATAGACAGTGGTATCCTAAACGATGATTGAAACAACATGGCATTAGTTCCATCTAAAAAACGTACCAAAATGACACGCCAGCTGTAATTGATTTGTGGAAATGGGACAGTCTGACTCAAAACGCATGTCCTATTTCCTCTTCACAGCATGAGTCAGGAAGTGAAAGGCCAAAGGGTATCCATAGGAAAATGAGTCATCACTTCAGATCTTCACTGGTATTTTACTGGGTATCAGAGCAGCGTTTTTGTATAATTACATGTTACTTGTTAGACGCTCTTATCCTAATTGTAAAAAAAAATGAAATTAAGCATTTAGGCTATTCTATGAAATGTGCAGAACAGCAAGAGGGCAATTAATTTTGTGGAGTGCAATGTCCACATTACCCGAGGGCTGACAATAATCCCCACAAGCACACGTGCATGTAAAACACACTTCCTGTGGTCAATTTCACAGTTACTAGAATCAGTGAAACTAAACAGCCTAATCCGTGGTTGAGTGAAAGGTGCTCCTAAAAGGCACTATGGGGTACTAACAGAAACTAAACGAGAACGCGCCTGACTGGGCCTGGGAACCAAATAAATGAGGGGGAGGTTTTGAATTTAGGATCAATAAAGTACCTCTTATCTTATCTTAAGATGAAGGGTAAAAAAGGAAGAGGGTAGATGTTTACACAGCGAAGAATAGCTTATTTGCAAGGCCTGATGATGTGATGAGTTACATAAAGGATTGTAAGGGGAAACTAATCCCTGTGAAATGTAACGAGAGATCAACAGAGAACACGGTTGGTTTTCTGGGCTAATTAAAGGCTGTGACAAGGGGAGGGGGGAGGACTTGGAGAAGTTGATGTCATGACTGCTGGCCACTTCAACTGGCCACTTGGTGTTTGTTTTGCTTTTGAGTGTGACTGCTTGAGATATGCAGAACCCGATTTATATATTTATTTACACCACAGTGTTTGTGCCACATAATGCCATAGACAAAATTGCAAGAAAGAACGATAAGAATCCACTTCCCTGAGCAACTCTGTGTGGCTGCTGTAGGTCACAGTAATGCTCGACCTAAATGCTAATGTCCCCATGCTAACATGCTCGCAATGACAATTGCTATTACTGATGCAAGCATGCTTACATTTGCTACAGTAATTAGCAGCATTAAAAAACGTAAAGCCGAGGCATTTGGTCATACACCAGGGCATTGAACCAATTAAACACTTCCATAGTTATTACAGTTCATCATAGAGGGAACATTAAACATTGTACAACATTTTAGAGCAATTTGTCCGATAGTTGTTTACACATTTAACGTTAGGCTACATGTTAACCTTATGGTAGTGCTTGATGCTAAATCCTATGAGGACCATCGATGTCTGAGAAGTATTTAATTGCAATCCGTCCAATGGATAATACATTAGGGAAATAAAAATGATTGTTGTTCAACTATGGCAAAGCAAGTTAAGCAAGTAATGTTACGCTACATGTCAGCAGGATTCACCGTTTAAAAATGGTTACAAATACTGAAACAGTGGTTTAATCCAAGAACAGAAAATCTCAGTACTTTGCGAGATCCTCCACTAAGTGTGATTTAGTAGCTGAGTAGTGGCAACCGAGAGTTTTAAATCTTGTTGGCACTTCCTACTGCACCCTTAATCATTTCTGCTTTCGCCTCATTAGTAACACCTCCTTATTTC
Organism: Notothenia coriiceps; assembly: GCF_000735185.1. NCBI lineage: Eukaryota > Metazoa > Chordata > Actinopteri > Perciformes > Nototheniidae > Notothenia > Notothenia coriiceps. The sequence continues at coordinate 14,590,375 of NW_011333040.1, forward strand.
CAGCATCTCACCATTGCTTTTTAGGCAATATCCACACCTGTGCTTTTCAATTGTATTTCGAGCTGCTGGAAGCTTCCCCACAACATCACAACCTGTTCCGCATTTCTTTTTAAAAGGAAATGACACATTGAGATTGTGAGTTGTGTGACAGGTATACTTCTGCCATGAAACATGTACTCACAACCACAAATACATTCAACCCTAATCCCTTTCTGATTTAATTGAACCTATTTCACAAAAGTCTAGAGCGCATTAACATCAAGTATGAAGTAACAAGTATTAAAAAAACACTTTGTATATCCATCAGTTTTACAGTACATATACCATTTTCACACACGCATTGATATGAAGCATTTGATGCCTTTGCATTTAGGTCAAAGTGTTTCATTGTTAAGGCAGGGACACCAGCAGAGAATAAAAGAGATGAGGATGTGAGAAGAGGAGCTGTGGGTTGGACATGTTTAGTCCCTGACAGCCTGCAGCATGTTCATACTTCCTTCTATTCATTTCTCAGTCGATAAAATATTAACTAAAATATGTCACTCGAAGAAAAAAAACTGCTGCTGTTCTTGAAGAACCTGAAGAAACCCCTCAGGTTTTGCAACAGAAGATGTATAAACGGTCAAATCCATCCAAACAGCCTCTAGATATAAACCACTTTAACTTCTCCCATACCTAAAGACAAGAAAGGGTTACAAGATCATATCACATTTAAACTCTGGGTGTTCAAACAACCCTCATTAAAATACGGCATTCGTAACAACCTATTCTTACAGTATGATCAATAAAGAAAAAACAATGATTTAATTATATGAACCTTCTTGAGCAACTGCGCCAAAATGAACAGGACACATGTTCATACCACAGAACGACTAGTTCATACCAGAGAATGACTTTAAAATCTGACCTTTTACTCCATCACATTGTAGCAACAGTAGTTATTTATTAGCCACAACAGTAACACACCCCATCAATGAATGGCAGACAAAGCCGTGCAGAATGTGCTGCACTAAGATTCATGTTATTATAATAGGTTTCTGAGAAAAGAACCTTTCAGATCCCTTTTTTGGTAAATGACAACAGCTGTGCTTTGCAACATTGTCATAAAGGGTGAAAAGTGTTTAACACATTGCCTTCATCTGTGCAGCTAGGTAACGTACGTCTAGTTCACTTGATAATAAAGTCTTGTGTTGTGCTGTGAAGGCCGTGTGTGGCTCGATCAGGTGGTGAGCTAACTTTACAGCAGCGATCTGTGCCTGAAAGCTGTTCTCTCTCTATAGTTGTCTAGGAAACAAAGACAAGCTATTATGTGGGTGTAACACTTGGAAAAAAGCGGACAACAAGAATGCACAAAGGCATGCATGGACACACATGTACAAAAAGGCTGAAACTGTGATGCACAAAACACACAGAGAAGTAATAACCCAGAATGCTCTAGACCCAATCGAAACAGATTTCCTTTGCTTTTCTAATGAATCAAAAGCCTTGTCAAGACAAGCCCCATCATGTTCTGTCTCCGGTGTATGTTTACATACTTGATCGTGAACCAGTGGATATTTTGTATTTGCCAACAGGTCACACACACTTGCTATAAAAAGACTGGGAGACATTACAGAAGATTCATTTGACATCTGCTCCTTGTGTTGCTGTCCAAATCTTCCTACCCTGTCCATGTTGTTGTCCTTGCCTTAGCATTCCTCTCAACATTGAATTGTGCGTGTGCAATGTTTTTCAGCAGCATATATAATAATAAGTTATTCACTTCTGACAACTTACATAGATGAGGCCTCTTTCTTAATTTGTCAGGTTCAGTTTGAAGTACAGTCCCCTCAATATCTCTCCCATCTATTGTCAAGCCTCTCATTATTCACCCTGGACTTCTAAACAAGTCCTCAAATAGCAGAAATATGTTGCTAATTGCATATTGGACAACAGTATGTCCATTGTTTTTCATTACATAATCATCATGTCCACTTTTAAACAAAGAAACACTGTTTCAGGCACTCCTAGTTCTGTAATTGTGAGTTGAACATTGAAGTCACTTGAAGTTGCATTTTCAGGTGAAGGTTTTTATGTCAGACATATTTTTAAAGGTAAGATTTTGCAACAAATGTTCTCCTTTTCCTTTTTTGTTTAAATCACCAAAAAAACTCACATACCTTAATGAAATGCTTTGAAATACATTGTTTGCTCTCAAATCCAAGTTCACAGTGTAGCCCTCTCTCTGTTCCGCCCGGTCTCCTGGACTTTGCTTGCTGCTCGGCTGGTTCTAAGCAGACTGAGTGTGTGCGTATTGCAAAACGATGACACAACAACCTCACAGTGGGATCCCAAAATCACCAGCTGACTACTGACCTTGATCACCCTCGGGGTGCGAGAACACACAGAAACGCTGGGAATAAAAGTCCTTTCATTGGTTTGAAAGATGTGGTGTAGCTTCTGCGAAAGCAGTTCTACAGAAAAGGACGTCATGAAGAAGCCACGGGCTTCTGATAGCAAGTCAAAGACGTCACAGAACGCGCGGACATGACACCGGCCTCGATTAGCCAGGAGCACATTTTGAGAAGCCATGACTATACTAATGTGTTTTAGCAATGGTCAACCATACAATGCTGATGATATAAGGACACACACATATGCTTATGTAATGTCATACAGTTATAAAGTACATGCTACATGTGTTCTCCGGCCTGTAACCGCAGGTTAATAATGCTATGATGACAGCTGAACCAACATTATTTGAACTTTCATTTTCTCTTGTCTTGTTGAACAGGTATGAGGGCTTGTTCACTGTCCAAGACCGACCTTTAGCTGAATGAATGACACAGCACCTGCCAAAACAGCTACAATGCAGATTGTATCTCCAGTTACGTTTTGTGAAGGTAATGCTTAACAGAGAGAAGACAGTTGAAAGTTTACAAAATGTTTGATCGACATGCCAAAACTAAATGAAATTAGCCTTAACTCACTGGGAATATTCTCTCTCTACATCTTAATGGACAGTAATTATTACCTTTAAAACACCTACACACACACACAAACACACCTATACAGAAACACAGCACCAAAGTTAGCAGGAATTGAGCAAACAGTAGCAAGACATTACCAGACAATGCTCAACCTCTGAGAGGGACTGACAACAGAGTGCCAAGGAGACTATGAATGAAAACAACAGTCAGCAGGCGGAAATCGGAATCATTTCGCCGTGAAAAAAACATCCTATCAGAGTCAACAGGCTCAATACGTTTGAAACCCATACTTCCTTCCTCCCCCTGGTCAATAAGAATAAAGTTACTGTACACCGACACAAAAACCACAACTCTCCTTTATCACATGCTGACTCTGGTTCAAACCATCCACGTACGGTTATAATAGATATCATATGAAGTTTGAATAATCGCTCACATTATTATCAACCCCTTAAACAACAGAGCTATCCAAATTATTCTTTCTTTTGCACAACTTTAACTAAAAACCATCAGGCAAGAAATATACTTAGTTCTGTTAAGTCATTTTAAGCTAAGGGAAAAAGCAGCTAAAGCAGAAGCGTCACCTTGCGGGGGGTTATCCAATCAAAGAGCTGAGAACTTTACCTGTCGTGCGGGGTAGGCGTCCAAAGCTGGCTATAGAGGACTAAATATAAACTGCTCTAAATACTGACACTTCTCTTTCGCCCACAGCTTCTGACTGCCTACTTACCTCTTTAATTATCTCTCCTTCTGTTCATCTTTTTGTCTTCTTCACTTCTGTCAGGTGTTTTTTTTATCCCCGGAGTCACTGTAGTACCCCTAATAGTCTCTCACCGTCTGTTGCTCTGTTGGTCATCCAGCAACACTCCCTCAGAAGTCAGAAGTCATTTAAAAAGTCGGTGCAATCCCTCTTTCAGTCTCCTCCTCCTTTCTCTGCCTTCCCCTTTGCTTCCCGCTCTGCCCTTCCCTCCCTCCTTGCATCCCGCCTCCCCCTAGGCACTAGAACATATTCAGGCCTGTACTTTTCTACTACTTATAATCACTTTTCACCCTTGTTTTGTTAATGAACACCGACTCTCCCTCCATTTCTTTCACACATTTCCATGAAGAGGTAAACGCAAACAGAACGCAGCCCTCCTCTGTGGTAATCCTTCCAACCTAAGCTTCTTCAAGGTACAGCCGACTACAAAAATGCTAGGAATGCAAAGATAAAGAATTCATTACTCAGGCTTAGCTGAGGACCTGAGGTATGTTGGTGCTTCTGGTATTCGTGCTGCTTTTCGGGGGGTGATTTAAAAAAGTAATCAAACAGGTAGTACTTCCTCTTTGGAAATGTAGTGTGCATGACAACACAACTAGAAACAAGGTTATTTATGTGTGGTTCCTCTTAAGATAAACACCTTGTTCTCATGAACAAATGTGCATTTCCTAAACTGGCCATTTAATTACAATGTAAAGGCAGCCATTTGATGGACAGATTGTAAGTGTTAATGTCACACAAGAGTGTTGTGAATAATCGATTAAAGCCATGAATGGACCAACCTTGTGGACAATCTCTCCCAGATGTCTGCAGTAGTTGAATATGTTCTTGGTGGAGGTGCATCCACTGAGCTGGGAAAACTGATACCTGGCAAAACAGAGATTACATTTCAAATAAGTCTGGCTAGAGACAGGGAGGATTTCCTGAAAGCAAGAACAAAGATGTTATGTCACACTGTTAAATGAAAGGAACAATGACATCTTAGAATAAGAATAACAGAGAGGGGGAAACTTTAAAGGAAGAGGTGTCTTATTTCTAATTGGGCTACAGGTAAACAGCAAGTCAATGCATAGACCAAAACATTGCCATACAATGGCTAAACCTCTAAATAATTTTAACCCATAGCCATTATTTTTGTATTCAGTAACAACATCTACAGCCTCTCTCTTTGAATAATAAACAGCAGAGAAACTTTCCTGTGTGAAAAATACCTGCAGAAAGAATAGCATTTCGAGTGCTGTATATATATAACGGTTAGATAACTCCCTCTTTACCAACCTGTTGAGCAAAGAGAAGAGTCCTTTGGCAGATGTGATGAGCTCCACTACCATCTGCAGAATGACGGCAGGCAGCTTGGTGGTGCTGCGGCCATCGTAGCTGTTGAGGCGCCAGCGGCCCTGGATGCCCATCTGGAGGGTGTGGGCCACGGCACGCAGCTTCTCTGTCAGGCTGCGGAGGTTCTCACCGCCCATTCCATACGTCTGGAGAGCACAACACACACACACACAACATTTTATTGCTAACTTATAAAGCATTAAATGGTTTGGGACCCCAATATATGTCCGACATGCTGCTCTGTTACGAGCCACCCAGAGCTCTGAGATCATCGGGGGCTCAGAACTAAACACACCGAAGCTGCTTTTAGTTTTTATGCTCCCCACTTCACCAACGCTGAGTTCTCTTAAGTCATGGCTAAAAACACTAGCCTACTTTTTTCAGCTGCCTACCCAGAAGTCTTTTAACTTGTTTCAGCACCTACCGTATTTACAATGTTGTTTTTAAACTATTCTGTATCTCTTTTGTGCATGTTTTTTATGAATCTGTTATTCCATTATGTTAATTTATTGTGTTCCTTTCTGTTGTCTTCTTATTAAGTGTTAATGATGATGTAAAGCACTTTGAATTGCCTCTGTGTCGGAAAATGTGTTATATAAATAAACGTACCTTACCTTACCAAACACACAAGTGGATGGTTAAAGGTCCTTTCCACTCCTGGAATACTCCCACAATGTCATACATAATCTGGGATGATGGAAAAATTAGTTCCTCTCCTCCAACACTTCACAGCATGCAGGGGTCAAGTGCATTTGAGATATGATTGCAACATCGCTTTTCCTGTAACCCCTCTAAAGTACACTTCTGAATTAAAGGTGGGGTAGGTAAGTTTGAGAAACCAGCTGGTCATGTGCGCGTTCGTGTGTGTTGGAGGAGGGGCTCTGTAAGGAAGTAGCAGATTTTTTTTCGGCTGTGTATTTTCAAATTCTAGCACTCGAGCTGGTTTCTCCAAAATGACCTACCCCACCTTTAATATAGTGGTATATTGAGAAATTGAGAGGAAAACATACAGTAATATTTGTTTTAGCATATCAAATATTTGATAACTCAAGGTAAAAAAAGACACATAAACAATTGTTTTGCAACACTTCCCACAATGGTCTAATACACCCAGAAAATGTAAAGGTACCATATTATAAAACAGTATACCTGTTTAATTTAGTAAATGTTTTAAGCTTGATATCCCAAACTAAGCTGCAGTTGTGTTGTTGTAAAGTAGGGCGTTATAATGTGTTTGTTATCATGATGAGTGTAGAACTAAAACTCAGTAGAGTATAATACAATATAAATTACCGTAATTTTCGGACTATAAACCGCGCCTTTTTTCCCATTTTTCGACGCTGCGGCTTATATAACGGTGCGGCTAATCTATGGATTTTTACAGCTAACGGCCACTAGGGAACCTCCTAGATCTATGGATTTTACAGGTTACAGTCCACCACCTTTAACTCTATGGGCTCAATGGCCGGTCCGCGCCCCCCACCTTTAAGCGGCGGGCTCCAGCAGGAAAAGCTGGAGGCCGGAAAAGAGTGAGACAGGTAGCGCGCAAAAGTAAAAGTGGAACCGAGAGTGGTACGAGAGACAGAACGAGAGCAAGACAGACAGATTTACTTTTGCGCGCTACCTGTCTCACTCTTTTCCGGCCTCCAGCTTTTCNACATCCATCCCACAACTAAACACCCCCCAACAAATAAAAAAACAAATAAGATAAACCTATACAAATACACACACTCTTAATGGGCCAATCTGCATGACTACTTTTGGTACTTTAAGAATATTTAGATGCCAATACTTTTGTACTTTTACTTGAGTAACATTTTGATTACAGGACTTTTACTAGTAACAGAGTATGTTCCTACACTCAGGTTACTTTTACTTAAGTACAAGTTCTGAGTTCTTTTTTCACCTCTGGATTTAAGTATCCAATTGAGTTAAATGAAACTGAAAGCTAAACAAAAATTGAAAGGTGGAGCTCTTTCATGCACGAAACTAAACTGCGATGTTTCTACGATAAAGTCTGATTATGCCAATTCAATAATCACCAAATAAGTGTTCTTACTTCTTAGCCGTGTTATGGATTATGTAGGGAGATATACTCACAGCTAGTATGTATTAACTAAACTAAGCATTAACAGGCTTTTAAGCTTAAACTAAAACATCTTTAAAGTAAAGTTACAGTAAAGTGTGAAGAATAGTTTCAGGGGAAACGAAGCCTGGGAACTAGGCAACAGTGACATCAGAATATGTACAGATAGGTGGGTTCATGTTGTTTAATGACTGCGTGCTGGACTTTACCCGCTGTATCCTCTGCTACTGTCTGACTGAAGAGCACAACACGAGCACAACGATAGCATTATAAAACTGCTGCTGTCGCCTTACTTTCAATATGTACCCTACTGTATAAAAAGGTGTTTAGCCACTAACTACAACTCTAACATTCACAACACTCGGCTTAGCCAAAGGGACTGGCGGACGTTAAGTCACTCGTGATGTGAAGCGGGTTGTAGTGGAACACTGAATGGAAGGTGACTCCTAAACAAACTGTTTCATTTCAATTCAATAAGGAGAACAACCCGAAATAGATCAAAAGCGGAACAGAAAAGGAGAACAGGTCCACTCACCTTATACGAATCCGTCGCGAGCAGGAAATTAAAATCCTGTGCTGCCATTGTTGTTGTGGATGAATGAATGTCACGTCAGTGTCCTCGTAGCAATTAGAGATAACCTGAGCCCGGAACAGCAGCAGAGGAATGAAAAACCTCAGGTCGAGTTACTGTGGAAGTGAGCCCTGAGTGTTTCCACTCAACGCAGTTTCAAATGTTACAACAGCACAGCTCCTACACAGCATTAGTCATTTTGTAGGTTGGGGGTTATTGTGAAGGGGCGGGTTTCAGGGTTTCACTACGCATGGCCCCACGCACGTCCCCCTCTCCCCGCCTACGTCATGCTGCATTTAAGGACAGCAGGGTTTTTTTGGACGACATAAACGAAACACGTTTTGGACACTTTTCGGAATATGCTGTAGCTTATCTGGCTTTCTTTTTAAATTATCTTTTTACATTATCCAGAAGTTTCTTGTTTGACATGGAGCAGGCCGTTTTGTTGTGACCTTATTTCCCACAATATCTAAAAATAATATATGGAATATTTGTATAATTTGGAGGAAAAAATGTTCATTTGATACAAATTATGTACAAAACCATAGACCGTCCTGAATCCCCTAATGTGTGTCACGAAAATATTAATGAGGTTTGATTAGTTTTAGCCAAAGACATTTTTTCAATACTATTGTGAAATATTATTCCTGTTTTCCCAACAGACCGTGAACTATAATGTCCCTCGTTTGAGCCTACAAACATGGCGGCTATCATAGTTTTAGCAGTTTAGGCCTATAGGTGGCGGACTGACACAAAGTCAGACCGGAGTTTGACTCACCCAAACCACCACACCGTTCATTTTGTAGGCTACCATTATGTGTTGAATAAGTATCCTTTTAAATTTGGCAATTATGTTCATCTTGGAGGATTACACAAAACTATTTGGGACTGACTAACAAGTATAGTCAGTCTGAGTTTCCAAGGAAGGTCTGAACTTTCAGAAACTCTTTTGTAATATCCATTATATTATAGCACATTCAAATGCACAAGGCTAGACACACAAACCAGAGTGAGACACAGTTGAAATGTTGAAATTATGATCTTGTATTCAAGCATTAGACATATCAAAAGTATTAAGAAATCCACACACACATTCACTGAAATGTAACATCAGCTTCAACAATGTGGTTAGTAAAATATTTTAGATTACATTGTTCATATAATGCACGCTAATAAGGATTAGGCCTACATAAACAATTAATATTAATATTAAGCAATATATATTGATCCTATACATGATCGTAATTATAATATGAGACTCCAAAATGCATGGCTTTATTGAAATGCGAACATTTAGCAATAATTAAGAACATTATTGCACAGCTACTTCAGAGTAAGTTATTATTACCACGGTGAACCTGTAGGCCAGTGACAACCAACTGGCGGCCCGCGGGCCACATCCGGCCGGCCAGACATTCTCATCCGCCCCCCACCCATTGTCTGTTTTACAACGTCTAGTGAGTAAGGTGCTTATTGTGAAGGGGCGGAGTCCAATAGAGAGGCAGCAGCTGCGGGACAGTAGACTGCTTACTTCGAAACCTTCCCTGCCTTGAAGAAGAAGAAGTGATCCTTCGTTGTGAAGAGTCTGCTTTATGCACTCCGCAGCAAAGCAGTAGCCCCGCTGCGACAGAGTCCAACAGAGAGGCAGGAGCCGCATGCGGGACAGTAGCCTAGAAGCAGGGTTTGGTTTTATCGGAATACATGTAACGGCGTTACGTAGTCAGAATACAAAAATCAAGTAGGCTAACTGTATTCAGCTGGCGTTACATTTAAAAAACGAGTAACCTGATAACAGTTACTTTCGTAAACCTGAAGTGAATACATTTTGGAATACTTATTGAAATTTTTGTGGAAAAGTTTCCTCACAAAATGTAATATTCATTACCGGCAGAACTGTGCACACTGCACAGCGCTGCAGCATGTCTGTGAGCAAGAGAGAGATGCAGCGTGTCTGTGAGGCCCCGCCCCCGCACGCAATATATTATTGAAAGTTAGAAACGGAGATGGATAGATAAAATGTGCAAGATAACGTTTATGTAGCATTTATTTATTGTCGAAATGATGACATTTCATAACGGGATCAAATCAAAGTGAATGACCTGCTGCTGCTGAATGCATGGGGCAAGTGACTGGAAAAAGTTTTAAAAGTTATTACATCGTTTCAGATAATAAATAATATTGATAATTCATTCTATTTAGGGGCGCCTTTCAAAGCACCCAAGGACACCTTACAATTCATAACTTATTCCAAGGAAAGGTTTTAAGACAGTACAAAGAATCGTGATGTTTTGTATGCGGGTTGCAGATGAGAGAGCTGTCCAGAATGACACCAAGATGTTGTGTTTGAGTTCTTGATAAGCCATTAAAACAGTAAAATAAGTGTCTCCTGTTCACCAAAACATACCCATCTGTTATGGAAAAAGAA
>NW_011333040.1:14600783-14603539 GCF_000735185.1 Notothenia coriiceps
TAAAACTTGATTTGATTTGATTTGATATAAGGCTCCGTTTACACGGAAACAAAAACGAACAGAATTCGATATCAAAAAAGTCTTCCGTCCACACGCAATCGGCTCAATAAACGTGTCCGTCCACACGAGACCGCTCGACCCGCTGGAGACGCTGTAGTACATACGAGGGACGAGGGAACCGTGCGGCAGATTTTCCGTTAGAATTTTTTCTCGTCTTTCAACATGTCTGTTAAAGTTTAAATCTTCCGGACAAAATTAGAAAAGTGCCGGTCAAAGGTCTTCTTTGTTATTTATTGAGCTTTAAAACAAATGAATAATGACTCTATATAATAATATAAGAATAATACTTGGAGCCTCTCTTTTCCTCCCCCTCTCCTGACAGCCGTCAGTATCCGTCTCATGCAGCTGGCTGATCCAGTAATGAGTGACCCGACAGTAAAAATAAACATATTTATACTAGTTTAGGTAGTTTGAGAGGTAATTAAAATAACTAAGTGTGATGATCTAACTTGAAGTGTGTGTTTTCCTCCGCATCACAGCAGGCGGAGCTGCAGGTGCTCATGCAGAGCTGCGTGTCTCCGTCAGCAGCAGCTGATCTCTGATCTCTCTCTCCCGTCCGATTAGACTTCAGTCGCATTTATGTCCATATCGATCAAATCTAGCTAGTTCTAGATAATGATATGAATGCCTGCGTGTCAAAGGACACCTAAACAATAAGCAACATTTTGACCTAGATTTAGATTTGCCGGTCTTCAGCATATTTTACTGTGCAGTGCTTGGGCAGAATGTGTTGATATAGACTGTACAATATACAGTCTGATATAATATAGTGTAACTTGTGCTCAGCTCAGTAAAGTTAGGCTAAATGTCAGATCTGCAAGGTTCAAGCTAGGGGCATCAGTATGTTACTAAATGATGTGAGTACATTAATAGCCTTTTCTGAATAAAATACCAAACATGTGCTGGCTTATCAGTCAGTCAGTGGTGAAAATCCCCAAAAAGTGTTTACCAACCCAGTCCGACTGTCTTTCATTCTTAATGTGCAGCATTAAAAGATAGAAACTGTGTTCAACAGTCGCAAATCCATCCATATGTAAACCCTTTTTTACTACAATGCAGTAAGGTGTAGTTTTGTGTTTCAGAGAGTCCAACATTGTATTGGCCATTTAGCTTTCATTTTCATTTTAGTCAACTTTTAATCTATATGGAGATGTGACTCAGTTCACTGCTTGGGCATGCTGTGTTAGTCTATACAGTAGCTTCTGCGCGGCTCAGTAGAGTTAAATGTCAGATGTCACTGTTAGGTGTCATTCAAAGGTTTGCACTGCAGCCAAATGGCAAAGGTCTGGATGATGACCAAACAGTCTTTTTATTAGCAACAACGACTCCTGAAACTATGTCCATAGCAGCAGCACAGCCACAGGATTCTTTCATCAATATCAAATAATATAATGAGATATCTAACACAAGAAATCAGATATTTAAGAAACTCTGCAACAAAGAGTAGAGTCAGAACCATTTTGGGATTGACTCGATCAGGTTTCTGTCTTCAGGGTTTCACTTCTAAGCCTCAACTCAATTTTAGGCTAAGTTCCACTATTCGGAGCTCAATCAGCTTATTCTCAAAAATGTTGTGAATACATCCCCAGGGATATAAAACATATGTAAACACAGTTACACAATAATAAGGGAAAGCTAACCTGTAACACCAAGCTCACCCTCAGGTCGGCAGCAAATGTAAAACTATTTAACCACACCTGTGGGTGTGACCTTTTCAAAAGAACATGGTGAATATTGACGAGGATGTCCCGCCGGTTACATCATCCTTTCTGCATCTCGAAAACAGGGTCCATTGAGTGGCCATGCCCCTCAGTGTGCCACCAGTCCTAAAAGGAGATCCAATCTCATATGCACATAAGCAAGATTGATCAGATCCACTATCCTAGTGTTTCTAAAAAAAAAAGATGTAATAATGTATTGCGTTTTGATATCTTTCTTTCAGCTAAATACACCCAGACCAGCGCAAAACATTTTCTATAGGAAATGTAGGAAAAATATAAAGAAGTACAATACAGCATGTGATTTGTCAAACAACTGAAAAAATGATTCAACACTTAAATGTGCAAAGTTTCCTAAGTTAACTACAAATCAATTGTTGTGGTCATTTAACTCTAAAACTAGTTTTCTGCTCACACCAAACAATGGCTATGTTGAACAAGATTGCGTTTTTTTGTGAGTCTGTTTATGGATAACCGCAGTAAACAAGTGCATTGGAAATAGGAATATTAAATACAATTACACAATGTGGTCTCCATCTTTAATTTGGCTAACAGTATATTCATTTCTTTAGCAGCATTTAAAATCCAGCAGTTCTTGGCATCGGTTTTAATTAGGGGTGCACCGAATGGGAAATTCTTGGCCGAAACCGATACCGAAAATAGGAAACAGTTGGCCAAAAACCGAATGCCGAAAGGCCGAAAATGATTAATATATATATATATATATATATATATATAATTTTTTACATTTTTTACCAATGTTGTTCAGCTACCTGATTATGGAAAAAGACATGATTATGGCAAAACTTAACTTAAATAATAATCACTATTATGGGTCCATAAAACTTTTATTCAGCACTTTTGAATGCATACAGTACATTAATTCCAAGTCAAGTGCATTTTCTTTTCTCTGTAGGATAACTACAACAAAGTGCATTCAGAACAAAGCCAAGGTGCTTTAAAACTGCATAAACATCT
>NW_011333040.1:14603553-14607259 GCF_000735185.1 Notothenia coriiceps
AATTTGAACTTAATGGCGACAACGGCACACACACACACACACACACCACCACCACACACACACACACACACACACACACCAACATTGCGACATGGCCGTGCCGACAGTGATTGGTCTAGACGGGGGGACGGGCTAGCATGACGCGTACACGCTCTACCAGGCGGTATGACCTGTTGATGTATGCCTTGACATTATCCTGTGAAGTGTGTCACCGTAAACCGTTTCGTCTTTTTCTTGTTGTTTTTTGGCCTCTCTACTCAATAACAATCTGTTGCACTGAAGTGATAATAATTGTTAGAAAAAATATACCAAGAAAATAAACCCCAATTCATGTAACAGTCTTATTCACTCTGTATCTAAATTGAAGCACAATCTGTCGATATATTACGGTGTATGTAAAACGTTATGTAAGTGTCATTTTAATAAGTCATGTACTATTGACGGTTTGTAGTCTATTTTAGGGTAAAGAAACACGAAACGTTTGCGGTGACACGTTGCAACCGGAACAAACCCACGGCATGCTCAACAGGTCATCCGTCTTTAGAGCGTGTACTGTCATGTAGCCCGTCCCCGTGCTCAGCCGTTGTCGCTATTATTTCAAAGTTTCAAACTCCCGCGTTAGGTTGTCCTAGTAACCCCCGGACCCACTTTTTCCAACCCTTGGGACGAGATAAGTTTATGGTTACGTCGATTTCGTGAGGATTGTTTAACAGATCCAAGTCACAGGAACTGTATGAGACCTAGACCGACAGGGAGTAACTTTTTACCTGGAACAACACGTGAGTAATTCACATGCATATATTGAGCTATGAACATGGCTTGAGAGATGGTATTACATAAGATATCACCAACTGTCCGCTTACCTATCCGAAAATCCACATAATGTAATAATATGTATCAGTGTTAAAGTCTTCGACTACTTCCTTCCCTACACAAAAGTACCGTTCTTAGGGACCGTCTAATCACGTATCTTCTCGTTGTACCTCATTGCTAATCAAAGGTAAACGAAAATTTTTATACAAGACAAGTTGGGTAGGTCAAGGCATAAGAAGGTAAGTATGTCAGTTTTGACATTGCAAAACTTCTTACGAATCCCAGATCCCAATCGAGTGTTGTCCTTCTTGACCATACCGAGTGTAGTAGAGTAAACATATTACGTTATACCACGTAGTCGAAATTAGATACATAATGCTACAACTACTGTCAAAAACTGGATGAATGTGAAGTATTTCGTTAAAGGAGGATGAAAGCGTAATTAAGGAGCACTATTGGAGTTACTTTGATGGTTATTGGACTCAGGATTAATTCATTTGGATGCCCGCTGTATGAAGAAATTAAAGGACGGCGCAAGTGGAAACAATTCACAAAGGGATTCAACTGTTTAAAACACATGCTCAAAGTATGCCGGATTTTGGCGATGTGTTTATGTGGATTCAAAAATCGTAAATAATCTACAAAATGGAGGAGACCGATCTGATCGGAGCAACTGTGACAACAACTGAAACCGACACTTTACGCGCAGAAGAAACATTTATATTAAAGAAAAAATGATACATTTCTGTCTTTGTATGCTTTTATTAGCTACTAACTTGCAAATGTATGCATCATATTTATTTCAAATGTCGAAGAACAGGACACTTCAAAAGAATAGACTATGTCTAATAAATAAATGGTAATATGGTTGCATAGGCCTGTATAAAACAAAAATGAAAAACTGGCATATTAAGCAGGTAAATCAAATGCTTGTCTGCCATGGAACAGGTAGCAGAGAGAAGACGAGGTTCAAGTAGGTTCATTAATGTGAACCTTGGGCTTGCACGCCCGCAGCCAGGGATGGAATGTCCGGTGTAATGTGAGTGACAGCCAGTCTAAAGTCGTTGTGAACGTCCAGTGTGTTGCGTGCTTTTGTTTTGATGGCAACAAGTGCGCTGAAGGCTGTTTCTGATAGATATGTCGTACTGAATGGGAGTATAATCCTGGTCGTGGCATGCAGTGTGATCTTTGGAGCGAGGCTTGGTCCTTTGAGAATCCCAAACTTTTTAAATCCTTTTTCCTGGAAGTATTTATTTGACAGCGAGTCAGCTTGGATGTCGGTGAGCTCATCTTCGCAATCCAGGTATTCCACATCCTCAACTTTGGCAATAAAGGGATCTAAAACCCACAATTCCTTGGAGACATACTCGTCTATGTCAGCGAACCGTGATTGCATTTCCGTTTGCAGTGCGTTCATATGGCGGATGAACTCGCGACGTACAGACACAGGCACCGTTTCAGGATTGTTTTGGCATTGTTTCAGCAGTAGTGGAAACTGTTGCAGCTCCCCCCTCTCCATTTTCCCGACCCTGTACTCCAGTTTGCGCACAAATGCATCATTGGAGAATGTTGGACTCCACGCCTTGCAGACGCTTGTTTGTTTCATTGTAGAGACTGAAGATGTCGGCCAGGTATGCTGTTTTAATTAGGGGTGCACCGAATGGGAAATTCTTGGCCGAAACCGATACCGAAAATAGGAAACAGTTGGCCGAAAACCGAATGCCGAAAGGCCGAAAATAATTAATAGAAATATATATATATAATGTATACATCGTAAGTTTTCACTGAGCGTGAGAGAGCGGAGAGAGTGTACCTGGTATGTAGTCAGTAATAATAAATTCAATGCGTCAACGGTAGAATATGTAATGAAAAAGGTAGTTGTGGTGCTGTGCCTATTGTCTATATACGACTTGTGTAACGTCGCGATGTTTATTTCATCATTCAGATAGGATTGCTACAATATATATGGTATCCGGTCTGAGTGGTTGTACGCAGATAAGCGTTCTGAACACTTTCCGTACTTCGCCTGGTGGTTTGGGAGGAGGACGTGTGCTCCACGCGACCGAGGAGTGCGCCGGCTCACGCCCGTGCGAACATCTTGACTTCCTTTTTACACTTCTCAAAGATGTGTAATATGAGCATTGGCGCGTGACAGTCTCGTTCACCTGACTTAGTATGTACATGTTGATGTCCATACGTGGCTTATATTGCTGGTGGCTTATAATAGTCGGCTTTACAACTTTTTCCGGGAACAGGTCTCTTGTCCTAATGACAACGAGTAATGAGGTAAACAGGCCCACAAAACTATAGTTCACACCTCATTAGGTTTACCACTTTCAGAAACGACTGGTGGGGACTTGGTCTTGTACAGTCGACGTGTGCGCGGAGATTAGAGTACTGTGAGAGATTTATAGAGTTCGCGTTGTACAACCCGACACCAGACAGGTCGCTCGTACCTAGCACGCCGCATCGAACGCGGCGCAAAACTCATGCAGTTAGTGTTAAGCTGGTGGTGCAGATATTGCAGTTGTGTTTTAGTGATCAATCGAAATATGTTCAATCAAGTAAACAACAGGACCGGAGGCAATGTCAGAAATACATGTGATAAACAACATCCAGATGACCGGATCTACCAAATTACGTTCAAAATTTTCGTCGAACCGAAACAGGACTTATGTGTGAAACAACATCATACGGATGTCTCTTTTCTTTACCTTGAACTGAACCTTAATTTACATGTACATTAAGTTGTCACGACTTATTTTCAAATACCTGGGTATTATCAGTAATGTTTTTCCGTTTTTTCAAACGTATAGTTATTAGTCTATCGACTTGTTGTAACCATTGTTTACATATGTAATATATATATATTTTATATTTATTAAGATATATA
>NW_011333040.1:14607304-14611430 GCF_000735185.1 Notothenia coriiceps
CTAATTATTTCACAAATGTTGGAATTAAGTATTGGATTAGATCTTGGAAATACTTCAGGAAATATTCCCATCAGGAATACATTTCACCAATGGTGTGTAACATTTGACGGTCGTCAAATTTGTGCTCCGTGACGTAACAGAGTACAGACAATTTGTGAGTAAATAGTCTAAGAGAGAAGAAAGGATATAACAAGACAGGTTCTAGTAAAGAATCTAGTTTCCCCTCCTACACTTGCATGATCTTCCATAAAGAAGTCGTCTATGACTTCGTTTCTTGTGTGTGGAGTGACTTGACACTCGGAAAGAACGCAGGACGTAAGGTTTCATTCTTCATCTAAAACGACTTGTAAACCCTCCTTATGACGAACATTCACCACCTTAGACCTTCCCTGTGGTTTTGTCTGTACAGTTCGTATAACTTTACTGAAACTTTGTGCACGTTACATTCAGAGTACATTACTTGGGAATAATATGCTTTATGATTATTTATGAAATAGTGTGGTCTCACCATCAACCATTTTACTTAGTTTATTTTGAGGGTCATACGTGTAGTGGTCGACATGCACTACAGAACGCACGGCACATGTCACTTTGTACAAAGGACCTAGGTGCACCCTTGTATACTACTGTCAAAGTTCATGTTCAGGAGAGAAACACGACGAATGTCGAGATTAACTATATTAGTTGTCGTTGTTGGTCAGTCAGTGACCGAGTTAATCGAAGTTCTTATGTAAGAAGGACGAAGTTAGGACAGGGGCGTAAAGTGAAAGACGAAGAAAAGGGGGAAAAGATAGAAGTTCTCTTGTTTGGGTCTTTCAATGTTTTGTCACCTTTTGAGTCCGGAGAAATGACCTTCGGCTTATAATTCTCAATCAGTACATTTATAAAGCAGTTCTAGAATAGTTTTCATACATCAACACAGGCTCACTATTTGGCAAGATGACTAAGCCTTATATTGGCTACTTAGCGAGAATCAACTCAGTGAGCAACAGATACCAAGGATGCTGGCTGATGAAGAAGACGAAGTAAGCTAAGTAGCCAATATCAGGCTTAGCAGCACAGATATGTGGGCTCACTATTTGGCAAGCAGCCGGTCACAGTTGCCCTGTTTATCTCATGTCTTATAAAAGCTTGTTCATGATTTATAAAGTGTTCACAACCTAATTAATAAATGAATTACAAACTATTGGTAAACCCTTTGTAAGGGTAGTCTTCTTGTAAAGTGGTACCCGATGTTTGAATAAATCCAACCTTATGTGGAAACAAACAGGAGATGAAATGGTACACTTTCATATAAGGTGATTGTAGCGCAGGCTTGCCAGTGTTCTGGATGTTGAGTAAATCCTTTCTATTTCCTGCATGTGAGCGAGGTTGTAGTAACCTGGTGTGTTCTATTCAGGCCAAGTCATCACAGAGGAGAAGATTCAAGAAGCCAAGCTGTTCTACCAGATGCACTTCAAACAGTCTGTGTTTGATGAGGAGAGCTGGAGGAAAGTCCTTGAGGTATACTTAAAGTAAGCAATAAGCCACAAGAAGCTATGATATACAGTGACTTTACAACAGCTAAGAGGCGCTGCTAGGCATGACGCAGAGCTTTTGAAAATCACTGTAAATCACTGGAAGTGGCGTATTGCATCTATAACACGGTTACTATGAAAGTGGCTGACAGCCATGGTTCACACACATTACATTACATTATTATCAACTGACGCTTTTATCCAAAGCAACTTAAATACACTTAATACTGTAGACTGCCCCTACGGCCGCAATTTGGGCTTGCAATTGTATGCCTGAGGACACATGTTGTCAGAAGGTGGGATCTAACTGCTGACCCCATGATTTGCAGATCAGCGGACTAACCCCCCTGAGCTACAGTTGCCCACACAGCATATTTTCAACACATACAGTGGTTACTGGAACTTAAGTTATAATTGCTTGCCCTCAGTTGTCCATAGTTATTAATCACACCCTTACCCAGCAGAAACCCTACCCTTACCCTTTAGTGGTGAAATGTAACAAAGTAAGTACATTTATATATACATTTACTGAAGCACTGAAATCATCATGCCAGAGATTAACCTTATTCAAAGTGAAAAACCATTCATGGATATATTACTACTATACTGCAGTGCACCCTCCTCAGTGGATCTCTGCTCTAAAGATACTGCAGATAAAACATCCAACAGTATATCAAGTAATTAGAATAGCTCTATATTTTCCAGTGGGAAAATGAACGTTATGATTACATGAATCAATCAATCATTCTGAAAAAGGACAGTTTAATACAAAAATATTTTCAGCTGAAGATTGATCTCTATACATCCATCCTGAAGTAAATGTGCTTGTTACTACGTCAGAAACACAATGGGCGTCTTCCTATCCGGATCAAAGCTGTCCCTGAGGGAAGGATCGTTCCCAGAGGCAACGTGCTCTTCACCGTGGAAAACACTGACCCAGACTTCTACTGGCTCACCAACTACATTGAGGTAAACCACAGTGTGCCACAGATCCATTTACAAAACAAGGACCTACTTTTCACCACTACTTACTGTTAATGTTAGGAGGAAAGACCTCTTGATGTTAAAGAGCAACTTCCAGGTTAAAGACAACTGTGAATAAATGTGTAGGAAAATGATTGTGAATACACTAGATTTTCAAAAAAATATACAGAAATATACACTACAGTGACATCTGGCGTCGTTTTTGTAAGAAATGTTCACTTCCGCATAAAAAAGCCTCGGCACGTGACCTCCCGTGTGTGACGTAACATGGGGGAAACAAGGGGGAGAGCGGCCGGTGTAACGTATTAATAAACATGGATCCCAATGCTAGTTTCGACACAGAAGACACAGAAGAAGTTGAACATGAATATTCAAATGCATATGACGGACCACAACCTTATAATTATGAGCCTGCTAGGCGTCCAAGAGACCAGGAGCAGCCAAGGATTAGAAGAAATAACGGCCATCGGAGAGAAATTGAGCTGTGGTGTGAGGAGAACCAGTGGAGAACTGGGCAGCTGATCTTGGTGAAGTGACCGGCGTTAGCTAGTCAGAATGTTAGCTAAACGTCACATCACAACATTTGTGAAGTTACTTATCATATATCAGGGCTATAACTAACGCTAAAGCATGATAATATATAGTAACGTTACCGGCAGGACTGTTGATACTGATCCATAACAGAAACTAATGCGCAAGTATCAGCGCTATCTCGCGTTACCTAATGCAACTTCCCACACTACGGTGCGCTGACCGATGGGAGACCGAGAACGCGAACTTGACGATTCGGCGGAGAGGTTGTGGAGCCTCTGTTGATATTGTCGTTGTAAATGGCTTGATTGGAAAGACAGGTGTGTAGTCGGGGAGGGTGCACACTGATTTGCAGGCAGGTCAGTGGAGGGTTGAGCCGGGAAGCCAGTGATGTGACAGCCCACCACGCACATACAAACAACACAGAACAGGGGGAAACAAACAAACACAAAGGAGGCACGGCTGGAGCAGAACCAGCCATCCACAGCGTTTACCTAATGCAACTCCACACTATGTCTTACTGTTGCCGCGTACCGGAGGGGAGAGAGAGAGAGAGAGCAGCGAAGGGGTGGGGAGATGAGAAGTAATACGTCCTATAAAGCTGTGGAGAGTATGCTGCAGGGAGTCCCGTGGATGCACAAGCACCCAGGGAACGAATGCTAGCTCCGGTCCTTTTTACGTGTGGACTCGATGTCCTGACAGGCTGGTACTTGTGCAAGCCTGCACAAACACGATTACTGCACCAGACTTACAAATGGTAATACAATGTAAAACTACACGAAAAATACCAGCTCCGAAAACACAACCGCTCACGCAACTACTAATATACCCGGAGCGGAGATGTACCCTTTTGGACGTATGACCTTAAAAAAAAGCCGTTTTTAAGAGCAGGGAGCTCAAAATATTGCTCCCATTTCCCTCTGGAATTCCTGCCCTTTATGTCTCGTAAACAGTATCAAATCCTACATTCAGCTTTTTACATGGTAATTTTCAAGCAAGTTTTAAGCATTAAATGTAAGAAAACAAAAACAACCTGCAAGATGCTCTTTAACTTTTATATTACCTATTTAAGTTAAGCAAAGTTCTGCAGATTC
>NW_011333040.1:14611475-14620215 GCF_000735185.1 Notothenia coriiceps
TTTAGTAGAGACACTTTACGGCAAATACAACAGCACAGATTGTTCAGAATATCAGTATGAGAAAAACGACACCCTCTATCCTTAAACCCTCACATCGTACAAGGAAAAACTTCCAGAGAAAACCCACAGTTTAAAGCGAAAAACTAACCGCTAGCCGCAAAGCTAGCATCACAGCCACTGCTCCATTTTCTGAGACTTTGCACCGTTACATGCAATGTCATACAACGTAATGATGATACTGTGACCATATCTATGACTGTGACGGTTGACGCAGAGAAGCCCGCGAAAATGACGCCGGATATGACGTCATATGACGGATGACTGATGCGACGGATATGCACCCGAGCCGATAGTGTACCCGAGCCGATCGTGTACTGACACCGGCCGTGGCCCAACGTCTCCCCTGATAGGTGGAGAATTGACCAATAGCCGTAGCGCCACTTTACTGACGTCAGTAAAGTGTTCAAATCTGGATCAGTTTTTATCAGATCCGTTGCAGCCCCTTTTTTAGAGATTTGGGTATGGAGGAAAATAGAGAGGGTTGTGTTTTCTGACACTTGGTGAGTTCCCTGGAACACCGGGGACACATATTCATGTATAAAAGACGTACAAAAGTGCATTTTGCATGATAGCTCCCCTTTAAAATATTTCGTGAGGCCTTCTAAAATGTTTTTAAATATAACTACGGTTCTAGTTGAAGAGTTTGTAAATTAACTTGAACCGAAGCTGTTGCCTGGCAACGCAATCGCACAACGTCACAATTCCACAAACACACATGGATTAACGATTTAATCGATTTTAGAAAATCGGCGAAATCGAGTGTGACTATTAAAAAATAAATCAATATTATATTAATATTGACAATAACTACCGA
Source organism: Notothenia coriiceps (assembly GCF_000735185.1). Taxonomy (NCBI): domain Eukaryota; kingdom Metazoa; phylum Chordata; class Actinopteri; order Perciformes; family Nototheniidae; genus Notothenia; species Notothenia coriiceps. The sequence goes on from NW_011333040.1 coordinate 14,612,350, forward strand.
CCGTCGGGGTAGCATTTGCTTGGCATTTCCGGGTATTTCTCCACTGGTTGGGCCATGTTAACAATACCGTGTAACTGTCACGTTTGAAGGGACGAAATCGTGACATCTTCACGTCTTCCAGCATGGTGAATCGTCACATGTTCACGTCTTGCCGTGATACCGGGTTCCAATAAAGACGAGCTGTACATTAAACAGTTTCTTCATTGATCCTCTCTTCTAATCAGATGTCAGCATCACGGCATTTCGTGTTAAAGTCACAAAATTAATCTATTGATTTGTGTTAACCAACACGATTTCCCCATTTTTTTCATGTCACACGGAACAATTTTAAAAGCAATGTAAATAATAACAAATTAGAAGGAGAAAAATATTTTAAAAAATAAAGATTTCAGTATTCTGACCACAGTCTATGATTCTGACACAGAACGATTTTAGAAGCAATGTATTTATATTGGTAGTATAGTTCGTGCCTGCACCAAATTAGAAGGAAAAAAATATTTTATACATACAGAAGGAAATACAGATTTCAGTATTCTGAGACTCTGAGCCCCATTTATTTTCCATGCGGACGGCAAAAAAAGTCCAACATTATACAATTTTAAAATAAAAACAATAATCGTGGCTTGATATTGAGTAAGAAAATGTTTTTATGAACCACACAGCTTCTTTGACCCGACCGGACAAAAAGACGTGGTGCAGGCACGAAACATACTACCAATATAAATACATTGCTTTTAAAATCGTTCTGTGACATGAAAAAATGGGAAAATCGTTTTGGTGAACACGAATCAATAGATGAAATGTATTTCGTGACTATTACACGAAATGCTGTGAGACTGGGTTGCTACAGTATACCAGAGTCTAATGTTCAACTATGAACAAGCGGCAATAAAGAAGAGGGTTGAATAAAAATCAGAACCACAAGCATTCTTATATCACTGTTTCAACGCAGATCAACATTCTGACATATTTCTGGCTAATTCCATCAAATCAAACCAAACGGTTTGATTTCCTCATCAGGCTCATGTATACAAATTATTGCAGCATGTAAATGACCCTATTTAGCTAGTTACAGACGGGATTTTCTAATCTAAGACATGTCTGCTTTTCTATTCCCTAGGTTATGCACTGTTGTTATCATTTGGCTGGTTTCAGTAACCATGGCATTACCCAAGGTCACGTACATCAACTTCGATGTGGGTTGCACGTGGGAAGTGGGCCGACACGAGTGGCTGTCCTTCTTGGTTCCTGCTTTCCTGGTTTATTACGTGGCCCCTCTCCTCTGTATTGCCGTTAACTGCGGCCTCATCATCACTCACCTTCATCGCTGCAGGGGCACGCTGGCCGCGGTCCGACGCAACAAGAAAGCCACCGCTCTGCTGATCGCTTCAACGCTGGTTTTTGCAATAAGCTGGTTGCCATATTACGCACTTGAGTTTGTCAATGTCATGTCCCCTCATGTTAGCTCTGCAGCTTCTCCCATCAACCGGTTGGGACGTAAGATATCTTCAACTTCGGCATATCTTTCATCCACCCTGCCCAAGCCGACTGAGGAAACAGAGACAAGGGTGTCCTTGCTGTGGGAGGTGACGTCACTGACCGCCATTTTGTTGGTGTGTCTGGCTCCATGCTGGAACCCGCCACTTTACTTCCTGTTGTCCCGTCCGGCTGTGCGTCAGCTCCGAGCCTTACTGCCTTCCTTTTTATGTAGACACTTGGGAAAAAATCCTGTGCAGCGCTGGCGTATCGCTCCTGCTCCTCCCCCATGCCTGCCGCCCCCCCAGCCTCCTTCACCCTCACTTACTCACCAGACTCTGACACACGGATTGACTCAGTAAAGACAGTACACACATAACATATTATTCATATTTCCCCATCACAACGATCACATTGGTCAAAACCATGGAGTGTATACAAAGGATAAATCAAACCCCCGGCCCCTCCATGTATGCTGATGGAACTTTGGCCAAACTAAAAAGTCCACGTCGAATACATTTTTCCCCAAAGATGTTCCTAGTCATTTTGGGTAGCTCTTATCACACTCATATATGTCTAATATATCTAATGGGTTTTCTGATGAAATTGGTTTTTACTAGCTATTTGAAGAATAGGGTTGAGACTTCATGATTGACAGCTGCTATGAACTGAATTTGTCATGGAAGCTTAGGAATTATACTAGAGATGAGATTCAACTTTCTATACCCTAAGTGAAATTTTAATTTGTTTATAAACATATGCACGAGAGACATTATGGTTAGTTATTGTGTATTTATAGCCAAACGGCCACCATGGTGCTAACGTTGCAGGTATGTAGCTAAATCTAATGCAGGGGTTCCCAAACTTTTCAGCCCGCGACCCCCAAAATCACAGTGCCAGAGACTGGTGACCCCTGTCAACGGGCACACATTATTAATAAAATGGATTAAAACAAATGTACATTTTTTTAAATTAATTTGTTTTAATTTGAATTTTGTAATCATATCGCGACCCCCACTTTGGGAACCCCTGCTATAATTAACTGTGGCCTTGCTCTGCCAGTGATTGGCTCTGGTGGGTGTGTGGGCGGGACATTGGCGCCGCCGCTGCTGCTGTTTCCATTTGTTCCATTTGATGTCAAAATGTCCGCTTCTATATCCAGGATATGTTGCTTTGCGATCATAGCCATATTCTCTTTCCTTGTGCAACATTTTAGTAAAAGTATAAATAGGCTTTAGGTAACAGTGTGTAAGGTTCTTAGACAGTGCATCATAAACAGAATGCATTACGTGCCATAAAAACTCAAGGTTTATATCCCTCATCGCAATGCCAGAGTCTCTAAGCAACGGTCTTGGCGGTATGAGACTCGCAGAGGAGACCCTCAAATTCAAAACGATTGAAGATAACATTTTACACGGGGTTCTGTTGACATCACCAACTACAAATCCAGGTCACTGAACTCAAACAGACGTCTCCCGCATGGGATCTGAAGCTACAACGTTAACAGCCTTTTTCAGGGACTGGAGGACGTCTGTGGAGCCTACATTAACTAACATAAACCATCCATGCAAACATAAATCTATTTCCCTGTGGAGCTTTTAAACAACCATTTCTGAACAGCAGTAAAAAGGGTCTAATAAGTAAGACATATTGCATGTGCATAGTAGGAAAAGAACTCTGGCTGCTACATAGATCTTCCATGGATGTCTTTAAATTGCATCTAGTAGATTACGTCAAGGATACAAGCTTGTAACTCTAATACTAAGCCGTCTGACAGAAAAAAAACACTGGGGATACAGTGGGGCCATGCCTGCCTCCATTTAAAGCTCCTTGTTAAAGCTCTTGGTTGTAAACCTTATCTAAATTCAATGTCTTTTCAAGAACCTCGTGAAAAGAGGCCTCATTGACTTATGAGAAACATAAATATAAGCTGCCTGCTTTTTCTCTGAGCCTTAATGTTGAGAGGTGCTTATTAAATAGGGATTTGACACGATCACATCAGAATATGACTGAATGGGAAAATTATTTCTTAACAAGTGGAGCTCGTCTGCATTCAGAGTGGTTTTAATATCACATTGTGTGAAGGGTAGGCCTTGTCATGTTCTTGATTTGTTTGACAAATTAGCTTAGGACGAGTAATTGGATTTTTCTGTTGTCAGGCTATTCATATTGAGAGATGGGAAGCAGCAATTTACATTTACTAAGTTAGAATCACTTAAGCTGCACTGACATACAATACAACGGGTTTGGTTTGCAACTAATATGGAAATATGTTACATTTTTTATCTGAAAGAAACACAGACATATTTAAATCAATAGTTGAACATTTTTCTAAATACATATTTGCTACTTATACTAGAATGAGTTTAATGCAAAGACTACGGTGTGTGCGTGATGTTGTGTATAGCCTATATATGTGTGTGAAAATTACAGAGTAATTAATCGAATACTTGATTTCCATTTTCATCTGCTGAGTTAGCCAGGGGGTTTGACACTACTCAAGATATCAATCTCAAGGTTTGTATCCCTCATCACAATGTCAGAGTCTCTAAGCAACTGTCTTGGCAGTATGAGACTCGCAGAGGAGACCCTCAACGCCAGCAGCAGTTAGCCTAGCTTAGTGTACAACTACTGTAGAACCAGGCAAACGGCTAATTTACTTACGTTATATTTTGTTCATTTATTGCCTTCAAATGTTGAAAAAAGGGTATTGTAAAAATAACAGAGGGTTATGTGCCACGATAACTCTAATTGGTAACACTTTATGGTAAGGGTACATGAATCATCATGAATTCATGCATGAAAAAGCATGAATTCATTCATGTAGTACTTCATGAACTATCAGCAATGTACAAGTATTAATGGTATCTCATCCATGACTTAATGCAGGAACAATACCTTAATTAATGCATCAACTAAGGTATCTCAATCATCATGACTTCTGAGTTATTAATGATGTTCATGTCTTCTTCATATAGATCTGCAGTTAAAGCTGACCAGTCACAGCAATTCCAAGTGTTGTAATCATGATTAACTAAGCATACTTCATCATATTTGTGCCCCTTCAAATAAAGTTGTGACCTGTTCCGTCATTTACAATGATAAATAACATGTGATTAATGGCCTATGTGAAATCACCTTATTAACCATTTGGTGCTCATGCATCAATCATCTTTGTGATCCCTCAAATAAAGTCAGCCCTTATATCTATTTAGGCATCATGTATTTCGCAATATTACAAATGCAAATTAGATCATAATTTTGGATTTAATTTCAATTATCAATTATTTAGTTAGGACTTTTTTATGTATTATACAGTATTATCTTAAAGCTCACAAACCATTTAAGATAACTCATTCATAATATTAACAAACTTTCATTTATTTTTGGATTTCATTTGTAATCCAAAGCCAGCATTTTCACATATGTCACATAAGAAAGCAATACACATTTTCGGCAAAGACACAAGATACATGGCAATAGTAAGTTAATAGTAAATTATACCATGTTTATATTGTTGAATTATTTGTGATTTGAACTTGACCACAACAGATAAAATGCACTGAAAGGACTTGCGTATAGATCATCAGTGATTTATCTTTCAGAAAAAAACTCCTGACTCATATGTAATGATAATAGATGTGAGGCACAAACAGGGGCTATCTTGAAACATCCGCCTTCTTCATGTCTGAAGTCAGTGAGCTCAGGTGGTTCAATCAGGGAAACATGGCCTGAATGTCCTTCAGTCAACGACCGAGAGGTCCTTTCTTATTACATTACATGTCACTTGTTAGACGCTTTTACCCAAAGCGACTGAATTCAACATCTTTGTCCTCTTTTAAATCTTTAAGAACACACTTTTTTAAATGCAGTTTTCCTTATTTATCCTTTGCCAATCTGTCTCTGTCTAATAATAATCAATTATATTTGTTTTTCAAATGTATTTTTTGGACAGGACACGACAGGAAAGCGGGAATTCTACCCTTTTATTTAACTTTTTGTGATGCTTTTTTCTTTGTCATTTTATCGTAATCTTTTTTCAGTTTGTTGTTGTGCTATTAGATGTGTCGCGATATACCATATTGATAGTTAATATAATATTTAGAAAATGGAAAATGTATATCATCCTAACAATACACATTTGATAATATTGTGCTTTTTGTTTTGGTATTTTGTTGTATATTAATGGATACAGGCTCTCTATCCACAACTGTACACTCATATTATTTTTGTAATTTAATAAAGTAAAAGATGATTATTTACAATTATTTATATTCATATATTATTATACAACATTCTGATAATTTGGCAGCACTATGTGATGTTCAAAAAAATATATAATTTTGTGGCTATGGTCATTTGTAAGACTGTTAGTTTGTATAAGCTATGAGTATATACTGTAAACTATGTGTAAGTAATCTTTGTCCAACTACACATGCACATGATACATATCCATCAAGTCCTCCTTTATTTACAACAATTTCATTTCACTCCAGAGCAAAAAGTAATTCACTTCCAGCTCTGTCCTTCTCATGATCTGTGGATGACAGGCATGTGGTTGTGATAAAACATAAAGCTGCTTCTGACCTTGCTCAATCTAATAAAACCCATAAATCCTGCCTTGGCGAACCTCTTGACCTTGTGTGATCTCCCAGCCTGCACCACTGCACAATCTACTGACAGACCGGGGTGTTTCCTCTGGGACGGCGGCTTCTTTCGTCGATACCGTCTTGGTTTCTAATGAGAGCACTTATCTCCGTCATCTGTCTGCGCTGTGATCCTCTCACATAGTGCAAGGCGCCGGCGATGTCCTCCTGACACTTAATTAAGCCTGCCAATTAGAGAAAGCTTAAAATATAAGTCACGCTCAGTAGGGCCCATTGAGAGGATCCTTCCCATTTCCATTCAGTGTGTTTACTGAGCCTCGCACGTGGGAGGAGGCCTGCTGTAGTTTTTGAAAACACAGTGATATCCACCAGCTATGAACACAGTGGGAAGAATGGGCTGCAAGGAGAGAGAGGAGATTAATATTCAAAGCGTTAATGAGATGGTTATGTAACTGAGGGACTTCTCATCATCCAGATGGGGATTTCGGAGAGGTATTGATTCTTCAAGTGCGACAGCAAGAATGAGCACTTACCACTTCACAGGATTAAGAGGATATCTGGTCATTCACTGTCATTGAACTCTATTTAAATCCAGCAGATTTAAAACAAAGGTCTATAGACGAGTGCTCACAAATAAGCCTTAAGCCGGGCTACACACATAGCATCACTGTTTACCTTAGCAATAGGTGTACTTCTCGGTATCAACTGAGAATTGATAAACAGTGTTTACTTTGTATTTGCTACCTTTCATACGTTTTTAAAAAGCATGTTTGTTTTCAACCTGTTTCAATGCCTCTTTTATCTGACGCCAACTTTTTGTTTTTGTTCAAGCAAATGTACTACAAAGAAAAACATCTTTGGCAATGTCTTTGTTTTTGCTTTTTCTTATTTGAATGTGGCTTTGGTTCAAATGAGTTGAAACAACTAATTTAAGACAAAAAGAGATGGAAAAAAAACCTTTGAACACCTTGATTGTTAATTTCTTAACTTTAATGTAAGATCTTGAGCACAATTCATGTTTAATTATCTTTGTCGCAATGTCCTTGAATCAGGTTTTTAAAAATAGCTGACCGAGAATTAGCCTAAAGCTAACACAGGAGGGTACGTGATGCTTGAGTTTAATAATCCCCCCAAAAATCACAGACACTTTTCCCACCGCATATCATTAATAAAGGTATTGTTTAACATGATAACCGGCAGCCACAGGCTATTTGGCTTTCATAACGATTGTCGGCCATTCGGGGGCAGCAGCACAACTAATATTTGACATGTTATCACCGATAAAGGTGCCTATTGTTTAATGCCGAGAAGATATGGAGCAACATTAGCATTTATTTATAAGTTTTGTATCTTTCCTCCAATGAAGGTTGAAGATTCTAATATTCTAGCTAATCTTTGGTGTCCACCACCAACAACAACTGCTAAATGATCCACTATGTAAGCAGACATTGTCCTTACTTTAGTCTCTATGCCAGGGGTCGGCAACCTTTTTAATATGAAGTGCCATTCAGGGGGTTGAGGAGCTTGACGCTCGTCAACTATCAGCAGGAGGGCGGGGGAGCCTCGCTGCGGGGAAGCAGTGTGTGGACCTGTCAGCGCAACTTACATGATGCCGAATTTAACAAACACATTTAAATAATTGGTTTAAACGGCATAATAATAAGGACAATCGTCTGTTCTGTGATTCTCCAGAGCACACATGTTATGATAGGGTCATGCAGAGTGAGATGAGATCGCTGTCCCTGAGAGAGAGAGAGAGAGAGAGAGAGAGAGAGAGAGAGAG
>NW_011333040.1:14620253-14634645 GCF_000735185.1 Notothenia coriiceps
TGACTGACGCTCGTCAACTATCAGCCTCGCTGCGGGGAAGCAGTGTGTGGACATCATGTCAGTGCAACTTAAATGATGCCGAATTTAACAAACACATTTAAATGAGATGAGGTCGCTGTCCCTTTAAGAGAGAGAGAGAGAGAGAGAGAGGGGGGGGGAGTGTGGCTTGTGCATGTGTGTTTGTGGATGGTAGAGCGACAGTGAGGGAACGTGTGTATGTTTCTGGAAGTGAAACAAGGAAGCAGAAAAACAGAGGTCTGTGATGTATTTTGTGAAACAGAAGAACAGCTAAATAAATGCAACGGCCTCCCAAGAAGAGCTCGCCTTTCTCCAGTCATTTAAGCTAAAGTGGGTTATTGAACCTGAAGCTTGTTGCTTCTACTCTCCTCGACTACGGTCTGGGAGCCGACAGGAAAGTTCAACACACAGTTGGCCAGTCCGCCCCTTTGTAGCATATTATTTCGATGAGAGATGAGCAGATCGCCACCGGGCTTTCAACTAAATACACAGCCACGCAAAAACTGCGGCATTTGTACAGCTCCTTATGGGTACTGCAATTAGTGAAGTGCTTTCCTCCGCGGAAAACGGTGAAACGATCAGTGGCCAATGCTGGCACGCGTGCCAGGGGTTGCCGACCCCTGCTCTATGCCATGTGCATGGGTTTAACTACAAAGTTGGTCTAGCACTAGGACCCAGATAAGGGGCAGAGTCTATAAAAAGGGTCGGGACGTTGACCTTGGCCTTCCCCCCCCCTGAAATGAACACACCTGAGAGAACAGCTGAGGCCATCCTTTGTTGTTCAGATGTTTAAAAGCTTGATTTCATTGTAAATTGAAGAGCCATGAAGTTTAAATATTTATTTTAAATGCAGAATGTATTTAACACCTTCTCTATTACATCCCACACCTGGGCTTTTTGTTCATACTCCCCGAGTGGAGTCTGTTATTTCATGTATTAATACATATTTAAACACATTAATACAGTGGTATCTGACTTCAGTTTGTTATGGTCATATGGTGAATGGGGAATCATTGGTTACATTCAAATAGAATGTATGTAGCTTTTTAATAGCTTTTGGATAACTGAAGGAGGTGCTGATAATACTGCTGCTTGAACATCATTAAAAAAGTTTGGATATTAACAGTAAAGCAATCAGATACAGGGACCTTTGCACCAGCATGAAACAATCTTCGAGAAATGATCACCAAAAATAAACAAAACAATCATTTAACCATTAAAGAATACAGAATATTAAAAAAAATTAAATTTACTTTACATTCATTTTCTTTTTGTTTGCCATTTTTCACTTATATTTAGGACAGGAAGACAGGAAATAAGGGGAAACTGGATTAAAACCAGGAACACTGGAATTTTGTGCTATGGGCATGTAACCATTCTGCTACCAGATGCCCCAATTTAAACCAACTTAGTTAGTGTTTATCTTCTGACAAGAATTTTTGAGTATTACTATTCACCAATACACTGCAGTAGAATACAGCTCATGCTCTTATTTTAAATAGTGTAAGAAACGCAAATTAATGGGGTTTTTTGTTGAGCTAACGGACTCTAATCTAATTGAGGTAACAATAAAACCTAATTCTTCTGTACAGGTATACAGGCTACACACATTTATATACACCTTTTTCCAAGATGGCATCCCTCTGCTTCCCTCTGGCGGCAGCTTCACCTCACAGCGGGAAAACCTGATTCTTTACCTTCAAAGACACCGGGGAAAAACCATAGGGAAAAACCCAGTATTGGACCAAGGTACGTAGGCCTATTTGAACTATTTGCAATCAGAAGCCTCAGCTGATATTTACACTGGAGGAACTGCTTCACCCTAACATCCCCATCCATCCCTCCATCCATCCCTCCACCTCCTACCCAACCCTTCCCGTAGTAATACATCCACTCAAGGACGCGCCCACAATGCACACTTTGCAGAGAGAGAGAGAGAGAGAGAGAGAGAGAGAGAGAGAGAGAGAGAGAGAGAGAGAGAGAGAGAGAGAGAGAGAGAGAGAGAGAGAGAGAGTGCAGGTATTCACGGGAGGTGGGGAGGGAAGCACAGTCGCTGCTGGCCATTAGGACGTCAAAAGGACAGGAGGGGATGTGTGTTTGTGTGCTCATGGCTTTCTTTCTTTTCCCCACAATAACTCGCTTCTTATTCCAGACGCAGGTGTAGCCTCCCCCCCCATTCCAGACTACAACTGCCTATCCTAGTTTTCCATGCCCTGCACCAGAGGAGGTTTTTACACGCCGGAGTGGGAAGAATAACATGATGTTAAACGAGATGTGGAGCGTCTCTTTTGTGCGCCGTCTGCTCCCGCGGCTGTGAGTGTGATGCCGGGTCCGCACCCCACACAGATGACCTGAACCGGGCGGAAGAGGCGGAAACAACCACAGCACCTGATCCATATAGAGGATACTTATTGATAACCATGGCTGACCAGGTGAGGCGATACATTTTTTTCTTCTCCAAGACCCACCTCGTGGGTTCTGGACAACACACACACACACACACACACACACACACACACACACACACACACACACACACACACACACACACACACACACACACACACACACACACGCCTCCAATGTAGAGAATAGCAAGAGATCTTATCATTGTTTTTGTGCAGCACACTTTTCCCTGTGTGTGTAGGAATTCCGTTTTGGATTTGGAGCATTCTGTTGTACTCTCAGGATATTTTTTTCTTTTTTTAAACACAGACTTCCAGTGTGTCTGTGCTACACAATGGCGACTTTATAGTTAGGTTGATGAGTGTCATGGTATCTGTTTTTCACTTTGTGGACCATTTCATTCCAAAAATGCCTTACTCCAAAATGAATTATAATGAGCAATAGAGTAACATGGCAATGCAAAACATCTGATATAACTAGGCTTTAGCTGGTACCGAAGCAGAGAGTGTATTTGGCCTGTTACACTGGTGGGATCAAAAACATTGCCTGTAGTATTAATTTTGTATTGTGCACTGTTGTTTGCCCTAGTTTCTCCACAGCCTTGCGAGAGAAGGAGATTAACCCCTGACTCTCTGGCAGAGCGGTCAGGGTTTCCTCTCTCTGCTCGTATAGCTCCCCTGAGCGCAGCTGACTTTAAAGGCCATGCTTAATTGATTAGCTCGTTCAATTAACCTAATTGAGACACCCGAGTGTGTGTGTGTGTGTGTGTGTGTGTGTGTGTGTGTGTGTGTGTGTGTGTGTGTGTGTGTGTGTGTGTGTGTGTGTGTGTGTGTGTGTGTGTGTGTGTGTGTGTGTGTGTGTGTGTGTGTGTGTGTGTGTGTAAATGTCACAGGCAGCCACACCTCAACTGCACTATATTACTCTACACCTCTACACTTATTCTTATATACTAAACCACACTATACTATACTACACTATTCTATTCGTCATTATATTATTTTATATTAAACTGTATTATAATATTCCTACAATAGTTTACAGTATCACAATATTGGAGAATACAACACACTACATGATACTATAGACTACTATGTTATACTACACAACACTTTAGTTCATTATACCACACTTGACTATACTACACACTATACTAATACTATTAATAATACTGTATTGATACTATAATATTATACTATAGTATACTATATTATAGTGTATTTTTCTACACAACACATGCTATACTACACTAAACTGTGTTATAAGGCACTGAAGTATACTTCACTAAACAGTAAAGTACTGCACTACATACTACACAACACTACTGTATATTGCACCATAGAATACTGCATTACACATTACTGTGCTATACAACAGTATGCTATGTATATGATACTATAATGTTAACTATACTATTTTATACAGTAGTGTACTATACTATAATACTGTATTTCAGTACATAATATTATACCATTGTATTAAACAATACTTTGATGTGATATATTATAGGATTATATTCTACACATACTGCATATTACTGTGAAATTGTAGGAATGCTACATTATGATATCGATTCAGTATTTAAAAAACTGATATAAAAACAAAGCAAAAGCATGTCATGTCTTTGCTTTGGGACTTAGCAGTCTTTACAATCTACTGTAACAAATCAATACCACAGCTCTGAGGTAAATCCTTACTTGAAGAGTTTATTACTTTCAGTTTGTGTTTAAACTGTGTCAGAGAGATGTTTAATGGGTTCATTTTAATTTGTGCGGCTCTCCTTTGTGGTGATGCTGAAATGGATTTCATTATATAGTCATAGCCTTTAATTTAGCTCCTATTCTGTACTCAGCGTTTCCACAGGCAGGCGCTGGGCCACAGAAGCCCAGGGGTGCTAGTGGAGCTAGATTAATTGCTGCATTAATATTGATGAGGGTCGTCTATGGTTGACCTGCTGTGGCTGCAAACACACACACTGTTACGCACGTGCACACATACACTTCTCTCAGCCAAACTATTGTTCCAGATAAAACAGCTGACACCTTTCCTTTGCTTAAATGACTAAGGATCGAGATCAAGGCTTTATGTTTCTGACCCATTTTCATGTGAATTCATGCGGAGGTCACTATGTACACATTGTACAGTACAGTATATAGCCACCTGCACTTACATGCATACCCTCATTACACACAGCTGCAGCCTCTTTTTCTCTCCCCCTCCCCTGTGTTTCTTACATTATGTCCTTCTTCTATCTCTGTCTTTATCAACCTGCTGTCTTCTGCCTGTTATTCTCGTAGATTTTCTTTTGACACGCTCTGAATCTTCTTCGGCATCTTCCACTCACACTGCCACTTATCTGACTCACCTCCACTGTTATCACCTCCCTCCCCTTTACACACAGTAGAAAGACCCTTCCCCCATTATTCAGTGTTAACAATAACCAGAATAAACATTGTTACAGGTAAATCTGCAGCCTGTTTTTAACCTCTTGGAAAATGTATATACTGTCCCCTTTTCTAGTCCAACACGTCTTCTCTTATGTGTCTCGTTTCATTCTAGTACACTATGTTTCTCACCACGGCGCCTCCCCTCCGACGTGGAAGCACACCCTTACCTCTCAAACACCAGCTGCGGAGGGAAGAGGCTGTGTCTGAGGACTGTGATTGGATCCCTGGCAGTGAGGAGCCCGTCACGTTGCCCATCAGTGACACAGCGGTGCCTCGGGATGAGTCCTTCAGCCAATCAGCAGTCGCCCAGTCGGCTTTCAACAGCCACAGTGGGGCGTTAAGGATAGTGCTCCTTGGACAGAATGGCGTGGGCAAGTCGTCGCTAGCCTTATCGCTGGCCGGGCAGTCGGACAGATCCCTGTCTATAGACTCTGAAACACAAGCATGTGGTAAAGACTTGGATTGGGATTGGTGGAGTGTGTTTTTGTGTGAATGTGCACCTGTGTTAGCCTCGGCAACCCGTTTATAATAAGTCCCAAGAAACAATTCATTTAGGCACTCAGTGTGGATTTAAAACAGTCAGAATTCCTTGCAGTTAGAGTTTGATGTTAAGATTCAAATAACTTACATCCACGTCCCTACGCTAAATGTGAAGATTGAGCAAAGGGTTTGGTTAGCTTAGCTTAGCAATATAACTGGAAGCGGCGGGAATCATCTATTCTGGCTAAGTCCAAAGCCCAAAATCTGCCTTCCAGCCCCTCTGAAAACTACTTATCAACTTGTTAAAAAGAAGAAAAAAAAGTTTACTAGGCACAAGGCCAAGCCAGCTGTTTCCTTGTGTTTCCGGTTTAGCTAAGCTAACTAGCTGCAGTTTCAAATTACATATAGTGTGCAGACATTAAAGGTGGTGTAGGTAAGTTTGAGAAACCGGCTCGAGATACACTTTTTGTTATATTCCATGGAATGCTCTTAACATCCCGATAGCAATGAATATCTTAAGTGCTTTGACAAAAAATCCATAAAACAATGTAATTTGTGGAAGCCGTAGTACTGTAAAAAGCACGACCAAAATAACTGGATGGCCTACCTGCCTGTCAGCCTTCCATCTGTGCACAAACTTATCTCGTGCCCTCATTGGTCATGTGCGCGTTCGTTGGAGGAGGGGCTCTGTAAGGAAGTGTATGTTCCGGCTGTGTATTTTCAAATTCTAGCGCACTCAAGCTGGTTTCTCCAAAAGTACCTACCCCACCTTTAAGTGGTATTGATAAGTGAATGGATTTTTATATGCAACCTCTTAACAAGGTCTAGCATTTTGTTTCCAACACGTTTCAGTTTTTCGGTAAGCTAAGCTAACTGCTAGCTGCTTTCATATTAAACAGACGGATGTGAAAATGGTATCAATCAATCTTCTCATCTACCTTCTGGGCAACAAAACAAATAACTTATATCCTGCCGCGGGTATATTTCCCTTCAAAGCTTATATAAACAGCCTTGATTTGGCTGACTTGCCCCTGACTCGTGTTATACAGTATTCATATCTGCACATGTAGTACTCTTGGATACATGCATCATAAATGGACAAAAAAGCACTTTCATCCAAGAAGCTTGGATGGTCCTGGCATCATTATTATACATTTCAGCTAAGTGTGAATTTATTCTTTAAGCTACACATACAACATTGCAAAGTGTAAAACAAACACTAATCAACACCTATTTAATTAGCACTTTTTGATAGTATTGACCAGAAGCTCCAGCAACGTATCAGCGCAGTGAGTGGGTTTACAACTCATCAATCAATATGTGCCCACACCAAGTAATTACCAGTATAAGACAGCAAGCCTTGATTAACCACAGGAGATGTGGCATGCTTGTGTCTTAAAATAGACTTGTAATTTATCATACTGGTTTTTCCAATCTACTTCAAGCTATTTTGGGTTAATGTGTGTTTTAAGAGCTGCCTTGCAATTAAAGGTAGTTTCTTTTCTAAGGAAATCGATGCAGTTAAATGAACAACAACCATTTTTAAGTACGACCCCTTTTGGCTTAAAATGTATATTGTTTTATAGTGTCAACAACACATTGATCTTATTAACAACTACGATGTGTTTAGTCATAGCCTGATATTTCATAAAATGTATGAATCCACATCGGAAAATAGCCCCACACAAATGTACTTATGTTAGAAAAGAATTTCATTATTTTTTATTCAAATATAACTGAGTATTTAAGGATAAACAATATGTGGTTATGCCCCCCAATGTACATCTTTGGAAAAAAAAGTAGGTTAAAACTAAGTTAACATTTGTAAAGGGTAAAACAAATGGCTAAAACATTGTTGGTTTGGGTTTTCTTTCAATAGGGTTTGTTTACAAAAATAATAAAGAATATCAGGCGTATCCTTCAAATTGGGATACAAAAATGTTGAGATAAAATTGCCCTCCTTAAACTGAGTAGCAGATGTCTGTAATTGGTTGCAGGAACACTTTCCAAAGACATCATTTGGCCCCAATTTTGACATGAAACTGATTTATGGGCCATAAGAAAGTCAAGGATATTTTAGATCACAGTCAAAATAATGTATCAACATCCTCAGGCAGCAGTTAGGACCAATGCCATTTGCTTCAGTTCATATTGCAGTTATACTAGGTCTTATTTTTGTATCTCAATATATAGTGCTCCTACGATTTCATGGCAGTGTGGTGTTTATCTGTGCTGATATGGGTATTTGTTTACAGGAGAGGGATACGAGTGCTCAGTGACAGTGGATGACGAGGACAGCAAACTCATAATTTTCGACAACTGGAAACCGGTGAGTGACTGACTCTGTGCTTCAGGCACTTTTTCTCTTTTTTCTTATGGTTAAGACTGAGTGTCTGTCTTCTCTTGACTCCTTTCTCTCTAAGCCACCATTCACTTCATCTTCTTTGACATTCATTGCCTGTTTAACTGGGAGACACTTGTTCCATTGCTGTGATGGGCAAATGATTTGTGTGTATTGAAGTGTGAGGAGAGTGTGTTCGTACGTTTTCTTTGAAGTGCTTGTGTGTGCTACACTGTACAGGGATTCCTGCAGGAGCATCTTTTTGAAGCTCTCTCATTCGTAAAAGTGGGAAACCGCTCTGTTGTAAACTTTACTTGTTTCTATTCAAATCTACAGTCTTGTTCTAAGAAGAACATTTGGCGAGGGCTAAAATTGCCGTGGCTCTCCTCTTGAGCGGAACAGTGGGAGAGAGTTAATACTGCCCTGTGGCGATGTTTTTTTAAGCAGGAATAACCGAGCGAGAGCAGAAGCGGGGAGCAATAAAAGCTTGTCAAAAAAGCTCCTTGTCACACTTACGACATTGTGCGAAATTCAAAGTGTGCACATGCTAATGCCTTCTAATAATGTGATGGAACGGGCAAGCACTCTAATTAGTGTGTAGGGTAGATCCTCATCTCTAATGCATCTCATTCCAGATGTCCACTCGGCCTTAAGGGGCTCTCCTCGTAAGGTTAAATTATTCACACGCAGATACATTTCGCTCTGGGGGAACTCCCCTGAAAGCTAGTTAATTTCTTCACTTCCTTACTTTTTATGTAATCTCTCTGCTCCCTTTCTAGCCCCCAATTTTGTTGACCTTCCTTCTTGCAGCTGTCATAATCTTCAGATCTTGCTGCCCGCTGGAGGGGGGGTGGGGGGGCGATGCGGCAGAGAGGGCTGGAAAGCGACCTAAATCATCCACCAATTCATTCTCATGATGTTCAGTTGAAAGGCCCATGGATAAAAGACACACAGGTGAAGACCTTCCCACAGGTGTACACACAGATGTTGTCCAGCTGCCTAACATTTGTTTTGGCCCAGGACTGGCACGGCAGTAACCACAAGTCCCATGAGCCAGGGTTGCCGTAGCAACATGCAAAGACACACACACATACAGGGCTGACTTACTCAGTCACTCTCACATGAGATGATGCTACAACAGTCAACATCCAACTCCTTTGGCTGTGGGGCGTCTTGTGTTCTCTGTCCAGGCCGATCCACGCCTCGTCATTCCCTTGCTATACAAACTGCCAAAAAAGATGAAAAACTGTAACATACACACTCAGTGATTGTCCCTTCAAGTGCTTTGTGGCTTGACTCACAGCTGATTGACACATCAAGGTCCAGCTGGAACTATAACTTCCCCAACTGCGGTGCAGAGAGGGGAGCACTACAAATCACAGGTAGAGCTTACTTTGTGTGCAGAAATACAGTATATTGACTCCGCGTGTCAAAGTGCATACAAGAAAACCTTTGGTATAGGGGGGTTTGAATAGGGGGTGAGTAGTGTGGTTAAAGAGAGATTGAGAGTTCCAGAGAATGCAATGGGAGTGGACGAGAGACAGTTTAAGTTTGGTGGTGAAGTTGTGAATTGAAGCACATGTTTAAAGAGTTAAGTTGGCAGTTTGTGCCCAAATAAATGCAGCAGCATATTAAGACAGAACACAAATGTCCCGTTACTTAAGGTGTACAGAATTAGTTTTTTTTGTCTCTGTATTCAAATATGACACCAAAAGAGGACAGGTTTTTACCGAAAGAAGGGCTGTCAGCGTTAACGCGTTAACCCTCGCTATTAATCTGGAAACTACGGTGGCAATGAAAAAAACATCTTTAAGAACTTGACAACACATGCACAGCATTTAGAAATCATTCACCAATTGACTAAATCAACTTTACCGAAAGGGTTGCATAAACGAAACGCTACAAATACAAAAAGGTGCAAGTAAAAAATGCTGCAAACAGCTGAAAGCACAACGAAAACTAATTTCAGCGCTATCTCCTAATGGTAATGTTTCCGGCCGGTGTTGCGTGTTTGCACTTTGCAGGCAGCGTAGTGATTTAAAAAAATTACACAAACTCATCACATTACCAAGTTTGTCCCACAATTGCTTCCATTATTCCATCATGGAGTATACAATGAATTGCGTGGCAGTGAAAAGACAAAGGAAGCGGATGAATCAGCACAAGCTACATGTACTCCTGCACTGACTGGTGACTATTGGACATCAGGAAACAGTGAGAACTACCCCGGTGTAACGGCACACGTAATCCATGACAAATGGCAACTGCACTCGCTTTAGGTGTGGTGAAAACAGAGGAAAGGCATTTTGCTGACGCTTCCATTAGTCAGTTACTTGAGGTCTAGCAGAGAAAATCACCACTGGAACAGATAGAGCTTGCAACATTAGAACAAATAAATCAAATAAAGAAAATCCCAAAAACTTGGAAATGTTGAGCCTCATAACAATTGTTTTTCCAATTGCATTGTGGCGCTCTAAATCAGAATCGTGATGTGCCCAGAGATTGACTCTCCCATCTGCCTGGTCATATGTGTTAAGCACACCAGCACACACATGCACAGAAGGCTGAGAGTCTGCTGAGCCAGACTCTGGTACGTCGTGTATTCTGCTGAAGTCACAAGCGTTGCACGATTTAAATAAGTAATCAATTTTCCCAAAATAGAAACACTGGCATCTTGGCCTTGACCTAGCCTGCCTATGCTGTCCTTTGCCTTCAGACTGACATTGTTTGTGTAATATATCGCTAAATAAGACTGTTTGAAGGGAATAAAGAAGGAGATCCAGATCACCCTTTTTAACTGTAATGTGTGTTCTTCTGTGCCATGCATTTGTTTGATTTATTCTGAGCTCGAGCCAGTTCAGCAGTTGCCATTATTATTTGATAGCTTAAAATTAAAATATTTATCAAAGAATACAAAAAGGTGCAGCCTTGGGCCTGTAAAAATGTAGGCCATCTCTGTATATATGTGTACTTGCTGCTACCCCCGTAGGGCAGGATCATTTATTATTATAAAGCAAATTAAAGAAATAGTCCAGGACGTCATTTGGAAGAAGATAATTGCTGCTTGACCACATTCTTTCGCCTGATTAGGACGGAAGAAAAACACTGTTTGGTCATCCATTGAAACAGAGAGAGAGAGACATTTTTGGAGTGTCTCCAGGGGTTCTTTCCCTGGATATTTTCCCTGCTTCCTGTTATGCTATCTTGCAGCCTTATGAGAGTCGCTCTGGACTACATCTTCTCATGTCATGCCCTAATCCACATAAACTA
Organism: Notothenia coriiceps; assembly: GCF_000735185.1. Lineage (NCBI taxonomy): Eukaryota > Metazoa > Chordata > Actinopteri > Perciformes > Nototheniidae > Notothenia > Notothenia coriiceps. Next base: position 14,631,213 of record NW_011333040.1, read on the forward strand.
TTATACCTTAACAGTTGTGTTGGTTTTCATCTCTGCTGGGAGTCACTGCTCAATTTTGTGTGAACCAAAACCACAACATGGAAAAGCTATATGCTGCATTCTGTTGAAGGGATACATATCAAAATCCTTTTCAAGTGAAATTGAGTTTACTAGTTCAGGTGGATTACCCAAGCTGAGAACTGACAAACTAAACAGCTCAGAAAAACTAGACAGCTAAAATCGTAATCAAATGATCACAAAATGATCTGCCTTGTGTCTGTTAAAACATCTTAGACAGTCTAAGTTGTTTTAACAGGCAGATGATTTGTTAGCAAAGCAATCTTACCAATTTGAAATGACAATGCCGCTAGCTACAGCTAAATTACAAATCCTTCAAGGGGCCTGAGCACTTAATGTATCCATACTAGTTCTAAAGTTTTAAAGGCAATGTATTTCTATTGGCAGTATGTGCACCACGTCTTTTTGTCTGTTCGGGACTTGGAAGACCGGAAGCTGTTTGGTTCATAAAAACATGTTCTTACTCAATATCAAGCTACGATTATTGTTTTTATTTTAAATTGTATAATGTCTGACTTTTTTTGAAATCCGCGAGGAAAAGAAATGGGGCTCAGAGCCTCAGAATACTGAAATCTTTATTTTTAAAATCTTTTTTTCCCTCTAATTTGTTATTCTTTTCAAAATAACAAACTTTTATTTACTAAACAATAACACACAATTGTCCTTGTTTTTATTTATTTGTTTAATTGTATAGTCTCTGGCTTTTTTGGGGTCCGTCAGGAACTGAATTTCAAAAATAAAATAACCGGAAACAGACGTAGGCCTATATGGGACATTTCTAGCATCATTGCGATACACAGCATGATACACAGCCACTGAACTGATTACCCAAGATCCTCAGCTATGGTTTAAGCTCGGTGATTGGATGTTTTAGCCGCAATGCACGTTGGGATATGGTGTTAATGCGATATGAAATCCGAAAAACATGTCGGCGTTGTCGCGGACCGGACACATGCGAGTTGGCGGGGGGGACCGAGGTGAGTGGGTTGCTATCGGACCGGTCGAAGGAAGGTGAGCCAAGGGAGTGTGGTGGTCGAGCGTTAGAGAGAGGGCTACGGCGGCGCGATAAAGAGATGTAGGGGACCGCGCGCGCCACCAGAGAACTCCGTATCGTCCGAGGTAATGCATCCTCGGCGCGATCGCAACTACCAGGGCTAGTCACCTTCAGCGTAAGCTGCCCGTAGTGCAGTCAAAGTTGAAGCAACGTGGGCGCGTAGAGAGGGACAAGCTTGATCGTACAGCCCGAGCGTCCCCTCTCTCTCGCCTCGTGGCCGGGCGGAGAGGGGAAGCAAAGGGAGGGGCAGAGTGGCAGTCGTACGGCCCTCCGAGCACGAAGAAGAATGACGCCCTTCACCTTGGAAGAGAGTATGGTTTTTGCGTACGGTCTACAGTACATCACATAGTAAGGACATATAACAAAGGAGGCGCTGGTTGAGTCAGACCAGTAAGAGGGTAAAAGGATGTGTGAATAAGTGTGCCGACAGGACGAGTGGACGCGTAAACGCCGAAATTGTATTTTGGGCCTTCAATTGCAGTGACAACTATAGGGCCTCTGAAGGGAGGGCCATTTTCGAAAAGTTTTATTTGAAACATCGTCGTTGCGAAATCGGTGTCTGTTTACGATTGGTCGTTTACAAAAGTCTTATTTTGTCAAAATTCGGATGGACATACGAAATTTGATTTAACTGCAGTAATTTGTAACTAAAATTGAAGAGGAATCTCTAATTGGATAAATTTTTGTTTAACATTTACATCAAATCCTGGTGACCACCTAAAATGTGACCTCCACCTGGGGCAGTTTAGGAGATCACCCGGGCCCCGTACGAGTTCTTAAGGTCTCTCGAAGTGGCTAAAGGTTTACTAGCCTACTATCGGCAAAGAGCAGAAGACAAAATGTTTAGGTCTATAATTACACATCTTCATTTTTGTACCACTTTATTATATCGTTATAGGACATTTGCTAATACCACTGTTGTTACTTTATTTCTGATGTGTAGAAGTCTACAATACGTATTCAGAAAAGGATGGTGATTATTATGTTTCAATAATACCGTAAACATACGACACACCCATCGGCGAACACCACGTGGCGGCATCACCCCAATTTCGTACAATAAATTATATAAAAAAATATACAATATAGAACTACCTTTTTTTATAATTCTCATGTATGAAAGTTATCCCCTTTATCTTCCAGTTACTATCTTTATATCTTTATATTTTTTAGGTTCTTCTATGATTCACAGAGACATGTCTATTTTGTGCAAATCACGGCCTGACATGTGTTCTTATAATGTATGACTCCTGACAACGTTTTTGGTCTGTTTTGATTAATTGGAAAATAAATTTGTGAATTTTCTTATGGAAATCCAATGATCCAGAAGAAACTCCTTCTCTTTTTCGAAACCCCATAGATCTATTTATAATTCGACTTGTTTCATGCAGGATGTATATAACGAAAGGACGTTTACAATTGATACAACCTTCGTGAATAAAAATTGACTATAAGTATGTATACATAATAGAGAATATTCTACACTACTATCATATTCTTGTACACGTCTTATACTTGTCAAATTACCCCTAGCCATTATGTGTGTATAACTATCTACAGAACGTGACAACTCCTTGGACGCTTGGTTCAAAAAAGTAAGTAGACGGTATTGATGGTGGATATTACTGATACAGTTGTTTGGGATTCTTTTAGAACTTTTAGAACTTGTTCCCTACACGTTTTATCGGTAATATAGGTGTCAGAAATTACTGATAATCATCTCTTATTGCTCATTACTATGACGAAATATCCCTAGACGTCTATTTGACAATCAGCAGGAGTTCGTCGTTGGATAGTTAATAGAAGGACTAACAACGTGAACTGTTAGTGGAAGGGACTTAAAATGTAAAAAATGGAGACTTTAACTTCACTCAGTTTAATGTTTCATTTTTACTCGACAGTACACCCATATTACGGCGGGGTAATAACTGTTGTTCGTTGAAAGTGGGTAAATAATTTAATTACAAAATTTAAACCTATTGTGGTTACACAAAATTATTGAGGCGCGTTGGAAGATAACACCGCTTTTTGCTTTTGCAAGGTCATCCCTGCAGGGTATTGTGTGAAAAAGCTTTGTGTTATCGGTCGTACGAATCATAGTACCCCCCCCCCGACAGGGCAAGTTCAGGGTCAAAACCTACAGACGGCACCAAAGCAAGGTAAACGTTTTCACGACAAAGACGCGAGCGGCATTGGAACCGCGTGGACGGGTGAGTTTGTAGGTAGGGAACTTCTAAATAGTGCCCCGAAACGTCGCGTTGTCCCTGACATCAGGGTTTGCTATCGACGTCGCTAATACCATCACATCACCAGAAGCCGGTA
>NW_011333040.1:14634690-14634898 GCF_000735185.1 Notothenia coriiceps
AGACGTAGGCCTTTATTGGACATTTCGAGCATCATTGCGATACACAGCCACTGCACTGATTACCCAAGATCCTCAGCTATGGTTTAAGCTCGGTGATTGGATGTTTTAGCCGCAATGCACGTTGGGATATGGTATTAATGCGATAAAAAATCCGAAAAATATTTCTGAATTTAGGATGGCCGAAGACACTACACTACCCATAATCCTC
>NW_011333040.1:14634917-14660856 GCF_000735185.1 Notothenia coriiceps
GTAGATCACTGCCGGTACGTGCCGTTTAAGTTTGAAAGTTGAAAAGTTTGTGTGTCTGAAACGCTATGTGATACAGTATAGTTTACACAGCACAGTACATGTTCTGTAGCTACTATTGCACTAAATGCTAACACTTGAATACGTTATGCAAATATGCAACTTGTTTGTTGAAATGTTAATAAATGGGAGCTTCCTCAAACAGCCATCTCTTTCCCGACAATCCCCTCTGTGCACGAACCCTTACATATGGTAATTAAACATTAAAACACTTGCGGCTTATAGTCCAGTGCGGCTTATATATGTACACATCATTCAATTTAGCTGCTGCGGCTTATATTCAGGTGCGCCTTATAGTCCGAAAATTACAGTTTCCACAACCCACTGTAGAACGGGATAATGTAAACAGAAGAACACAAAGCTTCTCTCTCTACGCATGTCATCACAGTTTTCTGACCAGCTGTGGGAGACATGACTCTTTACAAGCACAGGAGGAGAAGCGGGTTATTGTCGTGACCGACTCATCGGTGGTCAAGAGGTTCGTACTGGTCAGGCTTTGTTGTTGCACATCAACCAGCCGGAACAGTCCCCCACCATCGAGTGCCCGTGAATTTTTCATGGCCTCGCCGACATTGTAATCAATTATGTAACCGTGTACTTGAATGTGTTTGATCTGTTCAATGGGAGCCAATCAGTAGGCTATAACAGTAACTTCAACAATTCAACAACAAGCGGTTTAAGCAGCTTGAGCTTCAGCCTCATGTTCACAGACTGTTACAGCATCATACCTGGAACCTGGCCTGATACTGTCCCCCCCCCGCACCAATACAACTGTTTAAGAATCCTTAACCTCCCTTTCTAAATTGGACAGGGAGGACAATTAACAAGACAGCAGAAAAAATAGGAGAGAAAATCAAAGAAGGAGGAGGAAGTGTTTTTTTAAGACTATTAACTCCCAAGTGTTGAATAGTATATGCTGTGGTTGCAGTTATAACATGACAAGTCCTTTGATGTAAGCTTGAAAACTAAATGTAACAATTTTAATATGATATGCACGACTAGAACAATGTTGATATAAAAGGGGAGTGCAAAGGGAAACAATTAACTCAAAAGTGCTGCATGTTGCTAAGGGCTCTGAGAGTACTTCACTGAAGCAGGACTTTTATGGCAATAGGAGCAGTTGTGTATTCCGGCTGGGTTTGCAAAAGATTGTCCAATAACTGCTGTAAGAGCAGGGTCTTTAAACAGTGTGATGATGGAAGGAAAAGGCACTCTGTACTAATATCAGAACAAACAAGACACCACAGCTAGACCAGAAGATGACTGTAAATATCCAGAGTACATCCCACCTCACTAAATACGTTCACAACATATCCACAGCAGTGTACACAGAGCACTGCTATGGACACATGTCGTACACACACACATGATTTTGACTCACCAGAGAGCAGAGTTTCTCCACAGCCTCCAGTATTAGCTCCTGGTGTCCAATCTTATATACTCCCAACTTTTCCAAGTCCTGACAAGTCAGCTGGAGCAGATCCAAACCCGACAAATGCCATTCGGAGATTGGGTACTGATGCAGGGGAGCATCCAGACCTGGCAGCAGGACACAAAAGCAGACACACTTTAGGGCTTAAATGTCATGCAGCGCACACGTATAAATTAAAACCACACACAGGTCATAAAGTCATATGTGTGTACAGGCAGAGGCATGCAGAGGGAACATGGACACAGATGTAGATCAGAGGGTTTGTATCCTGAGTTAGATATGAAGCATGAAGACATGCTCCACATGTTGAGCGCGTTTGAAAACAGTTAAGATGCATCTGTGAAAACTGGCATATAGAATTAACTTGTGAAAAGCTTACTACCAAAATGATGATGAAATAATAATGAATGTATCATCTTAACTGTAGGTTTTTGATGTTACAAAATAAGAGCACCAATTGGCTGTGTTATGACATGTATAGCCAGCAGTGAAAGAAGTATTCAAGTTATTTACCCAATCAAAAATGGCAATCCTGCACTTGACAGATACTCATTGTACAGTACTAACCCTTGAGTAGTGTACATAGGTAAAAAGCACGAGCAACATGATATGTTTAAAGTATCAGAAGTAAAAGTACTAAAAAGTTCCAAAATGGCCACTGTCAGGTATATTTATGGTTAATTATTATTGACATAATAAAGCATTAATGTTGCAGTTGGTCCATGTGGAAACATTTTTTTGTGTGTGTTATGCATTATATTTTATGCACTGATTATATGTTTTGCAAGTAAAAAGTTCAACATTATCGTCTGAAATTTAAAAGTATAGCTAAACGACAAAAATACTCAACATGTACCTCAAAGCTACTTAATTGAGTTTATTTGCATAGTTACGTTCCAGCAGGTGATAATTGCTGACCTTTACTGTAGGCCGATATTTTAGTAGTAATAGTGTTCCTATAAAAACAGCGTGGGAGCATTAGACTATATACCATCTAATTATAACCCCCTGGGATATAATACAAAAACCATCAGCACGTCCCATAACCATGTCCACTGTTTCTACTAAAACCACCTGAGTTGTTGACACTGCAGTGATCAGATCAACACTCCTGTGGCTTCTCTCTCAGCTCAGACCACTTCCTCATTCCACCTCCACCTTTCACTTCCAAGAGGATTTGCGTGACGCTTCTATTCCTGACTTAACCGTCCGAGCCAAAGGCGATCAAGGCGTTAAAAACAACTCACAAACACCCCGCCGCAGTATGTTCCTCACCTTGGAGCCACTCGCCGACTCTCTCCTCGCTCCACGACGTTATAGGCTCCATGCTCGGAGTCCTGCAGCAGTCGTTCGTTCACTTCCAAGCCGTCCTGGCAGACTTCTACCTCTTTGGGCTGCTGGAAGAAGGAAAAGTTGATCCTGATTTGGAGTCGGACGATGACGAATGGCACTCCCTCCCACAGGTACAGGTAAGATTCCCCCCCCTGCTGTCAGCCAATAGTGCGGAACTGTCAGGCTCGACGAGGAGCGAAGACCCCTCCCACCCAACCCACCACCCCCTCTTTACCTGGAGGAGTAGAAAGGTGCTGCAGCTTTAAGGATTCATAACTCATTGTTTTACTTTCATGCATAATCACGTCATGCGCAATGGAAATGCGCAAGGCCCAAAGCCTTACAATTGGAGGGAACACAGGTAGCAGCAACACCTGTACCTGTACAGCATTATATATTCCACTACAATAACCCTGCAATACTACTGTTTAATGACACTTTAATCAAAAAAATTGGCCCTGTGGTCTTATTACGTTTTATGGTTGCATTTGACTCCATTCTAGTGAAACTACTACCTATTTATTTGTATGAATATGAAAGTACAGCCTATCCAACTCAGTTATGATCCCATACAAGAAAAATACATGGAATTTCTGATGCAAAGTCTAAGCCTTATGGTGCATGAATTGTCACGAGACTTAAGGTAATATATAACATGTTCTCCAGACCAGACATAATCCTCTTTGCTGGTAAGGCTGCTCTCGGAAATGTTTTTCTATTTTATTTTTACACTTTGCTGAGCTCTGTGTTCCAATACTTAAAGGAAAACAAATATCGTATGAACATTTCTGCCTGCTGAGTTTTTTTAAGTATCAATGTTTATACCAAAGCATCAAGGTTCTTTGTATATTTACATTTAAATTTGGTGTAAATAATTGTCTTTAGTATTCTTTTTTTTATGCTAAATTGTTTCTTAAAAAAATACTTTCATGATTTTATTATCCTTATATATTTCTTTTTTTTACCTACTATTGCAAATTATTTTTCTTAGATTGTTTATGTTTGCATCACCGGATACCAAAGCAAATTCTTTGTATGTGTGAACGTACCTGGCAATAAACTTGATTCTGATTCTGGAGGGAGGTATTCTTGAATAATTTACCCATAAAACAGAGTAAATGACTAAATGGAATCAATGATATGGTTTGTCGTATAGAAAGCTTTCCTTCTTAACACATTATTATGTATTCTCTATAAGTTCCTATTATCCCTCCATAAAATTCCATGTCTTTAATCTTCAAAGAGAGTCATACAGTCTAGGTCATAAAAATACTCTCCAACTAATGTGCGTAGATGATCAAAATGTTAGTTTTCAACAACTTAGAAGCAGTGATTGTTCCATTCATGCTTATGACATCAAGTTTAGCTCTTGAGGGTTTTCTGTGAAAGAATCAATGCTTTGAGCTTCACTTGGGAATTGTTGTTAATATGTCATAGTTTAAATTACACAACAGTCTCCAACAAATCCACAGTTGAATGTTTCCCTACAAGGAAAGGGCAACTCCTGATGAAAAGGCTGTATTCATCAAAGAACTGCCCTCCGATATCTGGCACCCCCTGCTGTTATTCTCTTTGAACAAGGGAAGGGAGAGAGGAAGGGAAAAAGTCAAATATATATATGACAGTCGACAAAATGGCTCAGTGTTACAATGCATTTATTCTTTATGACAATATTTGTAATTATTAAGACGATATCTGTGCTGCATACAAAAGGCCTGGAATATGTCAGGCCTTGCAGAAGAGTGGTTTGTGTGAGGATGTTTCCTAATTTATAGCTGCTTAACATATAAATGGTTTGACTTTGAATATGATAGAAACGCAGTTTTAAACAGTATGTGCCTAATCATTTTACCATCAGTCATGCATAAGTGAAAATGGGTTTTGGTCTTTGTGAATTCTCCCTGAATAGCTTTTGATTTTCTGTTGCGTCAAGATGTTCTCTGCTGAAAGGAATTGAATGTAACAGATCGCTTCACTGGTCTGGCAAAATTGAGCCTATGATTTATAGTGGAAAATCAATGGATTGCAAAATCGTACACATTTTTTGCTCAAGTCTCCAGCACTTCACTGCACTTGGGTCTACAGTTGTTTTTTCCCGGTGACAATATTGATACAAGTTTTTCTACTCTCCTTTTTTTCCCTTATTTTCCCACCTTTCCCAAAACCCAAACTTTTGCTCATGTGCATATTGACTTTTAATGTTAGAAACTCTTTACATTGGCCCGGTCCATTCTTCAGTGAAATGCAGTGATGAGTTACTGTTGCTTATTGGTGCTGAACTCCTCAGAGATTCACAGACGAGGAATCAGTGGTGTAACTGAGTAGATTTACTCAAGTATTTTACTTAAGTTCTTCTCATTTACTTCCATGTTATGCTACTTTGTACTTCTACCCCACTACAATTCAGAGGTTAATATTGTACTTTTACTCCACTACATTTACAAAGTACCTTTAGTTACTTTGCAGATATATTAATGATAGACAATTGAATCAACCCTTAAATAAGACTTTAGTTTAACTTGGCTTAAACTAAGAAGCTACCCTGCACTATACAAAGTTATTAAAACTAGCTGCACCTTTACCAGCTTTGACAACACTTTAATGCATCAATAATTATATCAAAACATATGATATTATTATTCTGAAATGGGCCAATCTGCATGATTATTACTTATATTTTAATGCTGATACTTTTTCTACTTTCACTTGAGTAACATTTTGAATGAAGGACTTTTACTGGTAACAGAGTATTCTCTGGTACTTCTACTTCTACTTAAGTACATATCAATCAATCAATCAATCAATCAATCAATCAATCAATCAATCAATCAATCAATTGGACCTCAGGGAGAGCAACAGAGGAGGGATCCCTCTCCCAGGACGGACAGACGTGCAATAGATGCCGTGTGTAAATTGAAAAGATAATACATTTGCAACATAGGTAGTCCAAATGTTTGGAAATGCATGTGTGTATAATAGGAAGATGAAGATCTGAGTACATCTTCCACCTCTGCCAGGAATAAAGAAACGAAGATGCATAATAAACATAGATTAAAAGAACACATGTTTATGCCAGTGTGAAAATAAGTCAGAAATCAGAGAAAGCATCAGTAATAAAAGGACAGATTAATGTCAAGATGTGGTTTCAACAGGCTGCCATCTGGAGTATGCATCCATTTCCATTTTAATAGCACTGTTTACGGCTGTATGTCTCCAGAGAGAAGGGGACTACCTATTGTATGAATCATTGTTTGTCCCTCTGCGTTCGTAACATCACTCTGTCTCCTCCACTGTTGTGCCTTCAACAGAAACTGAAAACTGTGTTTATCGGTAGTGTCATCTTTTCATAAGGGTTTTCGATTTGCATTTTTATAGCCACTCCTTTGTGGCACAATATTGGATCAAGTTTTCTGCTGCTCTGATTTTTTTCCAGATAATGAATAACACAAAATAAACAGTCTGTTTATGTGTGTAGACATTTTTCATTCTTTACAATAGCTATCCATTCCTCAGTGAAAGACACAGTGCTGCGTTGCTGTAGCTTGTTTTTGCTAAACCTGGCCTCAGATGTGGTTCTCTGTTAGGACCGTGTGCCCTGCCCAAATACCAGAGCTACAAATTCAAGCCTCAACATGCTGTTCCTGTACACCACACCTATCACTACAGTCGTAAGAACATGCAGTCAGTAGAATCTGTTATGCATCTGGAGCTGAAACAAGATCGTACTCCACCACTAAGAAGAGAAAGAGTCAAACTAAAGTGCTTCTCCGTTCTTCTTTACCAGTAGGAATGATATTAAAATCCCCCTTCCAGTCCGTTTCTCTGACGAATGACAATTTGAACGCTATTTTTTCATTATCTCTGTACAGCAAAGAGCCAGTTTTTAATAGCCAGTCAGCAGGGATTGGATAATTACCCCTGCCCCACCGTTGAGCAGCTAATTAATTTGTTCTGTGCTGCACCCCCACGGATGGCGTTGATCCCTGCACTGCAGACATGAGCTCATCAAGCTCAGCTAAGATTGGAATAATTATTATCAAAGGTCTAAAAGCAATGTTGTGGAAACCTGACACTTCCACAGCCTTAGATGTATACTGAAACACTGAGATTGCATTAACTGTAAATACAGTATTGTAGCAGAAAATACCACGTCAATTAGTTTTACCATGCCATATTTACAGTATCTGCACCACAAGGGTTGTGATGTAATAATGAATTGTCTTTAAATCAATTCAAATAATCCCTTGGATTAACTACACGTTTGATCGAAGCATTAACCACTGTAATCTACTTTAGATGCAATTCAGGTTTACTCATCCTTATAATGGAGGTTGAGAAAGGAAAAGTAATTCAGACTAATTATCAGAAAGATTTGTGGCTCTTGGAAAGTAATTCTACCAAACACACATCAAAATACATTGTGTTTCCTCTTGAAAATATGGTGCGTACCTCTGAGTTGTTACTATTGAAGAGGCCGAAACACACAGGGAGAATGTGTTTTATGTAAATTAACCTGCTCTCACCTAATTTCAGATTCTGATTTAGTAAGTGCAGTGAGTAAGAAAATAATATTACGGTTATGTATCACATTTGAAAGACAGAAACAAATAGTAAAAGAAAACGAGACACATAAATCAAAAGCAATACATAAATACAACAAAGACGCACAATATGAACTCAGTTTAAAATATACACAAGTCTGTCAGTGGGACTGAATGAAGTAAAAGAAAAGGCATAAATCAGAGAAAGCAGCAGTAATAAATGAACAGAATAATTTGAAGAAGCTGTCTCAGAGCAGAGTGCCACTTTAGGACCTGAGTATGCAAGCATTTCCATTGTAATACTGTTTATGGCTATGTGTGCCTAGAGAGCAGGGAATTACATATTCATTGTTTGTCCCTTTGCATATTAACATCTCTCTCTGTCTCATCCACCACTGTGGTTTCAACTCAAACTGAAAATGAGGTTAAACAGCGCTGTCATCTTTACATCAGTGTATCTAATTGCAGTTTGTCACTTTGGGGACGAAATGCCATCTTTTTTTTTAACAGCCCAGCACACTTCGCTCCTGCGTTAATGCACTAGCATTTCAGGGTGGAGTTTTGCTCCATTGCACGTGCATGCAAGCAGGACTGAGTCATATTACCCATGATGCTTCTTGTCGATCCGACGGTGGGGGGTAGGGTATCCCTGGAGTCTCTGTCGCTGGACGGGAGACACCTCTGAGTCACCGCTGTCGCCTGCTGTGATGTCACTGATGCATCATGAAGACGAGATTCCCTGCAGTCAAAATAGCAATGACCCTGCAGCTGCAAGGTCAACATGTCAAAGTGGTTCTGATGGGGGTCTGTTTCCTCATGGCCTCATCCTATTCAATGTATTGATTTTTGGAGATCATCAAGAGGGTATAAAAGAGATTACCCTCCCATTCCCGAGCCTCAGTCCAAAAGAAAACAAGCATGGTCCTCCACACAGCTACACTGAACAACAAACAGTAGTATAGCATTATGAGATGCTATGAGTGATCCCGTAGCAGCTGCTTATCCATCATCCAGACAAATCAATGGTTCATGTGAGCTTTGGGAGGGCAGAGACTTTGAATATTACATACAATGTTAGAGTGATGAATAACCCTCCCCCGCCGTGTTGTAATCTTACTTCCCAGCCTGCTTCCAACCCTTTGGTGGTATGGATTTGTCAGAAAATGAATTAGCTGCATGTGAACCATAACAGCTCTCTCCCTATAAATTGACTTTCTTCTCCTTCCATTTTGAAATGGAAATGTGGAGTAAAAGGTGCCAACAAGCAGGCATTAAAATAAATCTGTAGCATCACTTCAAAAATATGAATCATGTAAGTTATATGTGCAGGAATACTGACATGTCCTATTTAGAAACGGATGCATGGATAGGTGCAAAAGACAAGGTGTTGCATGTTAACAGCTTGGAAGCAAAGTCCAAAAGCTACAGACGTGTCTAGAACATGATATGCAATTATAAAAGATATAAAGGTTTTCGTCTCCAGTTCAGATGTGTTTAACCTGTCACAGAAAGACAGTAGGTCTTAGAATAAATAGGCTTCCTCAATGCAGCTTTATTTTGTGTTTAAAGTCGTTTACCAACAAATCCACCGAAAGACAGGTTCCGACATCATACTGATTAATTGTTATTTTATGATTCCATGACGTGCAATGCCTACCCTAATTTGAATGAAAAATGGTGTCCTTCCCATTCACGGTGGTTTGATGCTCTGCAGTTGCCAATAGTAACCGAAGCTAGGCAAAATCCACTCGGCAGTGAATGAAGCAGAGAAGTGTTGGGAGGGTGGAGGGCTGTATTATATCACTGAATACTTCAAGGACCATTAAAAGAGTTCTTGTCAATGAAAAGTGTGCTTCATCAATGTGATGTCCGAACAGAATAACAGCACTGGTCAGGACCCGGATACTAGACATTTCATTTCTTGTGTAATCTATTATGTAATTCTTTGCAACAATGTGTGTTGTTTTTAGACCTAGAGGAAGTGGTGGTGTAGGTCTACACTTACTGTGTTTGGGAAAGGCAAACATCAAAAGTTGCACACTGCAATTATGTTTGTGATTAGTAAATTGACTACACATTATGCATCCACAGCCTAGTGCTATTTGTCTGCCATTCATTCACATTTATTAGCCGAATTGAGTGACTTTAAGCGAGGAGGATCAATTATGATGCACCTGCAGATGCATCACAAGTAGCCTATGAGAGAAATCAGGCCTTTCATTAATAGCAGGCTCCTGTCTGCATTACGTATTTGCAGTTCATCTCTCCGCCAGCTGATGGCACGATCAGACCTGGGCGGATCTATTATAAGAGGGGGCTGGCTAAAATCCTGCAGGAGTCTGCCAATCCCAGCTCGAGTTTGAGCCTGCTCGTACTATAGAGCCACACTGAGGTCTCTGCGCGCATCGCCTCGCACACTGTTGGGACCTGGGATAAATCACAAGGGGAGGAAGCCGTGAAGATCTGATACGGTGTCGATTTGCCAAGACAGCACGGACTCTGGTTAATTCCTTCAGGTGGCACGAGCCTCCCGCACGGGTCTATCCGGACCGCACTGCAGCCTGGCTTTGCTCTCCCGCCTGTCAAACCAAAAATCCCGAGTATAGCCAACGCGCGTACCTGAACGGACAAGAGGGTTTGTTTGGTTCATGGTGTTTTCAACTGGATTATCACTTTCGATAGATACAAACAAGTGGCCAGCCGCCACCGGAGTCAAACCCAGGGATTACAGTTGTTTGTAAAGCCTTGGTTGCGCGTGCAGCGTCTGCATGCGCGCCTCCTTTTCAAATAAGAGAGCAACGTGCTGATAAACCCACTCCACCTGGACTTTCGACCTGAGGAAGGAGCTTCTTGGTGAACTGCAGTTGACAGGAGCGGCACCGACCGAATTGCTACTGGGAAACTGAGAATCCTGCGAAAATGCCTCTCGCTCAGATCGCTGAGCCATGGCCCACCATGGAACTAGTGCAGCTCGAAACGGAGGTAATGAGAGGTGAAATATGTCGACGCTATTTTTTGCATGCATTGTTTGACCAGTCTATTCGATTGAGTTTGATTGGTTCAGGTAAAATGGCGCACAAGGTGTGAGCACCTTATAGCCCTCGATTCAAGGTGTTGCCACTTTCTGGAAAAAGTTATTCAAACTATAGCCTACATACTTAGCTGGGGGAAATAAACTCAATTAATAATTCATAATGTATGTAAGGGTTTCACATTAGAAATGCAAGACATTATCCCATAAATAGTTTGTCCATTTCACTTGAATCCCACACTTTGGAGACTTTCCTTTTTATTGCTGGCAGTCCTGACTATCTTAGGGAAAGTTTAATTGTAACCTCTTCATGTAAGCGTTTTCTATTGTCACCCAAAGTAGATTACAGAGTTAAATTCTGAAATACTTAAATGTATGGGCTTTCACTGGAGCTTTAGCCCAACTCCATCTTAAAGCTCCATCAGCAGAGAGAAAAACAACCTATGTGTGAACTAAAGGAAATCTCAAAAGTATTCTCACACATGTATCACAAACTTAAAAAAGGGGTACATGCAAGCTCTTCGTTTGCTATGTGTACTTTAAGTGAAAGTAATGTGTTGCAGAATTACTCTTTTTCCTTGTTCTTATTCTAAAGATGTACAGTTTCTTTAACACCCACTCTTGTGCCACCAGTCTCTTGCTGTGGCAGTGTGTGTATCCTCTGCAGAGGTGAAAAACTGCTTTGTGTCTGAATACTACACAACAGGTAGAGGATGACACTGTTGAGCATGGAAAGATTGAATGTTTTCCAGAGCTTTTAGGGTAAGGGAAGCGATAGGGATTTGTGATGCTTGTGTATCCAGACCCCTTTTATTCTGATAGCATTATTATTCATGAACTCTTCAATTGGCTCTTGAACAGGCTGGTTGCTAAGTGAATATGCATCTATCACATTATGGTTATGATGAGCAGATAGTGGCTGCGCAGATGCAATCTGTTTCACATTTGGCTACACAGGTTTCCAAAAAAATCTGTTTTCCTCGTTTCGAATACAATATCCTTAGGGTCATCTAAGGAAATCCTCAATTGAATTAGTCATTAGACTAAGCAGGTGAAGCGAGCTGTCATGGCAATGTTTTGTAAGTCTGATCTCTCTGATAAACAGCTCGGCACACAATAGAACACATTGTCCTCAATCAGCTGTACAAGAGATCAGTCTGATTTATAAATTAGGCTTATTTTCCCATCTCTCTGTCTAGATAACCTCCGGTTTGATGACGAAGCTGAGGAAATAATTTCCAAGAATGTAATGAAAACTGAGTTTTCTCATAACATGTGAGGCCTAATTCATGAAAGACAAGTACTCATTACGCTATGCAATGAATCAGTAGAGCACTTCCACTATTGGGGAACTTACAATATATTCTTTATTGTGCTCTTGCAGACAAAGTTAATTGAAAATCAGTCCGATGTTATTACCGGTGCTTTTATAATGAATGATTCAAGCTTCAAATAGTGCAGAAAGAAGCAGTTTTACAACACTGTTGTTCAGTTTTTTTGTTCACAAACTCTACTATTTACAGAATTCTTCAGCATATGAGTTGGCTGAGTAACGTATAACAGCTGAACAGATGGTGTTGCGGAGCTGTGAAGAGTGCAGGTTTATTACTGTAAGAAATACCCTGCCTTGGGAATGTGTAATAGTCACACATCTTTGGTAACCAGTGTGTGAGCTCATTGCTAAAGATAGAGTATAGTTATCAGCCTATATATATATATATATATTATAAGGAGAGATTACTTTTGGCTGCCCATGTCCACCAAAATCCAGTATCTGTAATTGATTTGAACACGCCAGTCAATGTGGGATCCGTGCCATTTATCTCTGTCACCAACCTACCAGCCAGCTGCACCCTTGGGTTCCTGATGGCGGAGAGAAACGGCTCAGGGCTCAGATTGATTGAGCAGAGAGAGCGACTGAGTCTGGAGGCGTGCCAGCGAACATGTTGGGAGAGTCAAGCGGGTGGCACAGCCGAGGGTCTGCTTGTCATACAGACAGATGGGACAGACACTGAGACAAACTTTTGGCAGATTTGGAAAATAAAGGACAGAAGATACATAATCCATCAAAGAAACCATTCTCTTCTGCATTTATTCAAACAGAGAGTGTGTTGTTGTGTTTTGGCAGCTGATGGGAAGTTTGTTTCCCAATCACTCTTTGTGCAAGTGCTTTTGTTTGGAAGGTGTCATATAGGGAACATTTGATATAGTGGCTTTTGTAAAGCTGGTGCAAAGCAAGCGTTCAATGAATAGAGCTATTCAAATTAGTTGGATCGAGCCCTTTTATTCATCATCAAACCATATCTGTTATGAATTAACTTCTCAGTGAATCATTTCTGATAAAAGCACTTCAACAAATCATCACCATCCTGTCCCAGTTGAGTCACTACCACCTGCATTGGCCATGCACGTTCCTGCAAAATATCGGAATCATGCTTCTGTCAGTGTTTAGATTTCCTCCAAAATATTAATGGATCCAAATCCTGTAAATGGAAAGTTTAAATGTTTTAAAAGTGGACCAGTACCCTATGTTTATCCATAGTCAGTGTATTATCTACAACAGATGGCGGTTGGGGATGCTCGTCTAGCGCTGCTGATCTGATTTTTTTGTTTTGTTATCAAGGGACTTTTGTGAAACTATAGAAACCACCAATAACGCACATTGACACAAACTGACTGACCATTGAGGCAGCAGTAGACTAGCGACCATTGTTCTGCGAGGTTAAATTATTTTTTCTGTGAAAGGATTCTAGTGGCTTTGAAAAGAGCATAGATAAAGCTTTAGTTCCCACTTGGAAAGGGTTGGCTGACAGCAAGGTAAATGGGTAAACAAAGCAAACACTTGAACTTCATCTTTGATTTCTGCTTGTTTTTGTATCTTGATGAGACCTTTTTAGCTTGTCTCTGTCCACAACCTCTGTTTTGTTCAATTTGATTTTGTTTGATGCCCACTTATGAATTTGTTATATTATATTAATTCCTAATGCATTATTTTTCCTTTCAGCCTCTCTTTTTATCGCTTTGAACTGAACTGGCCGCTTTTCAACTTGAACTTCTATGTGAAATCTCAGCCGTATAACATTTTCAATCGATTGGCATCTAGACCTCAGTCCACCAATTGTGGCTTAAAATCATATACATCTATTGTCAGAGGAGAAGAGACCTAGCAAACTAAAAAGAAAAAGTTGCCTCAAAGAGAGACAGGATAAGCCAAGACGTTAGGAGCAGGATTGTACAAGCCTTGATGGCGGAGGAGAAAGAATGCTTTTCATTTTTCGGCTATTACGTAACAGGCCATGTAGAGGAGAAAATAGGGTTGACATAAGGAATGTGTGCCATGTTTGCAAACCAGGTGTGGTCAGCAGTGCACACTTTAGTACTTGTGTGAGTGTGTGCAAGCTGTGTAGTTCACATTTGTGCTTTTTCTCTTTTGTGTACGTGCAATGCAGGTAAAGGTTTAGCTGCAGCTAATCTGGGTGTCACGTGTTGAACACCTGAGCAGAGCTGTGGGAGTGGAGCAGGGCTGAGTGGGCATGTGATAACAAAAACCTTTGCCTGATAGCAGCTCTCAGAAAAAAAGTCTTTCTTTTGAACTTCAGAGTTAAAAGTTAACCTGTGAGTGAAGCCAAGACGGTGTGTCTGCCTATGTTGGGAAGGAGCCTTTTTGCAGATATTAAACTAGACTACTAGAAATACCGCTTGTTTATTTTCTGGCATTGACCTGCTGTCAGTTCTCACTGGCGGGTGAGATTACAAGAAGTGTACACAGATAGTACATGCACAGACAAAGGAATGGTTATTGTATTTCTTAGTTGCCTAGTTACAGGGCATTGCTGCTCTAATCACGCTGTTAAAACACAGATTTATCTATCAAACACACACACAGCATCAGCGCTCTTGAGATTGTTTACCTTGCGTAATCATAGGAGTCCTGTGAGAAATTAAAAGGTTTTCCGTCTGGCTCTGTCAGGTTTAATACGTTGGTCTATAAATCTTTTTACAGCATGCTTGTGGCGTGAAATGTCTTCCAGTAAATTGTGTGCATATTGTATTGCTTATTTCTATACGTGTATCTGCACAGTATAGTTCATGCACTTCTTGGGTTGTTTTCTAAGTCACGTTTGTTTATTAACTGCTTCGTCTTGAGCATATATATGGGGCTGTGCATGCCTGTGCTCTCATTCAGGAAGCCCAGGGGAGGGAAAGCACCATTAACTGGGCCACTTGGATCAACCATGCAAAGCTAATGAGGTTGAAATGTGTTGAGCAGCAACGTCGGGAAGGAATTGTTGACCACACACACAGACACTCAGACAGTGTCACTTACACATTTAAGATTCACACCATTGGCTTCACAGCACTGAGTTAAAGAAAGCCTATCACACACCCCTGACTGATGGCATATGAGTAGAGAGGAAGGGAAGAGTAATTATGTGGACTGATTTGGGAAGATTTCGATTTGAGATTGAATTTATCTGCAAGGCCCATTGTTACAACACACACTGGGCTTCCTCTCCTTTGAAATGACTACTCCTAAAACACATCTGTGCATGACTTCGAAATCGATTTGGCCGCTTAATTGTTTCCATTTCTCCTGTCACCTCACATTATAGCTTTTATTGCTGGAACAGTTTTCCCAAATGTAATTACCTCTCTTGAGATCATCATTAAAGTCCATCCAGATGAACTATTGGTTTATAAAACTGCCCGATGTTGCAGAAAAGTCTTTTTATTTCCTTTTGAGTATACAAGAGCTTATCAAAGTCGCTTCCTTGTCATTGCCTGTGCTTCCTTTATGTTTTGCACTGCTGTATAGCCTTCTGTTTAGTGTTTGATTGTTATGGCCACTGCTTGTCATTGTGTGGACTGCTTGTCATTGTGTGGACTGCCTGTTATATTTTGTGCAGTCTTGAAGGAAGAGGGAAGAGGGAAAAGGGCTTGGAGGAAGGAAGTGAAAATCAGGGTCGCCCCTCTATAATGGGAAAACAAAGTGAAAACGGAAAAGGGGGTTGGGTAGTTTTTTAAGATGTTCTCACACTTGGCCAGAAAACTTGACTTTGATTTCTTTGACAATTGTTAGGGGTCAGTTATCATCCAATATTTATGTTCATGTTAAGGTCAATGTATTATTAACAGGGATTAGTCAGACTGTGTGTTTAAGGGCATTGTATCGTAGTCTTCTGTAGCTCTGCCGGTGCTTTAACAAATCTGAGAAACATTACTTGGCTGAACTCGGTTTGGGATTGATGAATACAAATAACAGTAAATATGAATTTCAATTTTTTGTATTATCTGTAAATAAGTATTTGGGCTTATATTTTATTTTATCATAACAAACAAAATAGGATCCATCACATACACTGCACTTTATTGTTTGTAATACTGTAGGTACTATGCTAATGCTGATAATACAAGTCATGATTTGAAACATTCAACCAAAAATTGCATTTGACTTTTAATAGGTTGTTTGGATGGTTTCAGCACTGCTTTCCTCGATCCTATCTTAGTTTAAACAGTTTACACAAAGAAGCAATCTCTTTGGCTAAATGGCCAGGGGTCCAGAGGGAAAACAAACCTCTCCTTTGTCCCAAGTGTAAATTACTACAATCTATTCCCCACACGATTAAGTCCTCTATCTTAATTCCCACCTTACTTATTATGTATTGCTTCCCTGTAGACCTTTGATCGGCAATGAAATGTGAATCAAATTGTCATCATGATGGCCCCTACTTTAAAAAAATGATATCATATCTAACAAAATCACCACTTTCCTCTGCTTACCATTTTCCTTGTCCTACCAGTGTGTGCAACATAATCATATACACATCTAATTATGTAACATAAAATCTAAGTTAGCCACCCATTTCTACCATTTAATAACATGTTTTCTAAAATAGCCTTTAGCCAGCCTTTTGTTTTACAAATAACAATGATTACCCGTTATTTTGCAAGCCGTACCTACTGGGGAACGATGTGCATTTGTGTGTTGGCCTTAGATTATTAGGTTTGCCAGCAGAAGAGCAAAGTGCTGGAAACAGTGGACCACCCACACAGTCTTGCACATATTCTCTTGTATCTCTCTCTCGCTCTTTCTGTGTCTCACACACACGCACACACGCACGCACGCACGCGTGATATTGTCTCTGTCACACACTCTGACTGTTTCTCACATTTGCTTTCTCAACAGAATGGGCAGAGCACTACTGAGGATGGAGTCACGCCTGCTGTCAAGGTACATGGCATCTCTGGAACACACATGCTCACAGAAGACACACACTCAGACACACAAATGTGACTCAATATTCACGCAGCTTAACATGCAATACATTACATCGAGGACTTAGACGCACTGCATAGCATTCTTTGGCTGTTGTGCTTCTTTTTTTTTAGGAAAGCAGCAGAAGGCAAAATTCCATTAAGGGGCAAATTTGTGTGTGATCTTCATTTTGAGTCATCACTGCCAAAGGAAGAAAAAGAAAGACGTCATGCACATATTTGCGCAAATGTGTGACTGGGCGTATAGTTATTCATTTAGAAGATGCATCGATAGTCTTCAGAGGGCATTAGCTGGCTGGAGTTTAATGTGTTGACTCCTGTCTCAGTAAGGCTGATCGAGTGACAGCCACTGTGTATAGTAATGTGTCTGGGTCAATATAACGGGGCCATAGTGTTCTGCATGTCCTCAGCTGTCCTGTTAACATACAGAGGAAAATACATGCAAGCTTGCAAATACAAAAACACACACTGAAAATCACCGAGTCAGCCCTTTCCTGCTGGCCTCTAGGCTTTATTGTTCTGCTCTGAAACGGGATCCTGCTTCCTCCTGTAGACCATTACTGTCCCGCCATGTAACAGAGGACAAGGAACTCTACCTTCTCGCTTAGCCTCTTTCTTTTTTTTTTTATCTGCCCTCCCTCTGTAGGGTGATAGAATCTGAAGAGCGAGGTCCTCCTTTCTTCCAGCTCAGAACAATGTGTGGCGACTGAGAGAGAGTTGAGTGCGCTGGATGAGAAATAAGTGTTTCAGTAAAAGGAGTCGGCACACTTTGTTGATCAAAGCCATTCATATCTGATGGAAATTTCTGATGACTTTGGAGAATCGACAGTATGGTTGAGATCAATAGCACAGTATCAATGTCTAAACATATATTAAATGCCTAATGAAAGTAAAATCAATGTTAAAAACAAAGTACTTCCATTGCTTATATGAGTTTGTATTACTTATTAGTGATGTAACGATACCAAAAACTCACGGCACGATAATATCGCGATAAAAAGTCCACGGTACGATATTTATCGCGATATTGAAAAATTATTATTATTATTATTGAATTATCTTTTCTTTATTAAATAATAAATCTGATTTGTACAGCATTTTAGTAGGATAGTAGTATTTTAAAGTGTCAACAATATAATAATCAGACTCTGCAATAGAATAAATCAAGTTTCACTTTAGTTTTTCAAGTAACTCAACTCTAACTCACTCACTCACCATCATCAAGGTTATCTTTTAGGAATATGAGCATGTCCACATTTTCAGGTAGAAGCTGGGATGTTTGGGCGTTTACAATATCCCCTGCTGTGGAAAAAACTCTCTTGCTTGGTACTGATGTTGCTGGGACAGAGAGATATGCTTTGGCCATGGGTGACAGCAGTGGATAAAACTGTGCATTGTCTCTCCACCACTTCAAAAACAATACAGTTTTTGCCAAGAAGGTGAGGCTTATTGACAGGGCGAGATTTAAATATACTGTTGGTACTTGTCAATGTCTCTAGGTATGTACATGTAGCCCTGTAAATACCATGTCCTTTTGTGTTATCTGTTGTTTTATGTTCATGTTGTAACCTACTTGCTGCCATGTTGGACAGGTCTCCCTTGAAAAAGAGATCGATGATCTCAATGGGACCATCTGGTTAAATAAAGGTTTAAAAAAAAAAAAAAATTTATTTAAATTTTTTTAAATCACGGTAGATTTTGTCAGTCTCACGACGGTATTGAGACATTTATTTACCGTCATATCGCGATATTCGATATATCCCAACATGTTAGTGTCATGGCTTTAAGGATGAACATGTCAGTAAATACCTGAACAACTATTGGACACTTTGCCATGAAATGTGGTACTGATTTTTATCCGATTCTCTTATATCTCTTGTATTGCCTCCAGAAAGTCAAATGTTAAAGTTACCCTGTAAAGTATCTCAATATCTACAACATAGATTGGTAGAGACATTAAAAGTTGCCTGATTATAGTTGCTATAGTTGAGGACACAGATGATATTCTACTAAAGAGGGGAAGGATGAGGATGATGATACTGGTAAAGAAGTCATCCCACTTAGTAGTACCAGAAGGGTCCACTTGAAAAGCCCCACAAATGAATTGTACCAAATTACATTGACAAAACTATCTATGAGACAAAGAAAATCCAGGACTTCCTGTTTTGGTCCAATGTTTCTCATGACAACAGTGACGCAAGCGATTCGGTACAGAGCTGCTGACGTCAGGTATGCCAGTAGCAGTCCAAGACATGAGTGTTGAGTACCCTTGATGAAATGAGCTAATCACCCCTTGTACTTGAGGACAGAAACAAACTCTAAAAACCTCACCAACCTTGAAGTGTTAACAGTATCAATTTAAACGTTTTTGAAAGAGGATATCATGTTCTAGTTTGAAGTTCTTGATATGGATGCCAAATAAGTCAGCCTTCAGGTAGAAGGTCAGAACGCCAGACACTCAGAACTTTAAAAGGCTGTAAAGCACACTCTGCTGAGCCTCAGTGCAGACAAACACACTTATTGTACACTGTGTGTGTACACAAGGAGGGCTGGATGACGAACGTGTGTGTGACTTGTTTGTGTGTCCGAGGGGAGAGGAGGGGGTTGTACGTAGGCAACCGTAAAAAACCTTCAAGGAGAGTTATTATTCTTGAAACATATTTTTATTTAAACTTTTAAACTTCAAAAAAAGCAACAAATGACAGCGCTGGGCAAAGAAAAGGGAAAGAAGAGAAGGGCGTTGGTAAGGAAAAAAGAACAAAAGAACAAAAGAAAGAAAGAAAGAAAGCCATGCCAATACAATAATCATCAGTATTTGAACACGTCTCAGCCTACTAAAGTCTCCTCTGCACAGAGGAAGTACATCAAAATAAAAGTCTTCCGTCTACAGATCAAAGTAGAGATTTAATTTCAAAGTAAAAGTTTTGCATGGCTTTTCTCCCGGCTTGATGCTGCATCATGACACAATCGGAGTCCCAATGCCTTCAACAGTTCTTCTCAAACACTGTCTCCATCAGCTGGTCTCCCTGGGAGTGTGTGAGTGTGTGTGTGTCGCCACAGCGAGAAAAAGCATCAGTCCCAGAGGTCTCCACGTGAGATGTGTCTCATATGTTGTGATTGTCAAATCCTCATTTTCTTCTGATGATATCCACCGTGCATCGAACACACAAACATACATACATCCATCCATCATAATTTACCCCCCTTATCCCGAGCCACACAGTGGCACAGCAATACAAACCATCAAAATACAACAACAAATTGCAGCCGTTATATCTATAATGGCTTATCATTAGTTATTATTATAATAATATATTTAATACACAGTCAGGCACATTTACAATGGCAATAGAACATAAAGGGTCAACTTAAGGTCCTTACAGCATCCACTCGCGTTCTCCCTTTTGATAGCAACTAAAGTGTGTGTGTGTGTGTGTGTGTGTGTGTGTGTGTGTGTGTGTGTGTACAGTAAATGTCTGTGAAGGAGGTATATGGCAGTGAATTTGAAGCCATTGGGGACCAAAGCTGTCCCTTTCCTAATTAAAGAGTTATGCTAGCGTGCACACACACTCTGACCCTGGGAACCACATCCAATGGCAACAACTATGACGTATTATCAGCCCGAAAACTGAGAGCTACACATCACACGCTCCTAGAACACACCCCTGTATCATGATTTCCGAGAGCACACACTGCTAGCTATTACAGTAAGGGCAGTGTTCACATGCAGCTGTCTCTGGGAGTGATAGAGATAAAGGGTCGTTTTATTCAAATTAAAAAGCTACATTTAACTAAGTATATCTATGTATGTGAACAGTTCTGATTTTATTGAATTGTAATGTATCCATCTCTGAGATTTCTGCAAATACAATACCAATTAAAAAAGGACGCTGTTGCAAAAAGCCTAGAAAAATGAAGAAGCTTAAATATAACTAAATTCCCCTTATTTGCACTGCAATATGGTTGAGGTGAAATCGCAAAGATTCCTAACACTTTTGCAAATCAAACCAAAACTATCTGCAGGCTATAATACCTAAGGTGTGAGAATAGCCATTGTTTGGGGGACGTGTCCCTTTAAAAAGGCAGTGGTGTGTAAAAAAAGTTTCATTATCAAACGTTTCATGACAAAGAGATGTTTAAGCGGAACAAATAAAAATGTTGGCATCAATTTCAGAAACAGATCAACGTAATAACCAGGTACTGTACATAATCAACAAGGAAGGGAGAAAAAAACTGTGTGCTGAATAATTGCATGAGTGACAGGAACAGCTCACATCTCCTATGCTATTGCATTATTGCAAAGGTTACAGGTGGAAATGTGTGGGAAACTCTACCAGAGAGTTTGATATGTTTGTCAACACGCATCATTTTATGTGCATATGTCTCACTGTGGCCTGACTGTGGTCAGACACTTTTTTTCTAGGGTTTAAAAATAATTGCAAAGGGAGTCCAGAGGTGGAGCGCTTATAGTGCTGCACTAATAATAGAGCAGCTCAGGCTGTGCAGTAAACTGAACTCCCTCTCTTGGAAAAATTGGCCAGCCATTATGCACCGAGTGACTGTGATGTCCTGCAGTGACACAGACTGGCCACAGAGAGGTGCTGTTACAATCAGCAATACATGATTCCTCCCTGAAGGGACTGGAGGTTTAACAACTTCCTTTAACAAGGAGCACAGTGACATGCTGTGCGGGCAGCAGGTTACTGATGGCAGTGTCTGTCTGGATGTGTCATTATTGAGCAGATGACTGCTCTTTTTCAGTTCCTATCACAATAATTGTCCATTTCTGTCTCCATATTTATCCTATAACTAGGACACTGTTTGTGTAACTAGGTCTCTGTCTGTCTACCTTCAGATGATTGTCTTTTGGCAGGATTGTCTGTATAAAAATTCACATTTACATTATAAGTACACAGAGATTATTTGTCTTGATTACTTTAAGAGCTTATAGTACATTTCTCCCCACCATCTTTCGCTTTGTTCTCTCGGACGGATCAAAGAGCACGAGGCAGTGAAACAGTTCTCTGTATAAATACAGAAGTGATATTGCACCAGACACAGAACAGTACTGGTTTACGGTCACACACAAACACACGAAAAACGATGAGTCCGCTCTGAGGAGGCTCCAGAGTCATCGAGAGACAGATGTTTCCCTCTGTCTTTATGTCCATGCTTCTTTTGGTGCTCCACTCTGAAGGGACCTTCAATCCATTTTTTTCCAGGAAAAATACCCAAGAATCCAGGGAAGAGTTTTATGCTGACAGGTCGGAAATGACCAGTTTTTCCATTTTATTCCCGATCTCTCCTGAGACTTGAAGCTCCTCGGACTCATAGTCATCATCAAAAGACCTGAAAACACAACACACAGCAAAACGGGTTAATTTGAATTATAGTTTAACTGTCCTGACAAACAAACTCATCTTCAGATACCATATTGTGTATTTCAATACTTGGAGATGCACATAGGCATGTATAATAATAATACATTACATTTCTAAAGCGCTTTTCCTGGTGCTCAAAGTGCTTACAAGCAAGTAAAACAAAATAACAACAAAAGTAAAAAAGTGCTAAGCTAGGTGGAATAAGGGCGAGGGGTTAGTGGATTAGGAGTTGAAGGCAAGATAGAAAAGGTGAGTTGTGTGTGTGTGTGTGTGTGTGTGTGTGTGTATGTGTGTGTGTGTGTGTGTGTGTGTGTGTGTGTGTGTGTGTGTGTGTGTGTGTGTGTGTGTGTGGCCTAGCATTACTATCCTTGTGGGGACCTAAATCTGTTTACACAGTCATGTTTGGGGACTCACCTTGTTAGGGTTAGGCATGTGTTGGTTAGTGTGTGTGTGTGTGTGTGTGTGTGTGTGTGTGTGTGTGTGTGTGTGTGTGTGTGTGTGTGTGTGTGTGTGAGAGAGAGAGAGAGAGAGAGAGTGTGTGTGTGTGTGTGTGTGTGTGTGTGTGTGTGTGTGTGTGTGTGTGTGTGTGTGTGTGTGTGTGTGTGTGTGTGTGTGTGTGTGTGGCCTAGCATTACTATCCTTGTGGGGACCTAAATCTGTTTACACAGTCATGTTTGGGGACTGGCTTCCCTTATGGGGACAAAATGGAGGTCCCCATGAGGGGAATCATACATTTTAGGGTGAATAATTGGTTAGGGTTAGGGTTAGGCATGTGTTGGTTATGGTTAGGATACGTCAATGTAATGTCCCCTGAAGTAATGTATACATGGTGTGTGTGTGTGTGTGTGTGTGTGTGTGTGTGTGTGTGTGTGTGTGTGTGTGTGTGTGTGTGTGTGTGTGTGTGTGTGTGTGTGTGTGTGTGTGTGTCTCGTACCCTTCGTGAAGCTGCTCGTTTGCATTCTCCTCTGCCACCAGGATCTCATACTCTTCTGAGGCATATTTGTCCCAATCCGATGGCTCTGGACCTTCACTATCAACGTCCTGAAACAACACAGACACAGCAACTATCAGTCTTTTACAGGAAAGAGAGGAGTTCATAGTTTATTTTACAAGATATGACAAGACACAACAAAAAGCACAAAAAGAGTAGTTACTTCATGGCAATACAAAATGAAACCTGGGAATGTGGATGTATCAAAACCCATGTGTCTAGTAGCGATATGAATGGAGATATAATGGGAGTAAATCAGTCAAAGCAGTCTATTGTATTAAAAAAAAATTACAAAATTATTAAAAAAACGATTTTCTCTTTTGCAGGAAGGAAATCAAAATCCTGTATTCCCCTTCAAATTGATAGCTCCTGCAATTTGGCTGTATGACACATACGGATGCGAATGCTCACCTTTTGCACAGCAAATGGGTCTCTTTGTTCGTGGTCCAGGTATTTCTCCAGGTTGAAGAAGGTGTCGAAGAATATGTGGGCCATCCGACAGCGCTTCAAGTCACCAAGGGTTATCTTACCTGGAGAAAACAACAGATACACAAACAGACGTACAGTAGGTGTGAAGTTTGGAAAGCAAGGGTGAGAAGCAAGATGCCACTTTCTTAAAAAGAGTGAGTGTTGACGCTAACCTGAACTCTCAGGTTTGACCAGGTCGAGCATCTGGCACAGCAAATCCTGGAAGGGCAGCGGTTCGATGCCCATCCTCTCCATCCTCTCACACTGTTCCTCATAGAAATACTCCAACTCAAACATGGACAGAACACCATCGCCATCCACATCCATGCAGCGGTACCAGTACTCTATACTGGAGGGAGAAACAACAAACGCACAATGAATTACACACCTGGGATTCTAAATGTTTATTAGACACACGCGGGGGGAGTAACTGCTCTGACAGATGCTAAATCACGCAGGACCGAACGATTGTAAATCACCTGGTGGGATTTTTCTTGTCTTCTTCCGACATGAGGAACCAGACGAACTCAGCGTAGCTCATCCTGCCTTCCCTCTGCACAGCGTTACCCCTGGAAACAACAGAGACACATTCAATACTGCCATCATGGTGAAGTAATCAGCTCCACTGTGTTTGTTCATGTCTGTGTTTCCACTTACCGAGTAACTGCCCCCGAAAACAATCTTTCAATGATTCTGTTTGAGGATGCTGTCACAGGAGAGAATGAGAAAAGTAAGCAAATGTAATTTTGTTAGAAGACTCAGAAACAAATGGAAACTGTTGTTAAACACAGAGCATACAGTTCAACCATTTGCGTAAGTACTGAGTAAGTTAATTTAAATGTGGCTAAGTGGTCATTTAACGTAGTTAACGGTGTAATGCATTTCACATCAGAGAGCGGTGAGTCTGAGACAAACAGCGGCCGTTTTTACATTAGCTAGTCAGAGCTGAGCAAGTGGAAGATACGCAAGGGAATGTCCAAAACAGTGTCTTTCTGATTATTTACTGGCCAAAATGTTTTAATATAGCCATAAATTAAATAACAAATATGCCTCTTTATAATCTATACATCCTATACATATCTATTTTGATTTTAAGGCCTGGATTCTTTCTTGATATAGTTTAAACATTTGTAGATGTGTATGGTCTGGATGTGTTCCAGTCGGGACTCTTTGAGTGGTCCTTACTGTGTTCGTTGTATCTGGCCAGGTCTTTGGGGTCGATGTAGAGGTCATGGTCAGTGTCCAGCTCCCAGAACTTGCAGTAGATAACGTAGAAGTGTTCGTAGGAGAAGTAGTCTGTGATCTGGTTGATGTCGTCCTCCTCCTCCAGCAGGGCCAAGGTCTGCAGGAAGTTACTCCTGCGCAGCTCCATCATGGTCATACGACCCGTCCACGAACGGTTCACCACGTAGAATATCCGCTGGATCACCTGGGATAAGAGAGTGTCAAAAGAGGCTATGATTAGCAGAGGGTAAAGATATCAGTTTGATAGAAAGCACTAAAAGACACAAAATCAAACCATGTACCAAATATATAGTCATAGATATTTGACTCGACTGTTTCCATGACTGCTTTTGTCCTAAAAGATTAGGCTAAGGCAAGTTTATTTATATAGCACGTTTCAAAACAAGGTAATTCAAAGTGCCTTACAAAACTGAAAGACATTAAGAGCATTAAGAAATAGTGCAGCGGAAACACATTATAAAATGGCATTAAAAAGCAAAGATAATAAAAACGTTAGTTGAGCAGTAATGACACACGAGATTAAAGCACATGAACACTTCATACATAATAAATAAGAATAGAAATCAAGAGAAAATAAAAACACACGCCAAAACAGTTTGACATTTTCAGTCAAAATATAAAGCTTAAGATATTTGAATAGCTGAGAGAGTGGAGAGACTGTGAAATGTGTTTTTTTTTTTTTTTTTGGCTAATGGGGGTCTAAAAATGGATCGAGAACGAAAGGTCTGACTCTGACCCGGAGCTGTCAGGCTGGACAGACTCTATAAAATAGCTCAAAACTCACATGGGATCTTTTCAGGCCCCGTCATCCGGCTGTTTTAACCGTAGGCCTCATCTTTCCATGAGGAAGACCTAACCACAATTCAATCTACAACTGATATTCTTGTCCTCATTCACAATACGAGTCAGACAGGTCTTTAGCATACCATGGAAACGAGGGGGGCCGTGTTCTCTGCCCTGAAACACAACACTTCGGCTTAGTAAAGAGCGGATTAACACCCATTTCCTGGGACATGGACTGGCCCCCCAGGGCTACTAATGTGTCATGGGAGATGGCAAAAGCACACACATCCTTTACTCAAGTAGAAGTACAGATACTCGTGTTTAAAAATACTCTGGTGAAAGTAGAAGTACTGACTAAACTACTTTACTCAAGAAAAAGTAGAGAAGTATGGGCTTTGAAAT
>NW_011333040.1:14661897-14663169 GCF_000735185.1 Notothenia coriiceps
ACTATTATGGGTCCATAAAACATTTATTCAGCACTTTTGAATGCATACAGTACATTAATTCCAAGTCAAGTACATTTTCTTTTCTCTGCAGGATAACTACAACAAAGTGCATTCAGAACAAAGCCAAGGTGCTTTAAAACTGCATAAACATCTGGTCCAGTAGGCCTACAACAAAATAGTGTAAATAAAGACTGTAACAGCCAGGCCTTCAACAACAACAAATGCACCTATAAGTGCATGCATACAAATGTGCAAACTGGATAAATCCACATGAATGTAACTATTTACAAATGAAATTACAATTGAATTTCAAGAATCTATAAATAAGGCTGTCTGTCTTCATAAGCAAAGTAGTAAACATTGTATAAAGATACATAAAGTGAAAACTGGATACAAAATCCACAATCAATTACAAATTAAATTACAATTTCAAGAATCTGCAAATAAGGGGGTCTGTCCTCATGAGCAATGTAAACAACATTGTATCATTTAGATACCGAAAGTACAATATATTGAACACTGTGCTGCTGTCATTTCCCCCTAGTGATAACCTGAGATGGTGAATTATAACTCACAATGAAAATTGTTCAGGAAAGTGGGTATAGAGTAGACATGTAGAACTAGATAAGCTTATGATAAGCCAGCCTTGTCTACTTATTAAGGAAAAGTGGGAGGTTCTTTTTAATGAACAGTAGCTTCTCTGCTTTATCAGCCATAAGTCTGTTCCTCTTTCATCAAGCACATGAGAGGCAGCGCTGAACAGTCTCCCTGTCAGTGCTTGTGATTTGATCTTACTCCGCATATTTGTCCGGGTGTTTTGATTTCAAGTGGTGGAGTAATCCCGAAGTGGTGAAAGTCTTTGCAGTTACACCCCCTCGAGAAATGTCAGCTGAACACGTTTTACAAATCGCAATCCGCGCCTCTTTCTCTGATATTTTTAAATATCTCCAAGCGCAGACATGTTGGCTGTGAGCCAGCCGCGAGCATGGTCGCGCGCCGTGCTTGTCGCCGCGTTTTGATTACGTCATCACAACAACACGTTAGCTTACCAAGTAACCCTGTTCTCTGACATTCGGTGATATTTTTTCGGTGCTCGAACCCTTTCGGCTTTCTTTTAACTATTTTCGGCCGATAATTTTCGGTGGCCGAATATTCGGTGCATCCCTAATATAAATATATAAGGTGGCAGACATAATTGAATGAATTTTAACTGAATGAGTTTGTCTCACTCTTAGACCAGCAGGGGTACCAAATCTATGCAGACTGCTGCAA
>NW_011333040.1:14663209-14685253 GCF_000735185.1 Notothenia coriiceps
GCCAGGGCCGGAGCCGGTGGAGGTGTGCCTGGCTTCTTCTCCGGTTTGGCCTGGACCTGATCAGAGAGAGAAGGGACTTCATGTTAGTACTGTTTTCACTGTTTTCACTGTTTTCTACTGTTTTCACTGTTTTCTACTGTTTTCTACTGTTTTCACTGTTTTCACTGTTTTCAACTGTTTTCTACTGTTTTCACTGTTTTCTACTGTTTTCACTGTTTTCACTGTTTTCTACTGTTTTCACTGTTTTCTACTGTTTTCCACTGTTTTCACTGTTTTCACTGTTTTCTACTGTTTTCTACTGTTTTCACTGTTTTCTACTGTTTTCACTGTTTTCCACTGTTTTCTACTGTTTTCAACTGTTTCCACTGTTTTCACTGTTTTCACAGTTTTCCACTGTTTTCCACTGTTTTCCACTGTTTTCATTGTTTTCACTGTTTTCTACTGTTTTCTACTGTTTTCCACTGTTTTCCACTGTTTTCATTGTTTTCACAGTTTTCTACTGTTTTCTACTGTTTTCACTGTTTTCACTGTTTCTACTGTTTTCTACTGTTTTCACTGTTTTCACTGTTTCCACTGTTTTCACTGTTTTCCACTGTTTTCTACTGTTTTCTACTGTTTTCACTGTTTTCACTGTTTTTACTGTTTTCACTGTTTCCACTGTTTCCACTGTTTTCCACTGTTTTCTACTGTTTTCACTGTTTTCACTGTTTTCCACTGTTTCCTACTGTTTTCACTGTTTTCTACTGTTTTCACTGTTTTCACTGTTTTTCACTATTTTCCACTGTTCATTACATATTTCGTATTCTGTTTAATATTGAATAATCCATTCTTGCCCAATAATATCCTGCATTATATTTCTTACGTGTGTGTTATGTATATATATTTTTTATTTTATATTCCTTAACTTTTAAATTTTGTAATGCTATTTTATTTCTATTTCTGAAATATTTTGGACAGTTTATTTATTGTGTCTTAATTTCTCTTGTGTACATTGCCTTGTGTTGTTTATGCTGCTGCAACGCAAACATTTCCCAAATTAGGTTCAATAAAGTATCTATCTATCTATCTATCTATCAATCAATCAATCAATCAATCAATCAATCAATCAATCTATCTATCTATCAATCTATCTATCCATCTATCTATCTTTCTAAATGAATAGCAGGGTCAGGAGTGATAGCTGGAGTGGGAACTCTACAACTCAGATCTGCAACTCTTTTTAATCTGTCATCTGTAACAAGAACAGAGTTGATTTGAATATTTTTAAATAGTAATATAGTTTGTGAACCAAATCTTAAAGGAAAGCTAGAAACTAATGCAACATCTTCCATAGACAGCATGCTAATGACTGAAACACCTACAGGTGAGTGATTGATGGGACTTGTTGTTTCTGAAATCGCTGCCTGATTTTGACTTGATCCAAACATTTTTAGAAATCAAAATTCCTTTTAATGTACAACTATATACAGTGTACAACGTAACTTTACGAGGATCAAGGGATGTGGTGGAAAATCCATGTGAGTCATAAATAAAGTACAAACAACAAGAGACTTCTTTTATAGTCAGCACTTTTTAAATTGATGTCATAAAATCTCCAGATGGCACGAGACTGTTGCAGTGAAAACTATGTTGGGTTTAACTTAATATATTCTACTCTGTTAAATCTTAAGTGACTAAAAAGGTTAAATAAACACTTGAACTCGGCCATTTTAGCTTAAACACCAAATGAATTACAAAAAGGAGGAGATAACAGCTGTATTGGACATTGTTTATTTTGTCTCAGATTGGGAAGAACTATGTGTAAATCGCTCCAAAATATCAAATTTAAGAAAATTGCTTTTGTGGGTTACTGCCAGCCATCTTGATTTGAAACATAACACAAGTCTCACTTCATGAAACAACATATGGTGACTGTCTTCAGAAGAATAATTTGAACACCAAGATATTTAAAACAAATCTAAAAACAAGACAAATGTATCATATTTGCAATGATAAAGAGATATCCAATTCAAGACTATTGCTGCGGTTCACAGATGATAACAAATGGAAAGACCTGAAAGCAGTATTTAATAGCACTGTTTCAATCAGAACTATTCAGTGAGATGGAGCAGGAGCTCCCTGATGCCTGGTGTGTGACTTCCTGAGGGCCGCCATACTGTGTGTGTGTGTGTGTGTGTGTGTGTGTGTGTGTGTGTGTGTGTGTGTGTGTGTGTGTGTGTGTGTGTGTGTGTGTGTGTGTGTGTGTGTGTGTGTGTGTTTAGGACAGCTGTATTGGTCCTCCCCCCCACCCGTCTGCAAAGAGTTCATTCTATCACTCTATTCCTGCACCATCTGTCCTATTAATATCCTGCTGGTATCTGCCTCAGAATAGTCTGTCGTCCCTGGCATGTCATTCTGTTTGTGTGAAAGCAACAAGAAGAATCTACTGTAAGCTTTTGAGTGTATAATATACAAACAAGTGTATGTGAAAGAGAGACACAAAGAAGAACAGAGAGATATCAATTAAAAGATTAGTAGAAGGATTTGAGGATATTGTTGTGCGACTTCATATTTCTCATGAGTTTGCATTATGGGTGCACGTCCAGCGCTGCACCTGTCCATCCTGCTCGATGCACCGACTGACCTGTTGCTGCTGGAAGGACTTTAGTCTCTTCTTGAAGCGAGAGGGGAGGACAAAGTCACACCCCTTGGCCAGAAAGGCCAGCTCCCCTCTCAGATCAGGGTCTCCACGTAACGACGCCTCCTTGATCATCATGGTGGGGGACGAGACGCGTAACCCCCGACCAGGCAGGGCCACCGGGGCGGCTACTGACACGCCGACTACAAACGGACCAGCTTGTCCAGCAACTTAAACAACCGTTGAGTGGAAACCGAGGGGACCTTTTGGAAAATAAGTTCCACTTAACAGCTCAGATATCCGCTAACCAAAAAAGAAAAACGGACAAACGCCTCAGGACAGCATGTGTGTGATTTCACGCTCTTTGACAATCACTCACAAAATGTTTCTCC
Source organism: Notothenia coriiceps (assembly GCF_000735185.1). Classification (NCBI taxonomy): domain Eukaryota; kingdom Metazoa; phylum Chordata; class Actinopteri; order Perciformes; family Nototheniidae; genus Notothenia; species Notothenia coriiceps. The sequence continues at coordinate 14,666,219 of NW_011333040.1, forward strand.
TCCACTCGCATGTACAGGCTCCCAAAGCTGTGTCCTGTAACGCAGTAATCCAGCAGTGTTTCTGTGCAAAGAGATGTTCCTTAAGACTCCCGTGCTGCTGTGAAGGCCGGGAGGCAGGACCATGGTACTGGGCTGTTTTATGAGCAAACCTCAGCCCCAAACAGCAGCTTCTCTCTGGGGTAGAAAGCCTGTGATGTCCCCCCCTGTCAGCTCAGGATGGATGTATTTGGTGTAGCCTCACTGGTGCCTGCCGCTCCAAGCTGGGCTCTGACAGACTGCACTGAGAAACATGAGCCATGCCGGGGTTTGGCAACACACACACACACACAGTGCACCGGCTGTCCTGAGCACCATGGGGGNTTGATATTGAGTAAGAAAAAGGTTTATAGGTTGATAAACGCTGTGAGAATGGGTCTGCAGAGAGAATTTCGCGCGTTCCCAACTGTCTGTTATCAGCCTGCAGCAGGGAGCGGAAATCAGCAGGGCTGCCTTCACTTATTGTGTGTGTGTGGATTGGTCAATTTGGACCAATCAGCGGGGGCTTAACGTAACGGCTCCGCGGATTGGCCCATTTAGTTCCGGGTACGTGCTTTCGTAAGCACGTACACGGAAGAATCAAATGGATGATGACGTCATGATGACGTTTCACCAACGAGGCGTTTTGGGGAGGTATTTTCTGTTTTAGAGTTTTACTCGCTACAGGTTGTACTTTGAGGGTTTTGACTCTGCACACCGTTTACATGCAGAAAAACCTTCATAACACACAAGGGGAAGGGTAATAACCGGACAAGCATGACATGTGACCTTTAAGAGCAGAGCTCAAAATTGCTCCTTTCCCTCTGAATTCATGCCCTTATGTCTCGTAAAACATATCAAATCCAACATTCACTTTTTTTAATTGTAATTTTCAAGCCAGTTTAAGCATAAATGTAGAAAAAAACACAACATGCAAGATGCTAACAACGATTACAGCCGTTAAAATGCATTAAATAAAAAGTCATGAAAGAGAGTATGAGGAGAAAAGGCGTGTGGAGTTATACAACTAAGAGAAGACATTGTATAAGGGTTAAATCCTCTGTTTTACGCAATATCGGACATAGAAGATAGCCGTGGGAGGACCCCCGGCACCAGCGGGAGCCATGAGAGGAGGAGCCAACTGAGGATATATAGATAGCGGGCGAGCGTTGTTCGCTCTCTCTTCACCCCTACACCAACGGGACACAAAGCTGTTATGTCCCACTACACCTCTGTTTGTTTCATTACCACGCTACTTAATTAAAGTAACCAATTTGACCCTTTTCAGAGACTCCATCGTCTCTTATTCTTTAAACTTCTTCCTGGACATGAGGGAACCAGCACAGATCAACATAACCATGTTATTAGTGGGTAGTAGATTTAAACTATAGGGCCCTGCCTGTACCTGTTCGCTCTGCCATCGCGTGAAGGGTCTGCTAACAAGCGACCAACAGAAAGGCTTTGTTAATGTTGTTGCACGTCACAAAGGCACGTCACCTCAACCCCCCCTCCCGCTACCACCACCCCCCCAAGTATATTTCAGATCTGTGGGAAACACTGCATCCGATAATATTGCTAGGATTGTTAGCACCCTAAAGAGGCTTTTAGCATTTAAATTTGGCTTAATCTTGTTTGTTTTATTGTGATTTGTTAAGTCTCATCAAGAAAATCTAGTGAGAGTATTTATCCACATGGTACAATTCTGCTAAATATTCACCCAGAACTTTGACATCTTTAATAACAAACTTTTCCTCAAACTCCTATCTACAACTTGTACAACTCAAACGGCAACAGTAATACGGTTGAACCTGAGTAGTCCCCATGTGTACAGTTCAAAGCACTGGAGGGAGAAACATACTAGAACCCAGTAAAAGGGTTACATTCGAGTTTGTTTGTGTTTTGAAATTAGGACACAACTTTACGATCAGTGACCCAACACAAAAGGTTAATAACTTAATGTAATACTCTTGACCTGGAGGTAATCCTTGTTTATTCTCCCTCAATAGGTGGGTCAGAAAACAACTACAGAACAGCCTCGCTGGGACTGGTAGGGATTCTGGGATTTGCTAATGAACACTTTAGCAGGGTGGAGGCACCACATGCCGTCGTATTAAAGCCTGTATCTGGGTCATGCTGTGACGCTAACTACACCACCCTCCTGTGTGTGTGTGTGTGTGTGTGTGTGTGTGTGTGTGTGTGTGTGTGTGTGTGTGTGTGTGTGTGTGTGTGTGTGTGTGTGTGTGTGTGGTGGTTGGGAGTCATGGCATGCAATAGTCTGCACGTTGCACCATGTCTGTGCTGTTAGGTCAGCTGAGTTTCTTTGTGTTGATGTGGTCATTCTTGGTCATTGTGCTTGGCTTACATAGTGTATGTATGTGTGTGTCTGTGTTTGTGTGTGTGTGTGTGTGTGTCATGAATGTGTGTTAGCCAGTGCAGGCCAGATGGTCTTGGTGATATATTTCCTTAGGGAAGCGTTGTCTCTGTGCAGAAAAAGTAAGTGAGAGAAACATAACAAACCCACTTAATCAGTTAATTCCATCTGCACCAACCCTCGTCATCCTATTATCAGATTTTGACTTACAGTAGCTACGAGAGCAAGGTGCTCTTCCATCTCCTCTTTCTTCCCTTTTCCTGTATTTCCTTCCTTCCCTACATTCATCACGCCTGTCTCTTCATTGATCCGCCTGCTCTTTCATTTTGCTCTGACAGGCAGTCAGACAGATGAAAAGCCAAAGAAGCAGATATGTGTGATAGCACCTGTTAGCTTTTAAAAAGAAAAATGCTAGTATTAGCCCAGCGTATTTATCTGTGGATGTTTGTGCAAGCAGGAGGGGATGTGTTCGACCTTTTGTTTCCATGTGAAGACCGTAACCTGCTTTGGTTATGTATCCTGTTCTGAAAAGCAAATTACTTGAGCACACTTTTTGTGTTTCAGGCAATGGGGAGCATGTTGTGCACACAAATGTGGCCAAATGCTGTATTTTTCAAATTGAAGACATAATAGTTAGAGTGCTTGCGGAGCCACAGCATGTTATGCAAATGATGCTTGATAAGTGATTCATTGTCCTCACTGCTAATGGTTACTGATGTTGTGCCTGGCTCTAGCAAGTCGTTGCGAGCATGTTTTAGAGTGCATGATAATGTATGTGTGTATAATGTGTTTTGTGGTATGAGGAGCTAGCGAAACATAGGAAAATCTAATGTTTCCCCCCGCAAATGCACTGATAGCTTCTCAGCTGCAGATTCTCACAACACGTTAGTCCTGAATAAACCATGATAAATCTTCTTCCATAAAAGAAAATTCCATCTGTATGTGGCACTGATAAAAGCAAGGTTGGAAACCATGCTTTCTGTCAGGTTTTGTTGGATGTATTTCTCTTATCTCCATCCGCACCCGAAACAGGAAGTTGTTTAAAATGAGTTCTTAGAAAGCCTGCTTTGGGACCCTTTTTTTATCGGTGGAATAGAAAGGTCTCTGTCTGTTTATCATGTTGGAAAGCCTGAATTATTGCCCTAGACTGTGTTTAAACAGAGTAAGAAGCTGCAGCACACTGGTAAATAGAGCTCCACCATCACATCTGCACCGTATATCAGCCGATATATCTCTGTGGATATTTACAGTATTTAAGCCAAAAAAAACAGAAACTACAGTCCCGAAGTGTTGAATTTATGTTCAGGCACGATTTTGAAGAGTGCTGCCAATATCCTGCTAGGTGGATATTGTGCAATTTTTTAAGTGGCATTTTCTTGAAAGTAAAGCCGTTCATAAGATAGTTGTAAAAAAAGATGGGCAACGATATAAACCACTTGGCAGAGACGTTCCAAGGTGTTGCCCAAAGCAACTGAATGTATGCATACTTTCAATAGAGCCAGCAGTGGTAGGGATCTTTTCCAATGTGAAATGAGCCCAGCCTTATCATTTAAATAATCTGAGTTGATGTTAAAGTATTAGACCACTAAATGGGAAAATGTACGACATCTGAACATTATAGCCTTGTGTAATTGTTGAACACATTTCATAACTATGAGCATTAATCTGATGCTATAACAGGCTCTACTCTGCTGGGAAGGCTTTCCACCAGATTTTGGATTTGCGTCCCCATTATCCATGTTCATGTTGGATCTTGGATGGTACTCACATAGGCATTTCAATTAATCTGCATCTCGCAAGTGAAGCCAATACGCAAGTGCCTTGGATTGACATCATTTCTAATAACCAGCAGGGGTCGACTCCACTGGTTGCAAAGTTAAGTTTGGTTCTATAGAAGTCTATGAGAAAATGGCCATGGCTGGGAGGGTTACTTCAAATATTTAATCCATTGCAATTACTAATAACCTGTAAACAAAATGTAATCAGAAACCTATTCTAAGTATCACAAAAGTAATGTAACCTGTTTCTTTCCCCCTACCTTCCAGAATGGTAAAGTTTCAAATGCTGTTTTAGTTTAATACATCGATTTTTGTAATGTATAAGCATGTGCTTTGTAATAGATCGTTCTATATTTGAAAAATGTATTGAACATTTTTTACAAGCAATCTGATGACATCTTATTGTAAGTAACTGTAAGGAAAAACAGAGGCTTTTCTTTTGTCCTGATCGAGAAACCCAAATATAATCTATTCCCCAAGCCAGGAAATGGCCCAATTTCTCACTTGATTTATTAGCCCAGTAAAATGTTTCCTAATGAGTTTAAGGTTGCACCATACGGCGTGATGATCGTTTATTAATGTTGGACTTTGTAATTGATATGTTGCTACCACGGTGGTGTTGTTGTTTTCTAACAAACCCCTAACCCTAAACCTAATCCTTAACCCTAATAATGTGTTTTAAGTTCATGAAAACTCATTGTCACATTTTGGTTGAAAGAAAATTGGTCAAAAATGTCTTATTCAGGGTTTGGTTTGCGTCAGTCTTTCTTGTCACTTGTGATAATTCAAAAGAAGATGTGAAACCCAACATGCCAAACTCAAGGCTTCAAAACACTAGACCACACACAAATTGTCATGGTGACTCCGCTACTATTTATATACAGTCTAGGGTTCTTTCACTAAACAAATCAGAAATAAACAGGAAATCCCTTCCCCCAGATTGCAGTTACAAAGCTGGAAGCTCCCTGTTGTATCATTGTAGGCTCTTAAACTTCAAAACATGGATTTTGGAAACATTAAAAGTATAACATATTTTGTATTGCAATTTCAAGTTTAAGGGAAAAGCATTTAAATCATTTTAGTTAATCATTTTATTTACATGTTATGCAGCTGCTAGATATCTTAAGTATTGTATTATTGTTTAATTCAAATGTGTTTTAGAGGTTTAGGAATGCACAGCAGGAGGCCAATCAGGAAATGGCCTGGTAAACCAGATTAGTTTGTTGTTATTAAGATGATTTAATTGGTATTTTCCTGATTGCTCACTAATCTGTGTGTATTTGCATATCATTAGTATATGACTCTATGGGCTTTGCTTTTGTTTTGATCCATATGAATGTGTGTGGGGGGGAGTAGGTATTGACAGATGGCCTGCTCTCTGTCAACAGAGAGGAGCTGCTTAACCGAGAGAAAGAAAGAGAGGAAAAGGGAGAGAGTTGGCACTGTTCCTTTTCACAGAGGGGTGTATTTATGTGGTCACAGTTTTTCTCCTCAACTACTCGCTCCAAATCAATGACAACTACCTGTTTGTACTTCTTTGCTTACAAAGCTAAGTACCTCCCAATTTTTCTGTCTCTCTCTTCCTGTCTTATTTGTTCTACTTGTCCTCCTCATCCCCTAAATCAGACAGTGACAGGTGGAAGAGCTTCCTTCCATGCCAATGGCTCCGTTCCCTCCTTCTTTCTCTGCTCCCTGTCTCTTCCTGTGCCCCGTCAAACAGAAAGAGTGCCAAGGCGCTCCCTATGAATTTCCTGCTTCAGGGTCTCATCCGATACAACTTGGCTGCTTGACACGTGCATTTTTCTGGCGCCTGAAACTCTCTGGAGGGCAAGGATTTACCTTAGGGGCTGTGGATGTAGGACAGTGGCATCAGGCACTCATGCATACAAAGAGATTGAGTGATATGGTGGGAATAACATGTTTGTATATTTAGTCACCAGTATTTATGGCTCTAGATGGGTGTTTTCAGTTTAAATAAAACTTGATTGTGTTATAGTTTCTCGAAATAACACAATGGAAAGTGATGGATAAAAGCTTCAAATAGAATTACCTCTGAGCATATCGACAGCTAAGTCAAGTAAAAAGCCTTTGAGATCTAGGCTGTAATATAAACTTTATTTTATTGTATTGCCTCATAAAACAGTTTAGATTTAAGACTACAGTTGCAGTCTGTGCTTCACAATAAAACCCATATGGATATAAAACGGTTGTTCCTGTATGTATGTTCCTGTGTGGAGTCTGGTTTCAGATTTCTGTCTTCAGGAGAAAAATGGTTTGTATTGATTGTGCCCCAACTTAAGATAACATTACTTTTGTTTTAACCTCTTCGAAACCACTGACCTCCATTGCTAGATACAAAGAAACTAAAAGTAGTAGTGGTGATGCCAAGGCTTTTAAAATTATAAAAGGTCATGATGAGTATGCAAGAGCAAGCAATGTTGAAGACATAAAAAAACCTTATAATAGTTATCTCGGAGACTAAGGCAGATAAAACGTGACAGTGTCAACAACAACAATGGAACACATTTTCCGTATCTACTTTCAAATATATTTAAGGGAATTTTAAAAGAGTAGGCCTACCGTATATGTTAATGTTTAGGTACATGTTAGCAAGTTAGCTAACATAATGCCTATTCCTTTACATTGGCATATATAAGTAACTGTTGTACTTTAAACGTTACTGTTTCAACATTTACATGTACTGTATAAGTAGGAAACAGCTTGCTTGCTAACATATACTGTTATACATGTTAGCGAGCTAGCAGTTGCCCACTTACATATATCCAACAGACCAGACTATTTTGGCATTTTTTCAGAGTCATGTGTCTTCAAAGGAATTTTGAAAAAGTACCGTTAAGGTATATGTGTCATTGTTAAGGTATATGTTGAATATACAATAACATTGACTCATACCCAGGGGCGGACTGGGAGGAAAAAGTGGCCCGGGGATTAATTGACAGACAGGCCCACTTAATGCGCGGCATGTATCGGCCGGCCGGCGATGAAAGTATGTTACTTAACAAAAAACCCTATGCATTTAATGTTATTTTGGACCATTATTCATATAGTAATCACATTACCTGAGCCCTTGAGTTGCCTAGAGCAAAATAGTTACAGCATATATTTATTCATTTTAATGTTAACAAATCATTGATGCAATAACATTTGGACCCAATTTGCCTGACTTGACGCATGGAATAAAACATGGGCGTAGGAAGCATCCTCAATGTGGGTGAGTCAATTTAACAGAGGGTGTGGGCAGGTAGTGGACCTCACCTCCTCTAGGGGGTCCGGGGGCATGCTCCCCTGGGAAGACTTTTTTTTTGAAATGTTGAAGTTAAATGCATCAATCTGGTGCACTTTGAGAGCAAAACAAGGGACTAAATCTATGGATACATCTCTCAACACCCATATGAAACAGAACTGTAAACAGATTTACTTTTTCTTTCAACATTTATTTGAACAGCAAGTGGAGGCAAAAGTGACTGCACCCAAAACAACAAACCTGCTAGCTAACTAGCCTAAACTCGTTAACAGAATGTGGGCAACACGTTCTTCTCCACAGCCGCGCAACCTCTGAGTCAGACGTCACTTCCCCCTTTTCTGTCCTACGGGTACAGCCACTACCCCTGAACCCCGTTTCCCTGTTGATCCTACTCCAAAGGGAAACAGCTGGCTGTTAAGCAGCTTAATGTTTGACTAAAAGGTCATTTGGCTTATTGTCCATAAAGAACTTTATTGGGTACAGCTTTAAGGGGAGCATGAGGATCTGAAAGGTGGATGTTCTTTTCTGAACAAAGACATTGAGTCACATAAAAAGCTTCAATACTGTGAGACACAAATGGTGCCTACCTAATCCTCATGACCACAGGCTTCAGACTTAAATCCAAAATTGGATTGCATTTTTCTCCGCAGTTCACAACCACAGGGAATTCATTTCACTAAACCCCAAACCATATGGCATAAAGTCCCTGCTACTAATATCACTCAGCAAATTAGCACACCCTTTGATTGATAAATAACAAGGTCAACAAATGATCAGCTGGGAGGGATTTGGCCAGGCTCATTTGATATTATGATATTATTTAGTTGAAATTGTACTCAAGCTTTAGCCAGGGGAAACTTTCTATGACCTATTTAACACCCGACTTCAGTCAAATGTAAATGCGTCTGATAGAATCAGGTTGAGAAAGCGAGAGAGGACAAAGATGGTCCCAGGCAGTCTAAGCTGCTGTTTCAGCTAGAGCCACTCGGGCTATTTGAGCTTCTGTGACAAGATGCCCCAGTGGGATGTTTCGTGGACACTGTTAAAAGGGTCAGGAGATTCAAAGTAAAGTGTGTCGCCCGTACAGTCCAGTTAAGCAGAGACTCCTCTGCGTCCTCTCATGGGACGGTGGTAAAAACCTGAGTGCCCACTGTTTTCTTTAGCACTGTTGTCCTTTAAGCTCCAACACAAGAAAACAAGGACTCAGGGAGGAATCAATATAGTTTCAGTTTCAATATAGTTTCAATATATTGTTTATTTTAAGCGTTGCATAAGACCAACACATTGATGGTCACAATCTGTTGCGTCGTTTACATTTTCAGGTTTAAAAGATTATCATATTTGTATTTTATGCCTATATATTTGTTTACATGCTTGAATGTTTAAAAAGTGCTATATTTTTCTCATACTGCCTGTGCTGCAGCACCTCTTTTCACCCTATGTCTGAAACCAGAGCCCAGTCTGCTCTGAATGGTTAGCTGGCCAGCTCTGTGATTGGTCAACCGGATGTGTCGGAAATATCCCGCCCTTTGGCATGTCTCGTACAATGTTTTGGAGCTCTAGCCAATAGAAGTGTGTTACATAGTGATGTCACAATGTTATGGAGGCGTATCAGGCAGGGAGAGAGAAACTCCGTTTGCAGGGAACTTTGGGATTTTAGCCTTTGCAGACCATTTACATGCACAAAAACCTATATAACACAGGAAATGGAAAATCCCCGAAAAGCATAATAAGGTGTCTTCAACGATTAACAGCGACGGACAGTGATAAAGTGGCAAAAACAGAGTTAGTAGACTAACATATTAAATTAAAAAGCAGCACAGGTAAATTCAAATAAATTCAAATAAGTACACATCCATGGTGTGAAGCAGCTGTTGAACTAGCAGCCGGTAACAACATTAATAAATCTTCACCGTTTGAAGGAAATGAATAAAGCAAGCCTAAAAATGACTGCGGCCATTGTGCCGCCTAAACAGGAATATATGAACAAATACATTTTGCTCAGCCTTTTATTGCGTCTTTGCTTCCTGGCAGTATAGATTTAGTTTAGGCTCTCTGGGATTTTTCAATCCCGCTGCACCTTTTTTTACTGAGTCGCCAAAAAGAAGTCTCAAAATCAGTTCTTCATCATGCTGTGATTTACCCTCAGTGTTCTAATTCAAAATAAAGTAAACCCTTCAGATGTTTCTGTCATTCTGTTGCTGTAAGTTAGAGTGGTTGTCTACCAGGCAGAATGTCGGGGTCCGATCATATCGATGTATACGTCTGGCGAGTTTACTGACCCCAATTAGCTCCCGATGGCATGGCAACAGTGTGTGAATGTTAGTCTCTCTGAGCAGGTCACGCCTTGTATGGCAGCCTCTTTATGAATGTGTGTGATTGGGTGAATGCTGATTTGTTTATGTGAAAGCCCTTTGAGGGGTCTTAAAAATTGGAAAGGGCTATATGAAACCCAATTTACCATTATATCACATTTGATTAATGAGCCCTTTGGTTCAAGGACAATTTCTTAATGGGATGTAAATGATCTGTAGCTACTTGACATCCCACACCTATACGGCTGTCATCAGGTCGGACCTCTACTTGCAAAACGAATCGTGTTGATTTATTCTTGTGTATATGTGTGTGTGTCTTTGTATCCCCAGGACCTGTCCACTCTACAGTGCGATGTGTGTATTCTGGTCTTCTCAGTGACTGACAGGCGAAGTTTCCACCGCACCGCCCAGCTCCGCCTCCTCCTCAGGGAGTCCCAGCCACACACACCAATCATCCTGGTGGGCAACAAGAGTGACCTTGTCCGCTCCCGTGAAATCAGCTCAGAGGGTAAGTACAGTGTTTGTAATGTGTACCTGCCACATGCATACCTCCCCCTGAACAGCGATTGTCCAACCAAAGCTTAGCAACCATATAGGCTTGTCAGGTTTATCTACGTCAAGCTATTGATTTATTTGCAACCTGAAGCGAGGTACTCAATATTTTAATTATGGATAGTGTATTTTTTTAACCTTTCCAAAACAAAAACACAAGCAACTAGAATTACTGCCTTGTGCCAAAATGCCACCGTCATCCAGTCAAGTTGCAAAAAATGTATCTTTCATCATATCCGATCAGACATTTGGGTGAAATTGACTTAATAGGAGTAACATTATTTGAGTTATGGTCAAAAAACATGTTTTGTGAAGTCACAGTGACCTTCAGAATTCAAATAAATTCATCCTAGAGTTCAGATGGATGTTTGTAGAAAATGTGAAGTTTTCTCAAGGCATTCCTTAAACATTGCGTACATGGGAATGGGACGGAGATGAGGTCACGGAGTCCTTAATAAAACCAATAAAATAATAACTAATAAAATAATAACCAATAAAATAATAACCAATAAAAGCTAATCAGTTCATCTTTGAGTCCATTGGGTTAAGTATTAGCTAACTTGTTCACTATCTAAAAAATGGAACCTAACCTAGCTTTACTTCCATGGTAAAAGCCCTTTTTTTTGTGGGACTGGAGCAAAAAAAACAAAATTTTGTACTAAAGTTTTTCACTACTGTAAGTTGGTCCCAGTTGCATCGTCAGCAGTCCTGTCCTGCTGTTTATTGGATTTGCGGAAGTTTACTCTTCAGCAACCCAAGCCAAAATCATTATCCGTGACATCCAACAAAACTCGTTGATTAAAGGTATTTTGAACCTTAGAAGTACAGTATGTGCAGTGTGACAACTGAAGGGCTAACAGGAGGGCAAGGGGCTTCGCAAACGCTTTGTTTGCTTCTGACCAGATACGAGCCATGAAGAACAAATGCCGAGCTGCTAGGTGAATTATACAAGAGAGGAAATACTTGAGAAAGATTTGAAATCCTCTCTCTTCTTCGTTTCTTTTGAATGCCTTTCAAACAGCTCTGCAAATGGAAAATCTCAAGTTGAAAAGTTATTGTAATTACTGGTAGATCTTGGTGAATTTTCACTGCTGGTTATAATGGATTTGGGGATTTATGTGGAGTTGGGCGCACACACATACAGACACATTTCCCCCTGGAGAGCAATTGTAGTGTGCTTTGGGCAAATACTGATCTATCTAGCCTCTTTTCTTTCTCTCTGTCTTAGCTCATCTGTCTTTCTGCCCTAGCATTTTACAATAAGTCTCCCTCAAGTTAACATGAGTCTCCATTAGAAAGACTCTTCACCTCGGGGGTGTATCACTATCTTTGATCAGTGAAATTAATTCCTGCTGCAATATCAAGGGATAAATGTTCTTCTGGTAAAATCTTTGTGGGAAGAAACTTCTATCAATTGTAAAGGGTTGGAAATAAAGAGACTGGAAATTGAATTCACCCCAATGGCCATTTAGTTTGACCCCATGAATCACACTGAGTGAGATAAGGATTTTTGAAAAAGCTCTTTAGTGTGAGAAAGGAAAACAAATCTATAAACAATCAATGTTGGGTACATATATGGACAGAAATGAATGTATTGCTCTAGTTTTAACTTGACATTTACGGTTCAAAAACAAAGCATCAACATTCATTGGTTAGACAACAAAATGTGGCTAGCTTAGTCAGGTGGCTTGGTCCACTTTAATATATCTTAACAAGTGGAAGTATTAGGTAGAAATCTTAATGACTTTAGTGACCTCTGACTATAATATCCATGCCAGCAGGTTGACAAATGGGTTTTTTGATTAATATATTCAACAATTGTCAGACAGATTTTCATAAAATGTGGTCTTAACACGTCCCCAACATGGTCCCAATGGAATGAATTGTAATCCTCTGACTTTTCATTAATAACATCATCATCCTATCAAAATAAGAGTTTGTCCAAGAATCTGTTTCATGACTAAATAATCACAATCCCCTTAGCCTCAGTCGGCTCAGTGTCGTTTGTGCAATTAAACAAACACAAGTAAACCAACTTACCCAATCCTAAGCAATAACATTCACTAAAAACTCTGCCTGCTAAACATTAGTATGGTAGCAGTGTCACTAACATTAGCATTTAGCTCTGTTTCAATTCTTCACGTCAGTTTACTATGAAATATTTAAATCATCGGTGTGTAATTTGGGGTGAGCCAAATCATTTCGGGTCAATTATCGGGTCTGTTTTCCAATGACAAACTAGATTCCCATGAAGATAAATATGAATTTAAACAAATCTGCCATGATATGATTAAATAAGGTATAAACAAAATAGTGTGTAGTCGTGGATCCAAATGATCAACATTCATTAGGCTAATGGCTGAAAGTGCTGCCAGAGTCGCTGCTATTGAATATTGATGGGGATGAATGATTAATGCACTTAATTATTTTCGGTTTTACATTTGTATGCAATTTAAGTCCATGTGCGTGACATTTGTTTCTGTGAGAGGTGTATTTTTGGGGTTGAAAAATCTAATGTAATAAAAGAGAATAAACAAGCCCTTGGGGATGAAAATGTTTATAGACATTTGAAATTGTTGATTCATTTAAGAAAGAAAATGAATAAATCCTGTGAATCTAAGAACTCAATTTACTCTGGTAATCACTGTTAGCAGAGTCATTTGTCAACGCAGAGTGGCAAGCCTTACAGAGTGAAATATATTTTGGCATGCAACACTGAAGCAGGATCTTGGCAAAACAAATCCACTGAAGAAGAAACACACAGTGCTGTACTGAATCCAGTTAGTGATGCTTGAAAATCCCATGAACAGAGATGTGACCACAGGCGGGCTATTCTTTCCCTGGACTATATGATTGATTTTTTTTTTTTTATGTGTAGCACTGGCAAGCCATCCCATTGTCAGAATCTCATTTATGTTTCAAATAGAAAGTGGTGAGGACTGCGGTTGACAGCTTGCCCTTGATTTGAACTTACATTCACAGTCTATACATTCAGAACTCTAGAGCCTTATCTGCATTTCCTCTTTCTACTCCCAACATGAATTCTGTCACGTAATTAGACATGAAGACGTATATCTCCTGCTGCTGTTTCTCTATCCATCCCCATCCAATCCTCTAGAGTGGCTCCGTCTCTGTGTCCTTTGGGTCGTTGTATTTTTTTTTGTTTTGTTTTTTTCCCAGATGGCGTCTCTCTGTTGGGGATTATCTCCCGCTTACAGGACGCCGCTGTTCTTACTATCTTTATGTGCGTTTGTTCTAACCAAACGTGCACAACTGCCTGCATCTACACAGACAATTCAAACGCACAAACAGGCACGTCCCTCCATCTTCCCGCTGCCTGGTGTCAGCGATGCTGTTTCATAGCAAAGACTGTGATAAGAGGAAAGGGACTGTGTGTGAGAATGGTGTGTGTATGCACAAGTGTCAAACAGATGTGTGGAAAGGCATTGTGTGTGTGTGTGTGTGTGTGTGTGTGTGTGTGTGTGTGTGTGTGTGTGTGTGTGTGTGTGTGTGTGTGTGTGTGTGTGTGTGTGTTGGGGAAGAGTGGAGCTTGTTTTGCTGTCCTTGAAATAACCACTTTAAGTTTTTAGACCTTTAGGCTGAGGATGTTTTTAAAAAGGGAGGCCATGCTGATGTTTTTCACATCATATATGGCTCTATATTTAGAAATAGTTTGTTTTCAGCAGGGAAATTGCTAAATCATTCCCCCTAAACCTCTGCTCTGGGTCAGGAGAGGCTGTAGAGGTTAATCGTCTCATCTCTTATCTGCACAAATTCTCAGTGACCGCAGGTGAACTCAATATTCAGAGTCTCGTTTTGATGTTCCCACCGAGTCAAATAAGTCCATGTAATGTGAAACGTCTACCCACTGAGAACACTCACTCATCTGTGCAGCTCCACCATGCTTTTAATTTAAGCTCTGACTTTACAACTTAAGCTTTTTTCTGGTTTTCCCACTGTTGGCAGACTCAAGCTGTATGAGTGAGAACAACTGGTCTCATTAAACCCATAGAAAGTCAAACCAAAAAAGATAGGGCAGCCAACTGATGGGCAGACCAAAGCCCTGATGCTTTTCACACATCTGTGTGAGAACTCGTGTGAAAGGAAGAATATCAATGACTGATGCTTCAAAGGCCAGGAAGCAAGGTAGTAAAGCAATCATTTGGTAGGTTTTCAGGACCAACAACATTAGTCATTTTCTAAAGCATATTGCAAAGTAGATTGTTTACTGCAGCACTTGTGAAATAGAGTATTAAGTCAAATAGAAAGGGTAAAACAATTACGTAGAAAATGCTTAAGTGTTTAAAACTGTTACAGAGGTTTACTGCCAGCAGACTTTAAAACCAGAAAAAGACATTTATGCGATATTACCATATAGAAAATGTAAGACAATGTAGTCTCATATCACGATATTTTTCATGGTCTATCAACGTGTTTCCTGTTTTCTTTTGATACGTTTTCAACACCTCTGTTATGTCTCTTTTGAATTACTTTGCGTGATTGTCTGCTCTGCCCTGATTCTTTCACATCCCGCCCTTGTGTCCTTGCCTTTTATCAGTCTCTGTCAGAACCTTTTATTGTCTCTTGGAAAGTTCTGTCTGGTTTTGCATCATCTTGCCTTGCCCTGCCCCGGATTCTTGAAATAAAATGTATTTTTCCTTGTCCTGTATTTTGGTCCAACCTGCTCCGCTTTCCGTGACAGCTATTGATATACCAACAATATATTGCCTATCCATAACTGAGGGTCTTCAAGGTTATTCACACCAAGGTTATTATACATACTACATATGTATACAAGTCCCTAACCCTAACCCTAACCCTAACCCTAATATTAAACTGGGTCTACAGTTCTGTGTAGAGGGGCAATGTATAAACATACTTGTTATGGTGCATACAATACTTATCTTTTAAAACAGTAATATATTTAGCAATAGCTAATAGTGTGCCCTTATGGATAGGTAGCATAGAGTGATTTAGCACAGGTTATCTAGCTCATGTAATTGCACCAGGATGCATGGATGACAGTCAGACCATCATCATTGCAAACAGGCAGATGTATCTCTGTGAATAACATTTAATGTGTTTTTTCAGACATGTTCATTTATATAAAGATATAAACAACAACTTTTAAACCTATAAAATATAATTTAGTCCCCTTGTTGAAGACTTTAACTATTGTAAGTTAGGGTTGTTTATGCTAACAAAGCTGTTTTGAAACCCCCTATGTGTTCTGCTGTAATCAAACTATATCAAGGACACGTAGGACCATGTGTTTGGGGTTAACTTCATGCATAGGAGGGTGAGAGATGAGACTGTCGAAAGCATTTCAGTGGAAGGTTCTCACAAGGACATAAGACGATAAAAGTGTGTGAGTGTCTGTGTTTATTGTCTGGAAGTGCAGAAACCACAGTCTTGGGTCAAATCCTGTTTGCTTTGCTTTCTTGTGCAAGTTAAACCGAGGCAGCGAGTGTGAAAATGTGTGCTCATCGTTGCCTGCACATCGCTGTCGACTCACATTTGGTCACGGCTTTGGCGTATTCTTAATGACACGTGTGGAAGGAGGAGGGAGGCAGGGAGGCGAGGGATGAATAATGAGACATGCCTACACTCAGCATATTCTCCCTCCTTTAAAAAAAGAGAAGAAAAAAACCCCAGGAGCAGCGATATGGAAATGTGTTGTCTCTGTTCCTGAGGCGCATGAAAGGGATGTTCTCTCAGGACAGACCTTAACTATTTTCTCTGGGGCTGTCAACGCTCATTAATCTGGAAACCTTAAAAAAAAAGTAACAACACATGTTTTATCCAAACTTCCTCGTGTAATTTCAGCACAGACAACAGAGCAAAGGAATTTTGTAAATGATGTGGAGTGGGGGACAAACACAGCGGACAAGGTGACCGCTTTAACAATCTGATAAGAGTATATGCTCTGTGTTGCACACACTATACGGGGGGCAATCACAGGGGCTCTCCTTAACAGCAGCTTAGTCAACACTTACAGTGAGTAGAATATGGGAAAACTGTCAAACTTCATGCCAATAATTAAGAAATAATCAAACCGCTGAGATTATGAAATAAAATAAAAACAACCCTCTGATTTCTCTCACCAGTTTGTCATGCGTTTCTTTATTAGCACACTTTTATCTTCCTCCATGTCGTGTCACATTTTTATATAATCATTTAAAGGTGGGGTAGGTAAGTTTGAGAAACCGGCTCGAAATACACTTTTTGTTATATTCCATGGAATGCTCTTAACATCCCGATAGCAATGAATATCTTAAGTGCTTTGACAAAAAATCCATAACAAAATTTCATCTGTGGAAGCCGTAGTATTGTAAAAAGCACGACCAATCATTTTAGCCGGCCCGGCTAAAATAACTGGATGGCCTACCTGCCTGTCAGCCTTCCATCTGTGCACACACTTATCTCGTGCCCTCATAGGTCATGTGCGCGTTCGTGTGTGTTGCAGGAGGGACTCTGTGAGGAAGTGGCAGATTTGTTCCGGCTGTGTATTTTCAAATTCTAGCGCACTCGAGCTGGTTTCTCCGAAATGACTTACCCCTACCCCACCTTTAAATAACGTTAACGGCGATAATTAATTTTTTGAATGAATTGCGTTAAAATATTTAACGCATTTAACGCATGTGCAGAATGGCCCGCCCCATACATCCCACCAGTGGCAGCGCCAGGGTATGGCTGGTTATAGGCTACACCCTTACCAAGAAATGGCTTAGCCCCACCATGAAAAATTATGTTAAAGTAAGCAAAATAAAATCCGCCAACTCGCGCCGAGAATTGCACAGACAGCAGTTAGTAAGATTGATTTCAGTAGCCACTTGTCTGGAAATACCGAAGACCAGAAACGGTTTTGAAAACTTTTGTCACGTAGTGAACGTCTTCTCAATAGAACATCTTTGATAATGTCTTATGGCCAATCAGAATCAAGATAACGCCATGGTGTTGTTGCAGGAAGTCCCGACGGAGAATACTTTTGCTGTAGGACAGGGGTGCCATAACTGGTACGCAGGTTATGTGCGTAATCTGAAATGCGTAACGTCACTTGTGTCACAAAGCGCATTTGCGTACCGACGTACTTGTGAAGCTTTTCCAGAAGGCGGTTAGATCACCGCACGACAGAGTCGGTCTCCGTGTGGCACAGACACGGGCTGCTGTTAATAGTCGGTCTGTAGCTAAGCGAAAATTGTGGCCAAAAACTATACGCCAACGCGGTGCCTGCGGAGGGAGACTACCCCCTTCACTGGAGAAACTGCGCTAAAACAGCCTGATCACAACGTTCAGCATCTGGTCCACCCGAGTAGCTCCACTAGTGCCCCCCCCTCCGTTTTCCGACCTTTCCTGAAGTAGCCCTACTCCCCCAATTAAGAGCGCCCACGGTTGATGATTGAAGGTTGGTGGGCTGTCCAATTTCATTTTGACACACGCCCAGAAATGTTAACTATAAATCAGTACATACTGTATGTGAAGGGATTATATCCGCCTCCTTTCATTTATCTTTCCATTCCCAGCAGAGAATATACATACAAGAAATGGCATATTTTGGAACATACGTTCGCATGGTGAGTTTAAATCATGATTTAATTATATTTTTAAACTGGATTAACTGAATTAAAAAAATTTGATAATCGTTTTGACCAGCCGCTAAATATATATAATTTAGTGCTCTTGGACGACTTTTTACGCGTTTAATTAAGATTAATTATTATCACAAAAATTTTAAACAGCGTTATAACAAAATTAACCTGCATTTTTATACGCACTATTTTTGCACCGCGGAACGTTTCTCACGTGGATGAGTTTCCAGGGGTACCTTTTGATTATATTCTGGAGCAGCCATACTAACGTTCATTTTTTTTGTTACTTTTCAGTACAACAACAAACCAACAGTGAAGCTATTGTTGTTTTTGTTTTTTTTTTTTTTTTTTGTAGTCCACAGTGAACAATATTAGTTAATTATAACGTGAACGAAGCAAGCTGATGAGCAGCCGCTTTGGTGGGCCCCTTTTTGTTCGTGGATTTGGGACATTTTGTTTTAAAAAACCCGGACCGGAGGGATATGGTCAGATATGAGGCTATAGCAGTTGTTTGCAAATTATGCAAGAAAAGGAAAAGTTAATTCGCATATCACCTGGCAGGCACATCAAGCTCAGTATACCATCTAATGCGAAAAACATTATAGGCAGTTCCTATTTGTCCGTTAGAAGTTCTAGCGTTTGGGTTAGCCCGACTCCCGGAATACAAAGGACCTTCACACCCAATTCGCGTTGATCAAACAGTGGCCTATTTGTCACGGAGATTTTATTTTCATCAGGATAGTTGAAAGAATATTTTATTTTTTTAAATTTGGTACACTTTATGTTGAACTATTTATTAGCGTTGTTGGTGCGCAAACTGGCCAGGCTTTATGTTGAGAACTGTTTTATTGTTTTGGCCCCAAAGGTTATTGAGAGAGTTGGACTGAAATTTGATTAGAATTTTTTAAATCACTGTTGGTAAATCCCAACAAAGTCTGTTATGGCCTCCTGAAAGCAACAGAGAGATGTTTTCTAATAGTCAGGGTTTCCGCAATGTTCTGAATGTACTTGAAAGTATTGTGTTATACTTCAAAAACAAAGGTTTAGTTTACAGAAGGTGCTAGCGCTACCTATAGGCCTACGCTGAATCTCTGAAATGTACTGTATTCGCTAAATATGCTATTGCTAGCACCGTTATGGCAAAAATTTC
>NW_011333040.1:14685296-14693872 GCF_000735185.1 Notothenia coriiceps
CACACACACACACACACACACACACACACACACACACACACACACACACACACACACACACACACACCAGCTCAGTGAAAGTGGCTGTCTGCTGTAAATGTATCTGTGTAAATATAGCAACCGATTTCATGCTTATTTCTGCTTCAGGTACCAGGCAGACTTCACACTTATCTGCGCACGTGACGACACACACACAAATTATCCAACTTACAAACTCTCACTAACGTAAAGTTATTAGATATACTTAAAGGTGCTTTATAATGACTTTGAAAATGTTTGTGCAAAATGCTAAAAAAAAATTCCTCCATACAAAACAGTGGTTTTGAAACTGTGGAGAAATCAACTAAATGGAGATGTTTTTAACACAGCCGGCAGTTAAAAAAAGGAAATATTTGTATCACTAGCAGTGATACAAACTGCCCACCGGGAGCAAATCAAGTTTAAACTTGAACCTGATATCACTGAGGCAGATCTCCCTCCTTATTTCTGTGATTATACACACACACACTTTAGAAAAGGCCTGCCAAATGCCATCTCCATGGCGATAACCCCTTCCCTGGATTGAGTGGCGGGTGGAATGCTCCCAGGGTTACCGTGCCAACAGCAGGAAACGCAGTTCACATCGCAGCTCCGTTCTTTATTTCCCAGTCTCACTTCCTCTCAAGAAGGAAGGATATACACACACACACACACACACACACACACACACACACACACACACACACACAGTTGCCTTGGGAACCTCCTCTCTAAAACTGCGGAGAATGAACCGGGTGCCTCCGAGATAGATGAAGTGAATCAGTCCCTGTCACGGTCTACCTCACATCCGAATGAGAGGAGGATAACATGGGAACCGTGAGAGAAACAGCTGCTGAAGCTGTCTGTATCTGTCTGAGCGGAGGCTCTCCTGTAATAAAAATGTCACAAGCTCAAGTAGCACAGCAGCCAAAAGTCCAGTATTGAAAATACTAAAAATGTCACAAAATATCTGGGGATACTCTAAAGTGCTTTCACACCTGTAATTTGGGAAAAAAAATTATATGTTGTTACATTTTAGTTCTGGTCTGGTTCCTGTTCCCACTGGCTTTTTGCAAACAAACCAAGATACTGTCAGGTGACTTGTTAATTTTGGCGATTATCATGCTGTATCATGACCTACGAGAGGAAATCCAGCAGCCTGTTTGAGAATAACAACATCTGCACATCTAAATCTATTTAATAATACGTTATGTCTGTATTTCCATTTAAAAAAGCTATGTATAAAGAATGGGTTTGTCGGGAGTTATTTGACAGACTATTTTTACTTAATAAATTACTAAATTTCTGCTCCAGAGTAAAAAATTGTAAAAAACTATGATTTGTAATTTTGACACGTAGGTTTTTGTAAGGTTCAAATATTTTATGTGAGCTTTAAATACTACCAAACTTGTATTCAGTTGTTAATAGCTTTGCCGTTTCCTTTTGCATATTTGGCAACATACAGGCCAACAAAAATATATCTGTGACAACCTGATATCGGCTGAAAATATCATCCTGCAAGGCTCTAACCCACATGCATTCTCCGAGTACTGCAACTCATTAAAGACATGAATGAAACATGAAGTTTAAGCCAATACAACTTCCTTAACAAGTCTCATGTTATAAAAATATTCATAGAAATCCATACTAGACTGCCTATTTAAAATACTATATCATCTGGAAAATCTGACGGGAGAATCGCACCCCTCCCCCTCTTGTAAAAAACAGCCTGTCAACAAGTCATCTTTAATAACAACAAACTCCAGGCCTTCCTTGGTCAGCATGGCTTTTCATATTTATACACATAGCTACCAGGGTAGGTTTTGCATTACCTTCCCATGCTATCTTAAGATTTGGAGTTATTGAGCTACAGTAATCCTACATCAGCAATAGAGATGAGCCTCAGCCCGGAGCTGCAGGGAGAGAGCTGTCACCAGAATGCAATAAGAGACCTCAAACGATTGTGAGCGTTTAATTACAAGTATATCCAATACAATAACTTTACATCTTTGGACAGTAAAGAACACAGAGGACAAACCTGCTTTTTCTTCTTCCTTCCTTTTTATTGTGTGTGTTCCTCCCCGATATGTTTCATGCATCAAGAGAGCAAATCTAAAAGTAATACAATCTCTGGACTTACATCACATGGTTTTATTTGAAAACCAACTCTTCTGACTTACTCAATTACAGCCAATGGCAGAGCAGATCAACTCCTATTTCTTTCTTTTTTCAGATAGAAGAATAAATAACGACAGAAATGTTCGTAGGGAGAAATGTGTTAGCATGTACAAGTAGCCATTGCACTTTTTGCTGCAGATCTGAATAATTTACAGCAAATCTCAGCAAATGATCTTCCATCTGATGAAAATTGATTTTATTATTAGCTGCTGAATTTTTATTTTTTACTGTTTTTAACAATTTAAAGGTGGGGTAGGTAAGTTTGAGAAACCGGCTCGAGATACATTTCATCTGTGGAAGCTGTGGCACTGTAAAAAGCACGACCAATCATCTGAGCTGGCCCGGCTAAAATAGCTGGATTGGCCTACCTGCCTGTCAGCCTTCCATCTGTGCACAAACTTATCTCGTGCCCTCATTGGTCATATGCGCGTTCGTGTGTGTTGGAGGAGGGGCTCTCAGTGTTTCCCACAGAATTTGATTCTATTTGTGGGGGCACCGCACCGCAACCCCCCCCCCGACAAGAAAAGCCAAAGGCCCCTTAACCTATTCGGGTGGTCCATGCATCCACCCCCCCCTCAAATAAGATAATGCATGCAAGTTCATGGCTACTGTAGACAACGATCTTGTTGCTCTGTGTTGCGTTGTTAATGAGTGAAACACACCAGAGTTGAGGATCCGTGGAGTTTATTCTCCCAAAAATATCATTTACAATTTACAATTCAGGCATTTCGCAGACGCCTTATTCCAAAGCAACTTACAATGACCAATTACAGGGACATTCTCCCTGGCAGTGTTTCCCTGGCGGCCTGCCACAAATAAATCAATGTATGGGAAACACTGGGCTCTGTAAGGAAGTGGCAGATTTTTTCCGGTTGTGTATTTTCAAATTCTAGCGCACTCGAGCTGGTTTCTCCAAAATTACCTACCCCACCTTTAATAGATTTAAATTTAGAAATAATCATATAATTTCACTTTATATGTAAAACAAATTATAAATCAGTGCTGTTGTAGCCTTTATTTAACCAGGTGAAAGCCCCTTGAGATCAAAAGATCTCTTTTTCAAGGGTGACCTGCAGGACATTAACAGTAACAGTATTTTGTATGACTGACGATGATTGTTTTTTTTTGTTTTTTTTAAACACTGCCAGCAGGGGTTTTGTCATACTGACTGTTTTTGTATTTTCACTCTCTTTAAATCCACACTTGAATACTAAAATGTGTGTTGGATAAGTGTGTTTGCCCCAAACAAACCACCGTAACATAATGTTGCCATGCACCTTGGGCAATATTATCCAAGTAAACTAAATAATTCAGGAATTCAACAAAGACAATAGCCTCTCGAATCTATTCTCTCTGACACACAATAGTAATGTTTCTTGCACCACCCTTTCCTCCCAACAGTCTCACAGTCATAATGTAAAAAAAATGGGGGTAATGTTTCAACACAATACGCCCTAAAACTGAAGAAAACCTCCCAGTTAAAACCTTCCTGGGGAAGTGATTCAGATTCAGATCCTGACACACTAGTGTTAGTTCACAGAGCATCCTGTAGATGGAGCTAGATCCTTTCCATATCAAAAATCAGATTTGAGGTTGGCCTGCAAGCCGACACTGTGTTCTCTGGAACAGTGAAGGCTGAGGGTCGCTAGAGGGTAGCAGCTTTCTGCGTTTCACCATCTCAAATATGTCCAACACTTACAGGCCTACCAGGTGAGCTGGGACCTGACAGAAGATGCTGCTTTCTGTTCACTCATCCTCTCAAATCACTCGTCTCTTCTGGCAATATTCTTGAACCCTTGGCTGATTGATAAACATATGGTTTTCATTTAATCAGACCGCTCACTCAAAGATATTCAAAGTGGTAAACCATTGCTCCAATTATAATTTTTATAAAAGCAACTAAGTTACATTCTACAAGAGGTGCAATTACTACTTATAAAAGGGGCCTTATTGTGCTTTTGGGGGTTTTTCCATTTCCTGTAGTGTGATCAATAGATTTTTGTGTACGTATGAAATCCCAAAGTTCCCCCCCAGAAGGATGTTCTCTCCCACACACTCCCCACCTGCCTTAAACGCCTCCATTCGACTCCTTTGTTTACTTCCCTAACGTCGTGACATCACCATGTAACACTAATGCTTCTATTGGCTAGGACTCGGACATATTGTACGTGATTGGCTAAGGGGCGGGACATTCGAGGAAAATAAAGCCCTTATTGAAAATGAAAGCATGTAAACGTGTCACAGTAGAGGCAAAAAAATACAAATATGGACCTGAACATTTGCATAATAGGGCCCCTTTAATATAAGACAGGCAGATTAAGTGGAATGCTCTTCCACATCTCTCTTCTTGATTAGCTGGTGATAAGATTTTAGGAAAAACCTTGGCCCAGTTTGGGTGGAGCTGGGTGAAGGTTGAGTTTAAAGGGTGCATTTAAAAAGGGAGGCTAAGGAGACGGGTGGGGGGAGCGGTTGACACCCAAGCTTCTAATGAGTCATAATGTCCTGGAACATTTTGCAACACGTACACACGCTGTCTCAAACACAGTAAAAGTTCACACAATCCGCCACACCCACATCAACACAGTCAGAGTTCTGAAATAAAACTCATCCAGTCTCCATTTGATCTCCCCTGGTGCCGGGGTTCTGCGGGGGAGCCCCCCCCCAATCAGCCAGTCCGATTGCACAACTGATATTCAGGGTAAGGGGAGTCCCATCAACTACTTATAAACATGTTGTGCTGGTTTCCATGGTGACAGAGAGGGAGGCCCAAACACTTACGCAGCAAAGCCTCCCACGAAGCGTAAATCATTTCAGATGAAAAAGTGACTTGCAAGCATCAAGAGTGCACAAGCTGCTGCTGGATGCTATCCCAGCAGGCAGTGGGAGTGGAGAATGAGGATATCACTTTCTTAAAAGTTCTGTGTTGTGTGTGTGCGTGCGTGTGCGTGTGCGTGTGTGTGTGTGTGTGTGTGTGTGTGTGTGTAAATGTATCCCTGCCAAATGTAAAGTTAACTGCTAATTTTCTCTGTGTGCTTTGAGTTTATGGAAGAATATTTAATTGTTCAGGTTAAAATTGGATGGTATGAGCCATGTTGGAAACACAAGCCCCAGTTTGGGAGTGCATTGTGTGTGTGCGTGTGCTTGTGTGTGCGTGTGTGTGTGTGTGTGTGTGTGTGTGTGTGTGTGTGTGTGTGTGTGTGTGTGTGTGTGTGTGTGTGTGTGTGTGTGTGTGTATAAATGAATGCATTCATCTGTGTGCTTGTGCACCTAGCTTGAAACGGGCGTCCTTCCCCGCTTGGCCGAGACTCCCACTGTGACCTTATTTCCTGTGGAATCAGCCGAGGAATGATGTCATACTCAGTCTACCCAAAGTCAACAACTGTACGCTCTAGCCCCCCACACACACACTGGCTAACACCATCCCCCTCCCCAGCAGCACCATGAGTCCTTTTTCTCATCTCCGTTCTTTTTCTTTGCTTGTTCCTCTTCTTCTATGAGTACCTTTGAATTCCTATTTTCTCTGAGCGAACTTCTTAGATAAAAAAAACGAGTCCCTGTCCCGCTGTCTCACACAGACAGTCTCATTCATTCGTCTTTCCTGTCTTCCTGTTATTTCCTAACTATGTCCACGGGTTTCTCTACCACTCATTCTATGCTCCTTTCGACGCTCCTTGTGACAAAAAGTAGCAAGTTCCTGTCTAAAGGTTAACGAGTTCCTTTCATAAATTGGCTTAAAATATCTCTTCCTTAACAACCAGCTGTGTTATGCCAACTTGCCCTTTAGTGGCATTTATCTCCTGGACACTTTAATGAAGGCAGTGTCTCACGACCAATACAGTCGGACTGCTATTTACAGAGGAGAAAATAAGAAACTGTATGAATATGAACAACAGGTTTCTTGACAGACTAATTCTACTATCATTAAGTGAATTATAAAACTTTTACTGACTAGGCAGATGACACAGCACAGGTACAGACTTGGAGACCTGGAGTCTGGGTTGGCTGTAATATTCTTCTAGCTTTAGGGGTGTGTGATTTCGCAAATGAAAGTTTTGATATGGCTCAAAAACTCACACAACGTTTTTGACACATTGATGCTATAAATGAAAATGTATCCGGTAAAGGACATCTTAGCAGTTACAGTTTGAAAAAATATTTTCAGCGGAGGATGACCCAAGACTCAAGTATGGACAACGCATGAGGTGAAGTAACACAACTATTTTAGCAATTTCTTGGGGGGAGTATCCAGCACACCCTAAATACAGCTGTAATGGAGCAGATATTTTATTACCTAGCAACACATCCACAGCAAATACACTGAAATCAGCAGTGGGTTAATTAAGCCATCAGAATGTCAGCTCTGGATACAGCCAGGAGAGTATGTGTATGTGTGTGATCGTGTGTAGATCATGTCACCATTGGCACTGGACAGCCACACTGAAACAAAAACATACAGGTCAGATTTAAGTGCAGGGAAACGTGATCTTAAATGTCTCTTCCCGTATTTGCCAAAAACAGAGACAGGGAAGAGAAAACAGACAAACTGCCACTGCAAGGCCACACTGACCTCAAGTAGCACTAAAGGATTTAGCCAACTCGAGTCCCAGCATCACTGCTGCCACATCCCCCCCGCTCTGAGTTTGACTGTTGCGGCCTTGCCTCTGATTTATATCAGCTCGCTTCCTTGTCTCCATGGATATTAATGGGTCTGCTCTGACAGGTGCAGAAAGCGCTGTATTAGTCTGTCAGCAGCAGAATCAACAATAAACACACTTGTGCACAAACGCACGCACACAGATGAGGATGCTGACTCAGGCCAGTGTCATCCCAGGGGGCTTAGCAGAGCTTCCCATGAAACCCACGGCAATGCCAAGGGAAACACAGCTACAAATCTCCAAGGTGGAGTGTGTAAGTAGTTGTGCATGAGGGTCCAAGGGCATTTTCTCACTTGTGTGTGTGAGGTGGCCTCGTCTTGTTTCTAGTTTGACTGACAGTTTGATGAGAAACTGAGGCTGGAGGTTGGAGGCGGGGTTGGCGCTGGGGAATATTAGCATAATTCCCAGAGAGCCAGCGTTGGTATTGGGTGTCAGAGAGCTATTCCGAAACTCAGCTGTGACCCACAGTAGCACTGGGTCAACTTACCCTCAGGCCAACAAACAGACACATGCTTGGTCAAGCACACATGCATTCAAATGGGATTCATGAAAACACCTGTACGCACATTCACATGCATGAACACATATGTAAATGCACACACATTTTTGAACCCCTGGACATGTAATAAAACCTGGATGCATACTTTGGACAAAAACAAACATGTACACCATCTCTCTGACACACACATACACACACATATGCAGGTCCATTTACACTGTGGCGACAGTGAGTCTGTTAGCGGGATGCCATAGTACAGAGGGGTGGACAGATTTAGGTCTTCCTCACACCTATGACTGCCAGGGGTAGAGGGGGACGAAGGGGTAACGATACCATTAACACTCAGTGTGCCAACAGATGCCCCCCCCCCACGCTATCCCACCTGCCCCGCCCTCCTCCCCTCCACTGCTGTGCTCCAATCAGCACTTCTTATTGGGTTGCTCTGCCCTGCACACAGCAACAACTGTTATTCAACGCTCTCAAAATAACACAACATCCAATCACAGGGAGGGAGAAGGAGTTTTGGTCAATGTAGCCCCAACACAGGTGGAAGAAGGACACCCAGGAGGAAAAACAAAAAGGGCGCTGGTGCAGGAAAAGAGAGGAAAAAGTAGACAGAAGGATGCCAGAAAGGCTTCCAAGAAATGTGGTGGCAGAGTAGCAGAAAACAGAGAGGAGGGAGAGATGGATAGGCAGACAAAGGACGATGAGGAATTAAATTGTGTGATATTTTTCGGTTGCTAGCTGTTCCTTTCTGGCTGTGGCAGCTACCATGGTAACCTCATAAATAGGTGCCCTACATGTAGGCAGGGCATAAGGTTACACCGCTCAGGAAATAAACACACTAACAGCGGCGGGAAACTGGTGTGGACAAGGAGGGAGAGCCAAAAAAATAAGTAAATTAGCAAAGGAGAAAAATCAGAGGAGCGAGGCAGTAATGATTACATGCTGTGTCTGTGCTAATGTGTTTTTGTCCGTCACAGGTAATTAGCTAAATCCACAATGTGTTGTTTAACACACACACACACACACACACACACACACACACACACACACACACACAGATTGCCCTACCCTCTCTCATTCTTTAGCACAACCCTAAATTACCTTGAAATATTCCCCAGGGTGGAAAGGAGAGTAAACACACACACACACACACGCATGCACGCACACACTCACATAAACACATTCACAGTTCAAAGCACAAGTTAGAAACCAGGAAAAGT
>NW_011333040.1:14693969-14704103 GCF_000735185.1 Notothenia coriiceps
GTCTGTGCTAATGTGTTTTTGTCCGTCACAGGTAATTAGCTAAATCCACAATGTGTTGTTTAACACACACACACACACACACACACACACACACACACACACACACACACACACACACACACACACACACACACACACACAGATTGCCCTACCCTCTCTCACTCTTTAGCACAACCCTAAATTACCTTGAAATATTCCCCAGGGTGGAAAGGAGAGTAAACACACACACACAAACGCCTGCACGCACGCACACACTCACATAAACACATTCACAGTTCAAAGCACAAGTTAGAAACCAGGAAAAGTCAACAAAGAGCCCCTCCTCCTAACACAATGAGCTGATCTGTTCCATGATTCAGAGCGGTGGCCTTTTCATTAAATCCCAGATAGGAAAAACTATCAGCGTGTTCATCGCAGCTAATGAATACTGTTCATCACGGCACATCAATTATAGTGGCATCAACCCCGTTGTGTCAAAACCATCAAATCCTTGCCTGGGCGTTATATGTGAAATGTGTTGGACGTAATCAAAGCTTTCCTTTGACTTGTCTATCCTCCATCTAATGATGCTCAACCCCTCTCTGTTCCTCTATGCCCAGCAGTCACTCTCAGATCTGCCTCTCTGTGTGCTTCTTGCACCATGGCAACAGTTACATTTAAAGACATATTTAGATCCTGTGGCTGTGCATTTTGATCATAACTCTTGATTTAGGTCATCAGCTCATTTGCTGATATCCACTCCACCAATTTGTGTGGTACTTTATTACAAATAGCCTTCTGCAAAACAGCAAGCTACTGTTTCAGCGAGAGAAAGCAGGATTTAATTATTACTAATTGTTGTCTACCAAATAAAAGAGTAATAATTAAGGTCTCAGATGTGCAGTTCGCTGAAATTACATGAT
Source organism: Notothenia coriiceps (assembly GCF_000735185.1). Classification (NCBI taxonomy): domain Eukaryota; kingdom Metazoa; phylum Chordata; class Actinopteri; order Perciformes; family Nototheniidae; genus Notothenia; species Notothenia coriiceps. Next base: position 14,694,872 of record NW_011333040.1, read on the forward strand.
CTAAATCCCTGGAATCCCTTTAAAACCATCACCTAGAGGTTTTTCAAATGAAACGACTGAAACTGCACACTTAATGTTGTCTGTGTGGTTTGTTGATACGGCTTTAACAGTGTGAAACTGCACAGTACAGTAACTGTCTAACGTTCTCTCTGGATGTCATTTAGGGTGTGTCTTTCACTTACTCTGATCACTTCTGGAGTCTGCTGGATGAGGAGGGTCGACCCGGTGTCTCTCACAGCAGCAGCGTCAACAACGGCAACATCAGCATCTCTTGAGGCAATGGGGATGCTGACAGGAGCTGGAGCTTCAGGTGCTGCCACAGGTGAGGGTTCAGCTGAATGCGGGGAGGAATGCAAGCTTGCAGATGCAGACGTTACAGGGAGGGATGTTGGATCAGCTGCTCCTGTAGACGCTTCTGTAACTGTATCTGTAGACTCAGATATAGGCTCAGGTATGGGTGGTTTTGGGGCAGCTTCAGGTATAGGTTTAGGGACAGGTTCGGATGGAGCATTGCACGCAACTTCAGACACAGCAATTAGAGGTGTCGGTGAAACTGCAGGTGCATTTGCTAGGGAGAGTTTTGGCGGTATAGCTGGTATTTTTGTAGGTGCATGTGTGTGCATGTATGGAGCAATGGGAGCAGGTGTTGGGCTTGTGCTCTCCACAGGGGTATCAGCCCTGCCAGTGGTGGCCATTGTATCCTGCAGGAGCCTCATCACCTCCCGCTCCTTCCCACTTTTCCTCTCAGCGCTCCCTGTGCTCCCCGCCCCAGAATCCACCAGCTCCTGGGCAAAACTCTCAATGCTCTCCAGGATCCTCAGCAGCAGTGCCCCATCCTCCTCCTCTCCCACCACAGCTACACTGTTATCTCCCTGAGGGGGACTGGGGCTCTGGGCAGTCCTGGAGGTAGGGCCATTCATCGCTAAGTGGCTGGCTGGTTTTTGGGCTTCGAACTGGGCCATTTTAGACTTAGTGAGGGCATCAACGGAAGTGATAGCCTTGCCTACTTCTCTCTTCCTGGTTTTGGCTGGAAGTGGTGGCTCAGTGTTTCTGGGGTGGCTCATACTCTGAGACAGATTCTCCAAGTCCATCAGCAGCTTGTCAATGTCATCATTCCTGTGTGAGACTGCTGGGACTGAGGCAGAGGAAGGCCAAGCGGGGCTGTAGCCAGTGCTGGCCGATAAAGTATTTGGAGAGTTATGGAAAGTTTGCGGATGGGACATTTGCATGTGTTGACCCAATGTCATCCCATTGTTGTTCGGCATAGCACTCACACCTCTGGTTGGAGCGTGTGTCTGATTTGGAAATTGTTCTGGTGTCTTTGCCCCATCTGCTTCTTCCTCCTCGATATAAAGAGCCTCCATGGGGGAAACTGATGGAGTGTGTGTGTACGGTGGGGTGGGCGAGTTACGAAGAGGAGAGGGAGAGCGTGTTGGTGAGTAGCTGGCTGGAGAACATGTGATGGATGGTGGAGAGAGCGTGTGTTGTGTGATAGAAGGAGGGTGTGGATGTTGTAGTCCATTGGTAAGTGGAGTGGCTCTGGACGGGGAACTTTGGATTGGTTTCGTATGGATGGAGGTGGATGAGGAGGAAGCAGAATGAGGAACGATCTTTGGGATGGGCGGGGACAGCACCACGTCCTCATAGCGAGGGGGTTGCTCATTGCCAAATATTGGAGAGTACGGTCCCTGCTGAAAGGAGTGAAGAGTGCTGACCAGCTCAGCAAGGTCACTGTGCCCGCCTCCAGGCGTACCCGGCACACTGCCTCCCAAATTTCCTATCCCCTCCAGCTCCAGAGGTAATCTCTTTAAATAGGAGCTGAGTCGGGTCATCACGGCCCGATACACACTGTCCGGACTGGCTTCTCCATCATCCGGCCCATCGCCGCCTTTGTGTCTGATGCACTGCTTGATGATGTCGGTGCATTTCTTTAAGTCTTCAGAACATTTAAGAAGGATATCAAGGCAGGCACGGATGTCCTCGCCGCCTGCTCCAGAGCCCGCCTCTGCTCGTGTTTTCTCCAGCAGACGGGCAATCAGGTTCTCCTCTCCCAGGGTGTTGCGGTACAAAGAGGCCATTGTGTTCAGGCTTTGGTCCAACGACCCAAAACTCGATAGGCTGCCTGTTGATCCAGCGCTCATTTTGGCGATGGACGACAAGGTGGCTGTGCTGCCCTTTAGCTTCGTCTCCTCCAGGCTTGCTACCTTCCCCGGTACAAATGGTGGCAGGTTCTCATCATTGGACGTACCCGAGCCATTCGTCATGCCGTTAACAGTCCCGTTTGTGGTGACGTTTGAGCTGAAGTGGCCGTAGATGATCTCCAGGTCGGTGGAGCGGCGGCTGAGAGAGTCAGGACGGACTTTACGACCTTTCCGGAAGGTGACGTGACTGGAGGAAGAGAGGCGGAGCTTATCAAAAGAAAACTCTTTAACTCTACCACTGGCCAGATTGATGGCCTCTTCCGTAATGTCCTTCAGGCTGCTAGAGGAGCTCAGGTTCCCAGTGGATCCTCCGCCACTGGAGGGCTTTTTACCTCGCCATGTGGGGCTCTCCTCCCCTAATGACAAATTTCCACTGCTGTCCGCCCTCTCTAGACCACCATTATAACTAGTATCCATGGTGACAGTAATTTTACCATGGTGGGGAAGCTGTTGGGTGATCATGTTATGGGAGTGTATGAGTGAGTTATTTGGGTCAGTGTACGCAGCATCAGGCGCAACAAGCAGCTCCGAACACGTGCCGTGGTGAGCGACAGAGCAGTCCAGGCCCTGGGACAGCGCCCCACATGGCCCCGAGCAGTAGTGCACGGCGTGGGCGTGAGTGCGCCGGTCCACCACCACACTGTTGTAGCAGCTCACACTGCTCACTACCACACGATAGGCTGCTGCCATGGTGCCCAAGGTGCTTCAGGGCATAGGAAGGTCCAAATAATGTCAAGTGTAAAACAAAAACAGTATTACTGTAACCAAAAAATGGATGGATTATATCTCTCTCTTAGCTGAGAGTTTAAAAAAAGTCAAGCTGGAAAAAAAATCAAGTCTTTCAACTGCGTAATTACCATCTTACAGAAACGTCCAGACGATATATCCTTTCATCCTTGAATGAAAAAGGGCTTCATCTTCTTTCAGAGGAAGAAATAAGGAAGAATTCCTTGTCTGAAAGCTCTAGGCCTCTTAATAACAGCTGTAAGGAACCTCCTCTCTCCACAGGCACCTTCTCCGTTTCCTCTCTAGCAGCAGCTCATTAGCCACTAATGACAGCTGTAGAGGATGGCGACAGCGGAAGATCCAGCTGGGGTATCAGCCACCCCTCCAAAGAAGCAGCCCCAGGGGCCTAATCCAAGGCCAGCGAGGCCTTAACATTGCCCTAGCCGAGGCTCATCATCTGAGCATGAGTTGTATCTCACTCCCTGGTGTCTGACGTCCTGACGTCGCTGAGAACCGTTCGCTGACTCCAACACAGCTGCAGAGTAGCAGGGGACTGACCACAGATGGCTGATTGCCTCTTTCTCTCTGTGCGAGTGTTTCTGGATCTCTGTCTGTCCCGAAGTTACTCTTTTCCCTTCCGTCTCCTGCTGTCAGCCATGTGTCAGAGGGGAGTGTGTGTTTCTGACAGGAGGACACCACCTGCGAGTCAGCAGAGGGAGGGAGATAGAGGGGGAGGGAGGAGAGAGGGTGCAAAAGTAGGAAAAGGAAAACAGAGAAACAGAAAGTCAATCATTAAGGCGGTTAACAAGAACTGGGTAACTGAATGTGAGTGCATATGAGTGCATGTATCCGTGTGCTTATATATAGAATTGGATATGTGTAAGACACTCTCCCTCCAGCTTCACGCAGAAGACAGCTGATAAGAGGGCTTATGAGGGCTTGATCATCAAAACAGCACCTAACTTCCTGCCACATCAAATACTCAGATCAAAAGGAGGAAGCGTGGAAGGTTAAACCGGCAAAGTAGAAAACAAGATGTGACTCCCTCTCTCGTCACGGCAGAGCCACAAAGACTGTTCTCTGACCTCGCTGACTAATCACGACTCAGTGAAAGATAGGCAGATGTGTCGGCAGGAGGAAACACCTGTTGCTTTCCATCACTGTTTTCATTTGTTAGTGCTCCAGAGAAAAGTATACATTATGTTTGTATAGGCAATAAAGTAAACAAAGACACTTTCTCAACACTGTGAACTACATTCTCTAAAGCAAATTCTCCTCAAGTGGCTCTTGTGGAAGTAGAATACAGTTTTTAATTTCAGTAATTTGTAGCTTACGTTTTATTCAAATTAAAACTTTTAGTTGGAGGGCATTGTACAGTAAAGCAATAAACAAACACAAGTCACATGCCACAGACCTCACTAGGTCAACACATTGTGCTGTGTCCCTCACATCCTTTATTTAATGTTTTGTTTAATACTCTCCCCCCCTTTTTAAATTACTTCTAGTTATTTTTAATTTACTTCTTATTTCCTTATTCTCCCTCGCTCTGTTTTTCCTGACCCCCCCACAGGGGCAACACATTCCTCAGAGCTGTGCCCGCCTACCAGGGGCGGACTGGCCATCGGGACGTTCGGGACGAATCCCGATGGGCCGGTACTGAAGTGGGCCGGTCGGATAAGTCACTAGCACACCCCCCCCGTCGACAATTTACTAGCAGTATTTACTTGTGGTACTGAGGTGGGCCGGCGGTACCGAAGTGGGCCGGTCGAGAGTCCCAGGCTGATTTGTAGTCCCAGTCCGCCCCTGCCGCCTAAACATGCATGCCCATACTTACTGCAATTACATACATTAAGTAAGTAGAATAATGTGGTTCTGTAATAGCCATAACCACAGGCTTATTCTCTGCTATACAAACCTCCTGTGTATTGAGAGGAACTGTCAGGGTCAGTTATACTTACAAACCATGTGGATTTGTATCTAAAAAGGGAATTGAAAAGAACAGTAAGGTAACAATCTAAAGTAGCCAAGATCTTGTACTCATATAATTACTTTAAGTTATTTCTCAGATTTGTTTAAGCATTTATGAAAACCCTGCCAACACAGCTTATAACCCTCTTTATTCAACTCCAACACTGCATACATAGAAGGTGCCAGGTTATCAGAATAACCACAAAGAGAAAGACAAATATTATAAGATTATTACAATTTGGACATATGATCTTTCGTGGGTTCTGGGGGCAATTATGGAGCCGGAGTTTCCTACTTAAAAGTGTGAAAAAGAGCAACTGGGGAGAGGGGGGAGCAATGATTGGTGGGGGCTCGGCTGGTAAGGTGGGGAAGGGGGTCTGTGGCACCTGGAAAAACAACTACTGAGGAGTTATATGGAAAAAACAGGCAGTTAGCTCATCTCCCCGTCTCCCATGCTCTCCACACAAACACAACAGCTGGATGCCGCTGAACCAGTCTCTTGAGCAGGAAATTACACTTCCTGGCGAGCTGCTTTTGAAATCTGGACGGACAGTTAGCAGTAGACTATTAAAGGATAGTAATCGCTCACACACATGCACACAAATGTGTCCACTCACACTCTTTCCTCTTTGCAGTACACACACTTAACAACCGTGAGTATCTTGGTAACCGACAGCTTCCCAATGCAATACCGAGCATGTAAACAAACTCCACTGGTGTTTATAACACTAAGCAACCTCCACACACACACACACACACACACACACACACACACACACACACACACACACACACACACACACACACACACACACTGTGTGTGTGTGTGTGTGTGTGTGTGTGTGTGTGTGTGTGTGTGTGTGTGTGTGTGTGTGTGTGTGTGTGTGTGGAGGTTGCTTAGTGTTATAAACACCNTATCTCGTGCCCTCATTGGTCATGTGCGCGTTCGTGTGTGTTGGAGGAGGGGCTCTGTGAGGAAGTGGCAGATTTGTTCCGGTTGTGTATTTTCAAATTCTAGCGCACTCGAGCTGGTTTCTCCAAAATGACCTACCCCACCTTTAAATCACGGTCAAATGTGTTCATTTTGTTGTAGTTGTAGCCCCCTTGCCAGCGATTCTCTCACTAGTTTAGCATACTCAGCCCGGTTGTTGGCCCGGAAGGAACCTGGATACTGTGAAAAAGTACCCGTTAGCCGGAACTACCCCTAGTGGAAACGCAACAAAAAACTATCTGGGTTTGGCACGGCACACTTAAACTGTGCTACGCGCTGCAGTGGAAATGCGCCATTAGTATCTCGATGTCATAATTTTTCAATTAGTAAAAGCTTTTACTTTACAGATCTGGATGAATGATGTGAAATATAATCAAGTGCTAAATCAGACTTTAGTTCCACCTGGAGTAAATCCACAAGCTACCCTGCAGTATACAAAGTCATTCAAACTAGCTGCACCTTTACAAGCTTTGACAACACTTTCATGATCAATCTTTATAAAACATATCATATCTATTATTCTGAAATGGACCAATCTGCACAATGACTACTTTTACTTTTGTTATACGTTAAGTATGTTTTGATGCTACTATTTGTGTGCTTCTACTTGAGTAACATTTTGAATCCAAGACTTTAACTTGTAACAGAGTATTCCTACACTAGTAAAAGATCTTAGTACTTCTTATACCTTTTTAAGTAACTAACTTTAGTAACTAACAAACTATTTAATCTGTGAGTAATATTTCATTCGCACAGCAGATGTCAACTCATAGCAGTGTCCCCTAATATTGGGTGAGGCAAGAGGGAGAGGGAAAGAGACAAATCCTAAACCAGGTCAACACGGCTTATCCTAATACCTACGGCAGCCGATCGAATTCAACTCAATCTTTAAAAGAGTATTTGGGAAATTAAATTGGAGTGCAGAGGAGGTGAAACAAGGTGAAGAAAAAGAAAGGACATAGTGAGGTGTGGAGAACAAGAGGAGACAAGGAGAGGAGGATATTCGAAGAGAAGAGCAGAGGGAACTAGAAGATGAAGACAAGTAGGAAGCTTTAAAAGATAGGAGAAGAGATCGATAAGTAGAGGACACAAGGGAAGATGAGGTCGGAAGAAGAGGGGAGAAGGACATTAGATAAAGGAAACTAGAGAAAAGACGAACCCAGAACATTTGATGAAACTATAGAGTGAAGGGAAACGGAGGAAACAAGAAAAGAAAGCAGGAAGAAAGAGAAGAGAAAACAAGGATGGTGAGGAAAGGAAATGAGAGAAATGAAACAAGGGAGTTAACAAGAGGATAAGTATTATATAACAGATATAGATAGAAGTGAAGAGTAAAGAGAAGAAAGGAGAGGAAACAAGGAAAGGAAACTAGGAGAGGAAAATAACAAGTAATAAGGACATTTGAGGAGGAAAAACAGAGTGAGGTGGAAAGCAAGGACAGGATACGAGGAAAGGAGACAAGGTAACAACAGCAATAGAGAGAGAAGAAGAATAGAAAGGAGATAAAACAAGGAAAATAAACAGAAAGGACAAGAAAGAAGAGGAGAGGAAACAAGGAAAGATGAGACAGAAAGAGGAGGAAAGAAGAGAGACGATGAGAAGAGATTCAAAAAAGGAGATGAAAAGAGAGGTAACAAGCAAAGGGAACAAATATGGTAGGCAAGGAAACAATAGAAGAGGATACAGTGAGTGAAGGGCAAACCAAAAGAGGAAAGAAGAGAAGAGGAAACAAGGAAAGGAGAGAAGGAGAGAGGAAAAACAACAGGGGAGTTGAGAATAGAGAACACAAGCAAAGGCGACGAGGAGATAAGAGGGAGAGAAATTAGGATAAACAAGGCAAGGAAAAAAGGTAGGGAGACAAGGAAACAAGAAAGGAAAGGAAGCAGAGGCCCTTCCATTGTGCAGACTTTGAGAAAGGAAACAAGTTAGGGAGGAAGAGTCAGACAGAGGGTAAGCTAGAGAGGCGTTCAGACAAATAGGAAGACACATGTGAGTAACTGAGACGGACGGAGGACAGCTTACAGGAGGCGACAGGCAAGATGGCAGGCGCAATGAGCAGGAGGAGAGGAAGGGGACAGAAAGAACGCTGACTAAGCAGACGGAGCCAGAGTGCATATTAATCAAAGCCCTGAGGAGCAGGGCCACACCACGGCCATATTGAGCAAATGATAAACATGCTCCAAGTGTGACAGTGTGTGGAAGGGGGCGAGAGATACGAGGAAAAAAGTGTCACTGAACATGCCATGCCTGGTTTTTCTAAGGAGGATCTTCAGGCTCACATATCAGAAAGAATACATGGTATCCATCCAACAAATTGAACTAGTCTCTAAATCATGAGTGTTTACTTGTATTTTGGAGTGTGGAGGACATTTTTAAGAGAAGCTGATAAATGATCCATGGACAAAGCTTATCTTTTGACATATTTAATAAAGTAATAAAGAAAGTCAATACAGTTGAAATCGATCTCAAATGCAGGAATAGAGCAACTTCATCCTCAGAGGATAGAGAAGTTCTGCACCCAGAACACAGCTTACAGTCACACGAGGGAAAAGCCAACTGGTCCCACCCTTAAATTCCCTTATCCATCCATCCATCCATCTTCTCCCGCTTATCCGTGGTCGGGTCGCGGAGGTAGCAGTTCCAGCAGAGAGCCCCAAACTTTCTTTTCCCTGGCCACATCAACCAGCTCTGACTGGGGGATCCCAAGGCGCTCCCAGGCCAGCGAAGAGAGATAATCCCTCAATCTGGTTCTAGGTCTACCCCTTGGTCTCTTCCCAGCTGGACGTGCCTGGAACACCTCCCTAGGGAGGCGCCCAGGTGGCATCCTAACTAGGTGCCCGAACCACCTCAACTGGCTCCTTTCGACGCGAAGGAGGAGCGGTTCAACTCCGAGTCCCTCCCGGATGACCGAACTTCTCACCTTATCCCTAAGGGAGACACCAGCCACCCTGCGGAGAAAACCCATCTCGGCCGCTTGTACCCGCGATCTCGTTCTTTCGGTCATGACCCATCCTTCATGACCATAGGTGAGGGTAGGAACGAAAATGGCCCGGTAGACAGAGAGCTTTGCCTTCTGGCTCAGCTCCCTTTTCGTCACAACGGTGCGGTAAAGCGACTGCAGTACCGCTCCCGCTGCTACCGGAAAAACCAATGTAAATTAATTTCTTTGCAACACTTTTAGACAATCTTGGTGCAATGTAATGAGTTGTAAATACTCAAACGTCTTGTAATTTCCTTCACTGTTTTCAGAATTTCAATATTCAGGTGCATGGAAATCAGCAGCTACAGGAACAATCACTATTGTCCTCCTGGCTATCATCCTCATCGCTGTCTTCCTATGGTTTAA
>NW_011333040.1:14704143-14708574 GCF_000735185.1 Notothenia coriiceps
GTGTGCCTTGCGTAAAGGTGCAGCTAGTTTGAATGACTTTGTACACTGCAGGGTAGCTTGTGGATTTACTCCAGGTGGAACTAAAGTCTGATTTAACACTTGATTATATTTCACATCATTATTCCAAGTCTGTAAAGTAACTAAAGGTTCTTAATAAATGTAGTGGAGAAAAAGTCAACGATTTACCTCTGAATTGTAGTGGAGTAGAAGTACAAGGTAGCATAAAAGGGAAATACTCAAGTAAAGTATCTCAAAATTGTACTTAAGTACAGTACCTGAGTAAATGTACTTTGTTACTTTACACCATTGGTTACTCGATATTCACAGGATATCATCAGGAACAGCTTGTGAGATGCCTTGACGAATAAAATAAAATAAGAATCAGAAGCCGGTTTATTGCCAAAAAGGGTTACAAATACAGGAATTTGATTCGGAGCATATAGTGCATACATAAACAAACTTAAAGGGGACATATTAAGCTCATTTCAGGTTCACATGTGTATTTAGTTCCTCTACTGGGACATGTCTCCATGCTTTAATGTTCAAAAAGTTCTTTAATTTGTTCATACTGCCTGAGCTGCAGCACCTCTTTTCACCCTCTGTCTGAAACCAGAGCCCAGTCTGCTCTGATTGGTTAGCTGGCCGGCTCTGTTGTGATTGGTAAACTGCTTAGAGATGTCCCGCCCCTTAGCCTATCACGTACAATGTGTTGGAGCACCAGCCAATAGAAGCGCGGGTGTTAAGTAGTGGTGTTGCTATGTCGCAGAGGCTGTAGAAAAAAGGGAACATACTATAAAGGACAATTTGAAAGGCTTTTTTCAAAACTATTATAGCATTTAAAACATATAAAATAAATGGAATATAAATATACGAAAATTAAGTACATTATGAAAATGATTATTTACTCTCAACGTAAAACAATATGTGCAGTATATCAGAATTTAAAGTGGCAGAGCGGTGCAGTTATATAACAGGTAGCATTGAACAGAATTTTGAAAAACATAGAGGAATGTGCAATAACAGTATGAAATATGGGAAATGGCTCACATGATGAAAAGTACCCAATAAGCAAAAGGCCCTAAAGTAAAGAAACATTTTGTGAAAATCATTTGACAACAGTTCACAACAACTTGTTGCTGGCAGCCACACTTTGCAGTCTTTACGCATTCATGTGGTGTGAGTTGTATACAGTCATTATGGAGTCCGACAATAAACCTTAAGTTAAAAGCCATTTTCTGCACAAAGCGTCTCGACAGCGCTCAGATGCTGGCACTGAAAGAGCAGAAGCTATCAATCCAAGCCGGAGTATAGTGGGAAAAGCTTTTTGAGCTGGCGCTGGAGCCCATTTGTTGCAGAAAGGTCTGTTTCTGTCAGCGCTCCTTATCATCCTGCCTGTTTGACCAGAGACAGACAGGAGCTGTAGCTGAGATATAGAGCCATGTAAACAACACCTTTATTCTCCTGGGCTTATCTAGCTAAGTCACATTGAGATCAAAAGTAAAACATTTGTTTATGCTGCAACAAATACAGCAAGTACAAAGAGATTGTTGCCAACATATACCATTCTGTGAACATACTTTTCTATAATGTTTTGGTGATATTTAAATGTATGATATTCTGGACCGTCTACAATAGGATTTGTTTTAATATAATATAAAAATATGTTTTTTCGACGTACCATACTATGATGTTATTTATGATGTTTTGCACAAACAACTCACAAACATTTTTATCTGATGTTTTTGACATGCTATATCTTTTTCTAATATTTTATTACTCTGCCATTTTTTCTGTCATTCTCGACATACTATTCTATGCCTTTTTTCAACATACCACACAATGACGTTTTTTTGTCATACTGTGTACTGTACCATACTATTGCGTTTTTTTCTGATACTTTCTATTTTTTTCAACATACTATACTGTACTATGACTTTTTTCTAATATTTTCGACATACTACTGTACTAAGCCTTTTCAACACATCTTATCATGTTGTTTTTTTCTGATATTTTCGACACACAACAGTCGGAATTGTTTAAACATTGTTTACTATTACGTTTTTTCGACATTACACTGACATATTTTCTGTTATTTTCGACATAGTGTACTATGACAATTCTTTCAACATTACATACTATGATTTTGTTCTGATATATTTTTAACATACCATACTTTGGTATTTTTTCAGATTTTTTCGACAAACTAAAGAAGGATTTGTTTTAACACAGTTTGCTATTATGTTTATTTTTGACATACTATACTTTGAAGTTGTTTCACAACCTGAGAATTTGCCTATTTGAGAATTTATCATAGACATGAATTAAACACACCAAACGTTTCAGAATGTGCTTTATATACTAACAAATAACAATATACAGCAGTGCTATGACATATTATACCACAACTTTTATGAATGATGACATTTGAATGATATTCCACACCATTGAAATTGAATTACTTTCCATGACATACTGTATTTTAGCTCTCAAGCTAGCCCCAAAACATTGTTATGGAGATATAGATATGGGGACATGCAAGCTCAATAACTTGAATGATTTTATCCTTACCACTTATCGCACAATCCCAACCCTTTTTATTTGCTTTCAACTAATCACACACTCCTTATCAGTGAGCGGAGGTTGCCCAGTGAAATGTAAACACATTATCTCCATGACAGCTGAGCAAACTCCATCCGATAGGGGAAAGTGTGCTGTGGTTTAAATCACAGGAAAATGTCCTTAAACTGGGATTGTTTTGTATGTCTTTTATATATTTCCAAATTCAAGAATGCACTTTTAAGCATATCTTATTTGTTATATCAACCACCCAGCAATACATTTATCAGAATTTCTTATAATAAATTTCAATCCTGAACAAGTAATTTCATTGTTCTCTTAGTCTCATGGCTCTCAGGCAAGATTTCCTAAGCATACTAAACAACAAGAATTGTCATTTACTCACAGAGAAGATGCTGTAGATTGACTTCATTTGTAACAATTTGGTCCATAAGTAGCAACAAATTGACACATTGGACTCTAATAGAGTCTCCCAACAGCAGTGGGCTGGCTGTCGATACAGAGCGATTATCCTGTGGTGATGCACATTACACAGCAGCTGGGTCGTGGATGTTGAACTGGTTCGATGTTCAAATGTCCTTACATTTCAAACTTCTGCCTTCCTTTGCCATTTGCAGCTGCCAGTGCGTGAAACTTCAAATGTTTAAAGGTCCCCTGTTATACTGTTTTTCATCAATATAGGTCTCAGATATATACAGAACCGGCGGCAGACATACGTCTCTGGGCAAGCATTTGATTTACCAGGGCGAGCCCACCCCGAAACTTACATTTCCCGGGAAATCTGAATTGTCAACGCGGGGGGGAGGCGCTCGTGAATTGTTGTTACGGAAACAGAGGGGTTTTAGGTCATAGATTTTAGGTTGCCATAAGGCTGTTGGCGGTCTTATTATAGGCTACATCCATTGGTATGTTTTGTGGCACATTTGTAATGCTGTGCCAACTTGGACAAGCAGGCAGGCAAACTTGAGGAGCGCACACAGGGTGGAGTGAGGTTGAGCGATGGAGAGAAAGGGGGAGAGATGGAGAGAGATTGAGCGAGGCAGAGAGCGTGTGCAGCGGTCTGCTTGCGCACAGAGCCGGAGTTTGTGAGAGAGCCGGCTTGAGAGTCAATTTCTCTTCAAAATATAATTGATTGCCAGCCTCCCTTGTCCCTGGCTGGCTTGCTAGCTCGTTGGTAACGTAACTGATGTCTTCTAATGTGCCTGCATCTGGCGCTGCGTTGCCATATTCCTTTCATGAACCACTTCCTGATATCCATTGTTGCAGATAAATATAAATGATAATAGCCAAACTAACCTAGCAAGAGTAAACTGACAGGCTGCTGTGCCGCATCTCACTCAAAAACCCACACCACTCAACCCAGCGAAAAACCAGTCTCGCGCGCAGCCTTTCATTCAGAATTTCATTCAGAATTTCATAGCAAAATAAAAAAATGATATTAAACTAATCTTTCAACATAGTTTGAAACAAAAATAAATATTAGGACAAAGCCCTACAAATAACAACAATAAACATAATAATAAAACAATTAAAATGTTAAAACTGATTAAAAGAGCGGGCCCAAATCCTGGATGGGCGGGCCCGGCCCCATGGGGCCCACCCATGACGCCGGGTCTGGATATATAGAAAACATGTCTCTGAAGTGTTTGGCTCCAAATACCAAACAGATCATTGTAGCATCCCATAATCCCCTCTGTTTCAGCCCTGTTTCAAAAGTGCTGATTCTCTGTCTGTTACTTTAGATGAAAATAAGGAGCCCCTCCCCACGCCCCTCTGAGAGAGATTTAGGTAAAAAGAACACAATGCTGCTCTAGGAGGAGATTCAGGTGATAAGGTGGGGGGAGGGGGGGGTGG
>NW_011333040.1:14708611-14713536 GCF_000735185.1 Notothenia coriiceps
TATAGAGAACAAAGTTGTTTCTGTCCTTTATTCAAACAATTTATAACTTGTTGCCGAAAGTCCCTCCAGTTCGTTCCAGTCGGTCTAGTAATATGTTGTGGCCCAACAGATGCGAAATGCAGCACTGGGATCCTAATAAGACTAACAACTGAAAGTTTCTGCCACTGTCTGTGTTTAAGTGATGCATTGAAGACCTTTACAAGAGCATCTCAGGGATGGTTTGGACCGAAAGCCTGACTGGATACACATCGAAACAGTTATTTAAATGCAAGAAATTTACCTCACTGTGTGAAAAAACTACTTTTTCAATGATCTTTAATAGAAACGTGCAGGTTAAAAACCTGTAATTGTTCATTTACTGAAGCATCTAGACCCCAGCAATCCGTTTAGGAAGAGAGTGAACAACAGGTTTTCAGCACGAGGAGTTGAGATGGCGGTGAGGTCTTAACGGAATACGCGAGACCGAGAGAAGTCATAACAAGCTGGTCAGGACAGGTAGACAACGGTTTTTTTTGGATGGAAATGAGCCAAACGCGAAAACGCAGTCTGGCAGTCGGCTGGCAGGCTACATCAAAAGTACATTCACTGACATGATACGCTGGTCGCCACTTTGTCATGTTACATGCAGATTTATGGACATTAGGTCTCGGCATAAGTCAATCATTATCCTGGTGATTATTTCGCAGATAACCTACGCTAACCGCCGCCCTTAAAAAACGGCTCTTTGAAACGACTCTTTGAACGGCTCTTTGAAAGGAACGGAGCATAAGATCCGGCTCCCTTCAAGAGCCATAACCATCACGTAAACTGACAGGCTGTGCAGCACTCACTCAAACACAACCTACATGACTCAACACAGCGAAAAAACAGTCTTACGTGCGCAGCCTTTCATTCAAAATGTCATTAAGAATTTCATAGCAAAATAAAAAAATGATATTAAACTAATCTTTCAACATAGTTTAAAACAAAAATAAATATTAGGACAGAGCCCTACAAATAACAACCATAAACATAATAATAAAACAATTAAAATGTTTTATTCAGCCCTGATTAAAACTGCAGGCCCAAATCCTGGATGGGCGGGTTCAAATCCTGGATGGGCGACCCGGCCCCATGGGACCCGCCCATGACGCCGGGTCTGTCCCCCACTACTTAGACAATTCCTTGCACCCCTCTTCTAGCATAACCCCAAATGGTCTCAATTGAAATCAATAACGTGCATTTGTTGTTAGAGCAGGATCAGTCTGTGTGTTGTGGACACGACCCGTATATTTTCGCAATCCGTGTTCTCAATATTTAGCATTTTACTTATTATTAAATTAAATTTGCATACTGTCACTACCCGATCTGCAGCTCTGCCCGATCTGCAGTGCGCATGTGCGAGATGGTCCGCCATATTGGACAACTCCGGACGGCAACCCAAGTAGGACAACATTGACACAGTGGCTTTTGGCAAAGCTCAAAAATAAAACGAGAGAGAGATGAGTTATTGTTATTACAATGTGACTTCACTATTATTTAACAATTCTTTTTTATTGGGTTCTTTTATTTGGGGTTAAGTACATTGTCAGAATAAGTGAGAAATGGATTTAACTTCTGTTAGACAGCTATACTGATTAATATTTACTGTGAATGTGTGTAAAAATGTATGGCATATAGCTGTCTAACAGAAGTTAAATCCATTTCTCACTTATGAGAAGATCGGGCAGAGCTGCAGATCGGGTAATGACACATACTTTAACATCATTTTTCATGGTGGGGCTAAGGTGGGGCTAAGCAATTTCTTGGTATGGCTGTAGCCTACCCCAGCCATACCCTGGCACCGCCACTGGAGACTGCAGATGCTGTCTTGAAGGAGGGGAGGTGGTTGACCTAGGGACAGGGGCGGATCTACCGAGGTGGCATGGGGTGGCAACTGCCACCCTAAAAAATAGCCTTACCACCCCAGTTGGCATCTTTGTTTTGAAAGAAAAGTTGTGGCTCATCGGACATGAGAGAAAATCTCTAATGTTCGAGTGCAAGTGAATGCAGCACAAGACGCGAGCCTTGTAACCCCTCGCGAGCTTAGAAATATGATTTGCGGCGATTTCGTTTGAACGGGGGGACGGCGCAAAACGAGAAGCATTCGGACCTAAGCAGACGGAAGGAATAAGGTATTTGCAGTCTACAATGACAGAGAAGAGACTGTCAAGTTTGGCTGTACTCAGCATTGAATCAAAACGCACTAAAGCTGTTGATCTTAATAAGTTTGTGAGGCGTTTTGCTGAACAAGATGGTAATCGCCGCATTCAGCTGCAATAGGCATGCCAACTTGATGCTCTGCTCACGGATGACTCGATGAGCATAACAAACTGTTAAGATGATGACCTTGTATGTGTGTATATATTTTTTTCTTTGTGGGGGTCTGCCCCCAAAAAACAGTTTTAAGTCCTGAGAAAGTCAAATAAGACTGTGTGTAAAACTACACAGCCCAGCCAAAAAAGAAGTAACCACTTTGACCTTTGTTTTAGCTGAATACACGTTTTTTTTAACCCTAACTGATGCAATTACTTGTCTTTCAAATTTGAAGGAGGGTGAGCAAGCATCTTGAGGAACATTCATCATTAACTCCTCCAAAAAATATAGTTTATTCAATAATAAATGAATATGTGAATCATAAAAGTGGTTGACATCTGATAGGAATAATATGATTGTTAATAGTATCTGGTCTAAGAGTGAAACAAACTCATTCAGTTATTGTTCAGTTAAAATGCATTAAATTATGTCTGCCACCTTATATATTTAAATGTAAGGCTTTACTGATGTGCCACAATAATGTCACCTATGTTATTGAGTTAAAATATTAATATTGTGGCTTTCCAAGTTAACATTGATCATGACTGCGATTAAATCAGCATACTTCTGCCAGAGGATGCCACCCTCTTGCCACCCCATGAATATTTGTCTAGATCCACTCCTGCGTAGGCACAGTGATGAATACGGGGGAGATGGTGCGCGTCTCTGCTTCGGTGATTGTGGTGGGCATCGTTGAGGAGCGGGGGTAAAGGACATGCTGCCAACCCTGCGTATTGCCTTCATGCGGTCATTGATCTCCAGGAAAGACTTGGTGCCAACCCTTTGTATCTCCTTCATGTGGTCAAACTCCAGGAGGGTGGGCGAGGGTGAAAGGGAGAGTAGAGAGCTGGAGGGTGAAGGAAGAGTATCCTCAAAGGTGATAGGGGGGGTGAAGGGCGGTGGAGACTCCTCCATTTGTGTCATAGGTCTCCCATAATCAAGACATTCCTCAAGCGGGTGCAGTGATACTTCTTCAAGGTTTTCTGCGCAATGTGTTGTGTCTGTCTCTTGTTTTGATTCCTCTTGTTGCTTGTCCTTGGCAGAGGGAACAGATTGATGACGCAGGCAGTTGAATATGTTAGAGATAAACAATTTCACTCCTGACTTGTTTAGGCAAACTCCATCTGCCTTAAAAAGATGTCTGCGGCCCCAGAAAAAGTTAAAATTGTCAATAAAATGGACAGAATGGTCAGTAGAGGCAGTTGAAAGCCACGTGTTCAGTGCAAACAATCTGCTGAATCTCTCCACTCCTCTTCTGACAGGCAGTAGAGGGCCACTGATGAACACCTCCGCATTTAGAGAGCTGACAGCTTCCAACAGACATTTAAAGTCTTCTTTCAGCACTTCTGACTGTTGTTTCACAACATCATTTGTTCCAATGTGCAGTACCACATTTTTCACAGTCGGATGTTCAGCCCCAATATGCAGGATCTTCTCAGCCAAGTCAGAGACCACATCCTTGGGAACACAGAGTACTTTGGTGTTGTTCTTACTACACAGACTTATACATCTCTTACAGCAGAATCACCCACAATCAGAGTTTCAGGCCCAGTCGTTAGCTTTCCCTCTAGCCTTTTACTTTTGGAGTAGCTATTGGTCCTTACCCTGCTGTGTGAAGAGGACAGGTTATCCAGGTCATCAGAAAGAGATCTCCGGTTCTCGGTCAGCGGAGCGTATCTGTTCTGGATTGGCACACTCTGTGGTTTAGGAGGTTGCTTGTAGTTCTATTTGCAGATGTAACGGCTGTGATTTTAGTATTTTGAAGCAGAGGTCAAGCAGGCGCACGTTCCTCGGAGATACATGCAGCCGCCGGATAGGATCACAGTTCCGCACGCTGCCTGCCTGTAAGTATCATCCGGATCCTGCCTATGATTGCTGTTAGTCTTGGAATACAGAGAGTCGGTGAAGTGCCTCCACTTATAATGTATAACTGAATAAATGCACATCCTGTCCTTGAAATCCTTGTGCTGCTCACTGAGATTAGCATGCTGGTACATTGGTTTGTCTAAACACTCTAAATGTCATTAGAATGGACTGAGTCCATCATGCACTGTAACACACAGAGCTGCATTCCTTCTGTTATTTTCTCCCAGATCCTTTTGTGTTATCTCCGAGTGTATTTAAACACATCTTTAGAATATTGAGGCTTCAAAAGCAAATGCATCTACACCTAAAGGTTGGGGTGGTAATTTTGGAAAATACCATCTCGAGTGCGCTAAATTTGAAAATACCACAAAACCGGAAAAAATCTGCCACTTCCTTCAGAAGCCCCTCCTCCAACAACACACAAACGCCACATGACCAATGAAGCACGAGATAAGTTGTGCACGAGATGGAAGGCGACAGGCAGTAGGGCCGTCCAGTTATTTTAGCCGGGTCGTGCTTTTTTTACAGTACTACGACTTCCACAGATGACATTTTTGTATGATTTTTGTCAAAGCACTAAGAATTCATGCTATCGGATGTTAAGAGCATTCCATGGAATATAACCAGGCGGCGCCAGTAGTATTTTTGTTGGGTAATCTATGTAGGGCTAACCCATACAGTGGTGGGCTCAAGTCAGTATTGCAATGTAAGTTACATTACACACT
>NW_011333040.1:14713581-14730084 GCF_000735185.1 Notothenia coriiceps
GGGGCGCGGCTTTTGTGCTTGTTTGGTAAGGGGGATATTTCCTATTTGGGAAGCGGTGGGGAGGGGGGCTGGGGGGCGGGGGGGCGGGGCGGTTTTGTTTTAGCCTATGTACTGTATGTCTTAATGCTCTTACAGTATATGTGACGGTGTGACTTCCATGAAACTAATATTTTATATCTTCCCAACAGACGAGCTGACAGGAAACCTAACACTCTAACAACCACAACATTGCAAAGGCGAGTAAATGTAAATTAAAAAAAATTCACAATTTTTTTATTTCTTCTTCTTTCTTGCAGTGAGGTGAAGCTGACCTTGCACTTGGTGCCAGTAAGGATGTTCCTCACGCAGGCTGAATGTTTCTCCTTCCTTACTGACACAGAAGCCCTTGATTTGCAATGCTTCACTAATTGTCATTTCCCTGGCTCCGTAGGGACACTTTTTTGTTGCCCTAGCACCCTGGCAATAAAGGAAGCAGTCACACGCTTTGACCTCAGGACAGCTCCAAAGTTGCTGGCAGTCAACCTTCCTTTCCTGAACAAATGCCAGTTTGGGTTGGTTCGCTGACCAGTGGTAGCCACCTGAATTGCCCTCTGTTGCTCCTCTCACAATGCCATGCTTGCCACAATTGCCTCAGGTCCCTGATGCCCAACAGATTTGATAATTTCAGGAACAGTAAGTGTTTCCAAGCTGCAGTGTTCCTCTTCTGGCTCGGGGGAGAGAAGCCAAGAAATTCCTGAAAACCTGCCCCCGAGTCTGTCCCTCAGCCAGTCACGATCTTCGGAGGTGGGCTGTCTTGTGAGCGGGTTAAATTAGTTATTGGTTTCAACAGTCACATTAAAACAGTTACTAAATCAGCCTACTATCACCTAAAGAACATATCTAGGCTTAAAAGACTAATGTCACAGCAGGATTTGGAAAAACATGTCTATGCTTTTATCTTCAGTAGACTGGACTACTGCAATGGTGTCTTCACAGGTCTCACTAAAAAATCTATTAGAAAGCTGCAGCTGATTCAGAACACCGCTGCTCGAGTCCTCACTAACACTAAGAAAGTGGATCACATCACTGTTCTGAAGTCTTTACACTGGCTTCCTGTGTGTCAAAGAATAGATTTCAAAATACTGCTGCTGTTTATAAAGCACTGAATGGTTTAGGACCAAAATGCATTTCTGACCTCCTGCTAAATTATGAACCATGCAAGTCTCTCAGGTCTTCAGGGACGGATCAGTTTTCTGTCCCCAGAGTCAGAACTAAACATGGAGAAGCAGCGTTCAGTTATTATGCTCCAAATATCTGGAACAAACTCCCAGAAACCTGCAGGTCCGCTGCAACTCTTACTACTTTTAAATCCAGGCTGAAGACTTTTCTTTTTGTCGCTGCTTTTAATTGAACTATTCATACCTTAGACTGCACTGTAACTTTTATCCATGTATTTTTTCTTTTAATGTTTATTTTATTAGCTTTTCTTTTTAATGACTGATTTTAAATGCCATTTTCTGAATGTCTTTCCTTTTTTGTAAAGCACTTTGAATTGCCTTGTGTTGAAAGGTGCTATATAAATAAACTTGCCTTGCCTTAACATGATAAACCAAAGAAGCATTTTTAGTTCACCAAATGTAGTCTACAGAAATAATGGCACAAATAACGAGTCTCCCCCTCTTTCTGCTCCACCTTGCATGTATAGAGAAAGAAAAAGAAAGAGCATGGTACCCTAAAGTCAATCATATGAGATTGCATAAGATTCTGATGCTGGTACAAAAACGATCTGGAGGAGATGGGAGGCTCTTGAGAGGATGGAACTGGCAAAGAGACAGAGGGGTTGATGGAGGGGAGTCCGAGAGAGAGAGAGTGACGGGGCTGGAGAAAGGCTTTGAGGAGTAATGGTTGCTTGGAGACAGTTGTCAAGGAGACGATGAGTCCTCAAGTCTCAAATGTCTTATATTTCTGATGATTTCCTGAACAGCCATTGTTTTGTTTGTTTTCAGTTCTCCCCCCAGCTGGTGAATGAGACAGGCACAATGGAAAGGTGAACTGTCCAAACATAGACAGGCTGGATTTCAAACAATACATCTCGCACAATGGAAAATAACACATAAAGCATTTCATCACCCTCAAACAGGTCAGCTAACCGTCAGATAATAGCATTCATTTGACAGCTGCACAGATGCCCGCTGGAAAAATTGAAAAACAGGGAAAATATGATGCAATCTCTTTTTGTGACACCCTTATCAGTCTCTCAAATCATGACAGAAACCCTCCCTCTCTGTGTCTTTCTGTCGCTGACTCATTCTGTAGGCATTTACTGAGATTTCTCAGGCAAAAGAATACTTCCATGAGCAGGGAAGCCGAAAAACCACCTACTGTGATCAGTGAAAGCCTGTCGAACTTGCTGCTCACTTTGCAACGAAGAACGTCTATTTTCAGTAAGCACTGTGCATATCTAATGTGATGCTAAGTATCTGAGGTGTGAGAGTAGGCATGTTAGTTAGCAGGTCATATTGGAAATAGTCTGTGTATTCTCACGTGGAGGCTGCAGTGATGGTGTGGTGCAGGAATTGATCCTAAAAACCGGAAATGAGTTAGCATTTTACCAGCATTTGAGTCAATGTTTTTTTGAACATGTCTCGGATTAGATGTCTGAAATAAGATATGTGGATAACACAAGCTTAAGAGACTTTCATGTTTTTGTTCTACGGCATAAAATACGTCACTAGATACCCCACTCGTGATTGTCCAATGCTGTAAAGCGACCAAATAAGACTACAAAACGTCAGAAGGACACACATTAGTCGCCGTTAGCTTAGCGGAGTTGAAGCGGAGCCATGCCACCGTGATGTAGGTCTTTTGTAGCTTATAGTTAGCTTTTACACTTCAATAATCACAAAGTGGTATTTATAATTGGAGATTATCTTGCTGACCAAAGTGTGTCAGTATCATTAACGTAAAATAATCATAAAATGTAACTCTGAAACTCTTTGGTCAAGGGACGATTTGCAATGCTAACTTCCGGGTTGGCCTAGAAACATACATCATGACTGCAGTCTACGGTGTACCCAAAAGGTAATTCTTCCTCTGCTTTGTCCTGAGTGACACAGATCAAATATGCACAGAGCTATAATAACCTACAACAACAAAAGGGACTGAATAAGCCAGACGGATCTTGCTTGAATATCACGCTCAGAGGCAAATGTCATTAAAATTGTCTTTGAGCAAACCAAGAATCCAAGAGTGAAAGAAAAGGGCAAGTGGTTGTTAAAGCAAGGACAAATCAACAATCATATAACAGACTGAATGCCTTGTGCAATGCTCCCTACGTCTCCAGCAATGTGGATTAATAGCAGGTCAAAAGGTAAGGGGGAAAATATGGCGAACTATAACCAGACTAGCATTGATCTTAGCTGAGCTCCCATGGAATGGATGGAATGGGAATTGTGTTGGATATGTACCAATGCATCAAGTCAAACTAGGGTTGTAATTTCAGAATAACAGCAGGAACATGACCGTACATAGCTAACACACAAAACCTCAAATGGTATTGTCAGATAGTTTAAGGAAAATGTAAAACGAGGATGTTAGCTTAGATTAGCATGAACACACATAAAGTGGCGGGAAACAGTTAGCCTGGCGGTCTAACTCTGATGCTCAATAATTAACATGTTATATCGGGATTGTTCAAGCTGTACCAAAAATGGCCATATTGGGGGGAAGAAAATGTCAGTGATGTGAGCACAACAAACAACATTAAAAGTGATTGAGAGAACAAGGGATTGGGATATACTGTATGTTCCCTGGGTGCTCATTGTAAGATATTGCTGCAGTAAAAAAAAAAGAAAAAATAACAAAGGAGAAGGATGTTTCAAAGCAGTTTTTAAAGGTAAAAATCCATCCAGCAACTGTGGAGATACAAAAGTCTTAAGTCAAGATAAATGTCTTGCCAGTGTAGATTTGAAGGAATATGGCAATACCATTATGTGGCTATAAATAGGTGATTTATTGATCACACATGAACCATTTCACCAAAGGTAAAAACATATTTATGAGAACAGAAGAGCTTGCTTATCGCCCCTGTTTCTAGTCTTCATGCCAAGCTAATCCGTCTTCTTGCCCCAGTTTATTTTTTACATTTGACATTTTTCACAAGATCTCAGTACAAAATGTTCTAACACAATGAAAAACACTTTTGTTACTAATAA
Source organism: Notothenia coriiceps (assembly GCF_000735185.1). Classification (NCBI taxonomy): domain Eukaryota; kingdom Metazoa; phylum Chordata; class Actinopteri; order Perciformes; family Nototheniidae; genus Notothenia; species Notothenia coriiceps. The sequence goes on from NW_011333040.1 coordinate 14,717,775, forward strand.
GGTTAATGGTTCTTTCTCTATGCATGTTTCACCTTACCATCAAGTTTCATGAAAGTGTATTAGTTTCTTTATAGTTTATTCAGCTAGTAAGATAACCTCCTTGGCGAAAATAATACTGTGTTACAAAAAGCAAAGTTTGTTCTGAACAAGGTGCATAGAGAAAAAGTGCATTAGCTCAGTAATTTAGGAGATTTAGGTATAAGCCAAAAATCTATGGAGCCTGTTCCGCACAACCACACATGTTGAGCCAAGTCATTTGATGTAAGACCTAGATTGGTTTGCAAACAGACTGTCAGTGTAATACGATGGAGAGTGCTGTTATCTCCTGATGAGCAGCCGCCACTAAAACCCATTTGATTAAGGCCTTTCATGCAATGCCGAAACTAAATCATACTTCATCAAACAGTGCATCACTAATACACTCTGCAATTAGCAAGAATTTGAAAGATCTGATAACACAACAATGACAAATATTGTATAGATCCCCAGGGAAATGGGTTTCGTGAAGGAAAATACAAAAATGAAAAGAAAATGTTTTTTGTGTAAGTTAAATGTACGAATCTGCAATAAAATATGAATTAAGATATCATATAAAACTAAGAATTTAAAGCATAAATGTCAAATAAAAACTAAAATAAAGAAAAATGAATACAATACATGCATAAAAAAGAAACGGGGGAATATTCTTGTTTCAGAAGTCAACAGTTTAAGAGATAAGTAAATGTTTTGCTCACAGAGAGAAATGAATGCACATTCATTCATGATCTATTCATATTTTCTTAATTATGCATTATTATATAATTACCCATTTGTGATACGATCATTAGCAACAGGAATTCATTATGTGTCTTGATGTAATTCATGTAATACATCATTATATTAGCATGGGATTTGAATCATAATTCTAAAGTTTAATAAGACAATCTTTTGCGACTAGTTTATACTTTGTATTCTGCAGGAGGAACATTTACAAAACAAAACACGAAGAGTCCGCCTGTGGAGAGACACACTGTGATGTTGAGTTTATAAAAAGATAATCGCTTTTCCTTCCTTTGATCACTTCAAACAAACTTTCATTCGGCTAAATTATATTGAGGTGTCAAAAACCCAAATATGATTTAGTCATAGTTCAATACTACGTCACAAAAGTATGGAAAGATATGTTTTCCTGATATGTGGATCCTTTAAATATTCTAATTGGCTCTATGTTGTCTCGTTCTTTTTGGGTAAGAAGGCATGTAACTGTGACACCAAATAAAAACACTGTTATGATGTAATCCAATGCAATGCAAAAACCTGCATTGTAATTTGTGTAAAAATGTCCTCTTTAAGATTAAAACGTAATGAAATACTTTATATTCAGAGAGATAATTCAATGTTTCACTCTGGTGTTATTTACATCAACTACACACTCGCCTTAGTGGAGGAGTTTCTAAGCAAAGTGGCACCATGCAGCAGTGGGGGGTTTGATGCCTTGCTCAATTACCCCTCGGCAGTGCCCATGAGGCAAGATGGCACCTCTCCAACTACCAGTAAGCACTTTGTATTTCGGTCCGATTGGGACTTTAACTGGAAACCCTTTAGTTCAAAAGCAAGTCCCTGCTAGTGCCACCCAAACACAAAACACTTCTTTCATAATTCCAAACAAAATTCTAGCAATGTTAATGCTCTGCAAAGTTTGATAATCCAGAAGGAGTTTCTCTCCCACACACTCCCCCGAAACACTTCCATTGGACTCCTTTGTTTTCGTCCGTAACATGGTGACATCACTATGTAACAGTCTCTCTTCTGGCTAGTGCTCCAACACTTTGTACCTGATAGGCAAGGGGCCGAATATCTCTAAGCTGTCAACCAATCACTACAGAGCCGGCCAGCTAACCAATCAGAGCAGACTGGGCTCTATCTTTCTTTCCAAAAAATTCCTGCAATAAAAAAATTAAGCAACTTCATGTAACCTGGAGTTTCACCATTACCATACAAAAGCAGACCAGTGTTTGAAATAATTAAGTCTTTAATTGTTGATTTGGGTTCAAATAATGCTGGTAGAATTGTGCCACAGGAGGTTTTCTATAAGGTGGTGTATACCGGACATAAATGTAGTCGCTAGTATGACTTCTGTATGTGTTCTGATCAACGTGTTAATAAAAGGGTTTGGTAGCCTTTGTTGTTGACAGACAACACGAGTCGTCTGGCAGCGAGGCTTTTTGGCCCTGGACCTTCTATCTACTGGGAAGCAACTCCCAGGATAAAGGCCTTCTATACTCAAATCAATATGTAATCACGGATCCCCTCTGTGACTAAGCTAATGCGCCTCCCACAGTGCTGCGAGACAAAGAGCTCACTGCTGAGGCTCAGGGCTCTTCCTAACGGCCGGAGTTTGGTTATCTTTCAGTTGAAGAAATATAAGAAAGCATTCAGCGGATCCCAAGAGTGAAGCTTCAAAGGTTGTCTATTTCCAGACTCCTTTGTTTACTTCAGTAAACATTTGTTTTCTATTGGCTAGCACAATAGTACATTGTATGTGGTTTCAGACAGAGGGTGAAAAGAGGTGCTGCAGCACAGGCAGTATGAGAAAAATAAAGCACTTGTTGATCATTGAAGCATGGACACGTTTCACAGTAGAGGCACAAAATACAAATATGAACCTGAAAATGAGCATATTATGTTATTTGGGAGGGGAAATATCAGTCTGAGGCGTTTTAGTGGGGAAGAATCTCCCTTGTGATTTTGGCCTTTGCAGACCATTTACACGAAAAGAAAACCTATATAAACACACTACAGGAAAGAGAAAACCCCAAAAAGCACAATACGCCCCTTCAACACGAGTGCCTACATGCATATTGTACTATTTTGTTGTTTATCATCATTATAATTCATAATTACATGATGTATGTTGACTCTCTCTTTGGGTCAGTGTTTTTCTAAGTGACTTTACGTTTACACATTTGAGCCAGTGCTGCTCTACTTATTAAAGAACCATTTGGCAAACATGACTGAGAATAAACACTTCACCAGCACCCTCTAGTGGCCATGATGCTACTGACACCAATAGTACAGATAAAAACATAAACACATTTAATCTTTAACGTATTAACTCTTTAATCCATATCAATGACAACCATTACTTTTACTCTGCTTACTTTAGCACAGTTATGTGTGTTTTTCTGTTAATATAAGTAATTAAATATTTACTTTTGTGTAGCAGCTGTGGCAGAGAAGAAGCAGTGTTGCCAACTTGTTTACTTTCTATCTAGATTAAAAGGTTATAGACCCAAGGCGTAAAAAAACGACTAAACTCCCAGTGAAAAAAAATAAACTATAAACCTTCATCGTTAAATTGAGTAGAATTACCTTACAGAATAAAATGTTTGCGTTTTAGATAAGGGTGCCCCCTTTTGTCCAGTACTAACTTTTTGGATAGATTTTGATCCTCAAGGTCTTACTAACCAAATCTGGAGTCGATCGGATTGAAACTGTAGTTCTTTCAGATGTTGGGCAGGAAAAGTTGCAAATAAAACTAAATGTGTCCGACTTCCTGATGTGTTAAGACTCCTTGGCTTTTTTGTGTGTCTCACCATACTTCACATGCCCACAAATGTTGAGATTTGTATTTGAAAGCAAAACGAGGGGCTGCTTGTTAGCACATTTGCATGGGTTGCTATAGAACCATTTTGCTTGCACCGATTATGACACCGTCCTGACAAATGGGCAAAAAACATCCAGCATTTAAGCATGTTAAGCCCATCAAGCAGCATCGAACAATTTCAATAGGTCCTCCACTTCGACTGTCTGTGCTCGGACCATAATGATATATCCATGGTGAATTAACTCCTACAAAGCACCCTCCTTTCCTTTGCTAACGTGAGCCATGCTTTTTTTGTGGATTCAAAAATGAGCATACAAAAATGTTTTATGTAAATGTAAAATGTTTATTTTCGTATCCAACAAATTACATAAATATGTATTTGTTTTACTCAAGAATGTCACTGAAGAGCTTCCGCTTCTTGGACTCGCCGCTCTGTATTTCCTGCCAATGGCCTCTCCTGTGGATGTAGTGGGAGAGGGCAAATTTGGCCCAAACATGGCGAGCAAACTGATCTGAGCGCAGCCTGCTATCACACGACACTGGAGGAGAATCACACAAATCCCAATTAGAAAAAAAACATGGGTGCAAGTATATATGATAATAAAAAAAAACACCTCTTAAATTCAGGATGCATGCGAAGATTTGTTACCTAATTCCTGAGCGATGTTGTGCCTGTGAGTGACCGAGGCGCTGTTCCAAACGGCTTCCAGCACCCGACTCCCCAACCTGGAGCAGGCCATGGGGACAAACTGGCCCTGGAGGGAAACACGATCAAATGCAGAGACAGTGAGGACTGGGTAGATAAAGTCCCTGTGTAGTTCATAATGTTCCATGTGTTCTTTACAAGATACTTTCAGGAGGAAATATTCCAGAGACTTTAAAACGTACTTTTAAGGGAAATCCCAGTTTCATTCTTGCAATATTTTTTATTACAGATTTGTTTCTTTTTATTCTATAGTGACACTTAACATTTTACTACTGCTCACAAGTCAATGCAGGTGAACATACCAATATGTTAAATGGAAATGTACAACATATTGTTTTAATAATGATTGGGATGTTCTGTATTTTTAATATTACTAATATATGTAAGCGATGTTTCTTTTGTTCTTTAAAAAAAAAAAATTATTTAAAAAAAACATTTCTTTTTCAGATTTATGGCATACAACATGGCATGTTTTTGGTTTTCCTTATACTGCCTGTAAAGGCATACCACACATATACAGGAAGTAACATATATTCTGGTGTATCCTATTGGAAACAGAGACAGAGATTTTCTCCTGAATTATGTTCATATTTTTTGTGAAGGAAAATATTACAATGTTCCATTCATTGGTCTTACAATTTGCAATTTTTAAATACATTTGAGATATTTATCGTCTTTCTACTTCTATGTAGGAATTCCCAATATCCTTGCACCTACAGTATGGAATGTGTGTATAACTAGAGTGGGAGAGAGAAGAGCTCTCGGGGTTGTTTCAGTGTCAGCAGCAGCAGCAGCAATGTGTTCTGTCAGTGTCACTCTGGATGAGGCCATGAAGGGAACAGCTGGAACAGTGGCTGCACCTAGCTCTGCACCGCACACCAACACTAATGTTTAGAGTAGGGGTCGGCAACCCCTGCTGGCACGCGGCACCGTAACCAGTGGCACACTAGGAATAAGTGGAATGAGTGTGCAAAATATTTAAATTGTATTTTCGGATCGTGAACGAGACCGCCGCCAGAGCGCGTCTCCCCGTTACCTGCAGAAGGAAGCCATGCACGCAACGCAGCCCCGCTCTCTTTAACTCCAGGTGACTTTCTGCCGCTTTCCTCCGTGGTGCAGTGCTGATCGTTTCACCACAGAGGAAAGCACTTCACTAATTGCAGTACCCATAAGGAGCTGTAAAAATCGGCATTTTTACAGCTCCTTATGGGTACTGCAATTAGTGAAGTGCTTTCCTCTGTGGTGAAACGATCAGCACTGCACCACGGAGGAAAGCGGCAGAAAGTCACCNATAATAAATGTAGTTGTAACTCAATTAATAAATGGGAATGTGTTTTTTTCTCATTGGTATAGATGTGTCCCCTGATCTGTGTTCGGCGCTCATGTGTTACAAATGTTAGTAACTCATAAGTAAATGGTCATAAAGAGATGCCAAAAACATCAAGATGAATGAGGGTGGAATCAACTCAGTGAACAACAGATACCAAGGATGTTGGCTGATGAAGAAGACGAAGTAAGCTAAGTAGCCAACATAAGGCTTAGTCATCTTGCCAAATAGTGAGCCTGTGTTGATGTATGAAAACTATGTAAGAACTGCTTTATAAATGGTTCTTAATGATTAATAAAGTGTTTACAACCTAATTCATAACCTAATTAGAAACCCTTTATGAATCCTTTATAAGGGTAGTCTTATTGTAAAGTGGTACCACACATTGTAACTGCAGCAGTTTAAACACGAGGCACTGCATTGTCTCATGTTCTTGTTAACACTCATTATCATTTCTCTCTTCTTTCCTATATTGTTCTGTCAAATCATTTCTTAGATCAAAGGGGAGGATGTGAACGTACCTAGAAGGTATTTCTTCAGCAGATACTGAAGGCCAAAGAACACACACTCACTGAACTGTGAGCCTTTCTTGCGTCTGCATTCAAAGTAAGAGTAGATTTTGCTGACATTTGGAGGATACTGCTTGTAGTGTGTGATCTGAAGGACACAAAACAGACATGTCAAGCATATTGAAATGATTTGAAACACGTGCAATGTAAGTCTCATGTAATGAACCCTTATTATACGAAATACTAATAAATAACTTTATCACACCAGAGTTGTATTGTAAAATGGAATCAAATAAAACTCCAGTATGCACATCAACAAGCTGTAACGTGATGTCTGCGTGCCGTGTACAGTGAACATGTTTCCTGGATCCACGTGGGAACATATGATGACAGTTTCAAGTACAAGTCTCTCTTTGTGCTCTTACAGCTCTAATTGAATAATCAACAGCAACAACCAGTCAGTCACTGGCTCAATTAGCTTCAAGAATACATTCTTCTGCTTCATCCTGTCCCCCATTTCACTTTCTGCTTCTTTTCCCCTTTTCTATCTTCAAGAGAACAAACCCAGAAAGTTACAAAACAGGGAAACTCAGGCCTCTTTACTGGAAGCAATATTAAGATTAGTCATGTATAAGATTACAATACCATTATTTAAGTGAAAGAAAAGTCGAGGAAAGTAGAAAAGTAGCATTTTAATGTCTTTTATTGAAATGAGCATTGCAAAGTCAACACATGATGTTCTTGAAAAGTCATTTTTTGGCATATCAGTGTTTCTATAGAGAATCCTGGCCAACCAGAGGAGTCAAATGATCTATAGAGTCCAAGCTCCTTTTGGTGTTAGTATGGAGTATGACATGAGGCGCGTTCACACCGCAGTACTTTTCCCACAAAGGTTCATGAGAACTTAGTTCATGAGAACTCTTTAGTTCTCATGAACTAAGTACGGATCGTGTTCACACCGGAATAAGTCCCTGAGGGAGGATTAGGCGACTGAAGCCGCTGTCGTCACTTCTTCTTCTTCTGCTGCTGCTGCTGCTGCTTTGGGTTTACTGGCAGACCGCAAACAACTTCACGGCGTATACTGCCACCCGAAGTCCCCGGCCGGAAGTCCCCGGAGTTGGGGACTGGCTTCAGTAGAAGCTGCTGGGACTCCCAGCAGCTTCTACTGAAGCCTTCCGAGTAAATCGCCAGAACGCTGACACCTCCTCATCACTCCACCGCTCCCATGTTTTATTTTGTGTTGCCATAAGTTAGTCTCTCTGCGTTTCTTCGCTGGGCTAATGCTAATCATGCTAATGCAAGGATAATAAAATGGCGGCTTCACAAAACTTTTTGGGATTTTGACGGGGCGTGGTTTGCATTCCGCCCAGCCAATCAGACATAGGAACCTTTTTCTCCCACGGAAGTACCTGCTCTCTAACAGGGACTGAAAAGAGAGTGAAAAGGCTCTCATTAACTAATTTTAGTTCCGGCTCTTTTTGGTGTGAACGCGACATTTAGGAACTAAAGTGGGAAAAGTACTGCGGTGTGAACGCGGCTATGGTGGAGGAGGGGTACTTTCACCTATTCTCATAACGTGTACATGAATGACTAAGACAGACTCTGGAACTCCCTGCCACTACATACCCCACAGTCTGATTCTATAACAACATTCAAAACCCAACTCAAAACCCACCTGTTCAAACTGTACCCTGTGTCTTTCTGTACTCCATTTCCTGTTGTTTGTTTTGTCTTACCCCGGCTGACTTAAATCCACTGTTTTAATGTTCCCTATATTACCCTATGCCCTGTAAGGTGTCCTTGGGTGCTATGAAAGGTGCCCCCCAAATAAAATGCATTATTATTATTAATCTGACCAACTAAGAGGATTTAAGAATATCTGTATGGTCGGTAAGATCCTGATGAACCATTTAATTAAAACTAGGGATGCACCGAATATTCGGCCGCCGAAAATTATCGGCCGAAAATGGTTAAAAAGGCCCTTTCGGCTTTCGGCCGAAAAAATACCACCGAATGTCAGAGAACAGGGTTACGTTGGTAAGCTAACGTGTTGTTGTGATGACGTAATCAAAACGCGGCGACAAGCACGGCGCGCGACCATGCTCGCGGCTGGCTCACAGCCAACATGTCTGGCGCTTGGAGATATTTAAAAATATCAGAGAAAGAGGCGCGGATTGCGATTTGTATGACGTGTTCAGATGACATTTCTCGAGGGGGTGTAACTGCAAAAACTTTCACCACTTCGGGATTACTCCACCACTTGAAATCAAAACACCCGGACAAATATGCGGAGTAAGATCAAATCACAAGCACTGACAGCGAGAGACTGTTCAGCGCTGCCTCTCATGTGCTTGATGAGAAGAGGAACAGACTTATGGCTGATAAAGCAGAGAAGCTACTGTTCATTAAAAAGAACCTCCCACTTTTCCTTAATAAGTAGACAAGGCTGGCTTATCATAAGCTTATCTAGTTCTACATGTCTACTCTATACCCACTTTCCTGAACAATTTTCATTGTGAGTTATAATTCACCATCTCAGGTTATCATTAGGGGGAAATGACAGCAGCACAGTGTTCAATATATTGTACTTTCGGTATCTAAATGATACAATGTTGTTTACATTGCTCATGAGGACAGACCACCTTATTTGCAGATTCTTGAAATTGTAATTTAATTTGTAATTGATTGTGGATTTTGTATCCAGTTTTCACTTTATGTATCTTTATACAATGTTTACTACTTTGCTTATGAGGACAGACAGCTTTATTTACAGATTCTTGAAATTGAATTGTAATTTCATTTGTAAATAGATTTTGATATCCAGTTTGCACATTTGTATGCATGCACTTATAGGTGCATTTGTTGTTGTTGAAGGCCTGGCTGTTACAGTCTTTATTTACACTATTTTGTTGTAGGCCTACTGGCCTAGATGTTTATGCAGTTTTAAAGCACCTTGGCTTTGTTCTGAATGCACTTTGTTGTAGTTATCCAACAGAGAAAAGAAAATGGACTTGACTTGGAATTAATGTACTGTATGCATTCAAAAGTGCTGAATAAATGTTTTATGGACCCATAATAGTGATTATTATTTAAGTTAAGTTTTGCCATAATCATTTATTTTTCCATAATCAGGCAGCTGAACAACATTGGTAAAAAATGTATACATTATATATATATTTCTATTAATCATTTTCGGGCATTCGGTTTTCGGCCAACCGTTTCCTATTTTCGGTATCGGTTTCGGCCAAGAATTTCCCATTCGGTGCACCCCTATTTGTAAGCATAAACATTATCTGCAATAGGCTAATGTTGACATGGCAGATTTATCACACACACACACAAAGTGCTTAAGTGAGAAAGACTGAACGTAAATCTGACCTTTGTTGTGTTGCCAGAATGCACTTCTAAAATGGGCAGAAATGTGTGAAAATCAATGTTTTCTCCCCTTGGGTCTGTTTCCCTCTCAGTCAGTGTGACAGACTCTGTAGCCAGCGCAGTGTTCCAGACCATGTTGACCGTGAGTCACAGAAAACGTCCGAAACTCTGCAAACAGCTTCTCAAACGCATCATGGGGTACCTGACGAGTCGTAGCGCCGCTCCAGGAGTGAGGTCAGAGAAGTGCCATTTCCACTTGAGTCCAGGAATAAGTCTCTACACCGTGACACGTTATGTAACTACTGTTTTCTTTTTGCCTTTTAGTCCCCTTCTGGTCTTTCTCAAAGACCAGGCCTCCAGCCACCTTGTTGAGATGATCATACAGCTTTCCCACAAGGCCCTCCTCCGGGACCTCTACAAGAACCACCTCAAGGGTCACCTGGTTGACCTCGCCCTCCATTCTATCGCCAACTTCCCCATCCAGAGGCTAACCGCAGCCTCGGCCAAACACACAATGGTTGGTCATTGTGTCTGCATGTCACACGGGGCAGGATTAAAGTAGCGTAATTGCAAGGACGACTCTTATTTTCCCCTCCTCTTTCTCCGTAGTTCTTGAAGTTGTTTGATGAGTTGATCCAAGGCGTGGAGGCCATCTTGGCCGCGGGACACATGGGTGTGATTGTCCAACTGGCCGAGAGCTGTGCAGAAAGTGGAGAGAAACAGGAAGACATGATTCAGTGCCTCCTCCGTGTAAGCGTCATCGTAAAGAAGATGTAACAGCCCCTCTGGGTCTTAAATCAACATAATAACATTTTGATGGATTTCTCCCTCTTTGTTTTGCCTCTCAGGCCTTCCACTGCGCTGAGCCCGGCACCCGCCACGTCAGCTGCCTCCCTCTCTTCATGTCTCTGATGACCTATGAGGTGTATTACCACTCTGAGACAGCAGAGGGCAACATCCAGACAGAGGTAAACGATCCAGAAGTGTCTAATGATCCAATCATTTGGCACTTGATTCTTGCAGTGTAATAATTATGGCTTTAATTCATTTAAAAAATAACGCAAAATAATCACACTACCAAGTTTGACTCCAACCTCCTCCAGTAAATAAGGCGCAGATTTTTACCATTATTATATTTACTTGTAATTTATGGGGTGATACAACACATATGTGTGGTGTTGTGATAAAGAAATGCATTACAAGCTTGTAAGAGAAATCTGAGGGTTTTGTACTTTATTATAACATGATTTATTGGCATGAACTCCGACCTTTTGCAGACACTAAGGTGGAGCATCGACCAACCACTTTGGACAACTGCAGCATATTTTGGTTTAATAAACTTTGTTCTCGTTCACTTCCAGGTCCCCCTGACCTCCATCTGTTACCATGGCTCCCGGCTGGTCCAGTCGCTGGCTAAGTTCAAGGAGCGCTCACTCCTCCTGAGCAGCCTGCGCACTCAGACCCCTGCTGACCTCCTGACGCTGGCCTCGGACCCCGCAGGCAGCCACGTCCTGCAGGCCCTCATCACCACCTCCAGCGACAAGGGGAGGGGCAAGATCCTGAAGAGACTGGAGGTACCACTACAGGGGCATTATGGGAATATTAAAGAAAAAAAAGCTGCCACAACATGAGAATCTTTCCTTTGAGCTGCTGGCAGTTACCATTCGCAGTTTCCTACGTCGGACCACTGATATAAACTGTTCTTATTTTTTGATGTATTGACAAAAGTCCCAATACCTACGTTTTGTGTATTTCGTTAAAAAACTATTTAATTTAATGAAAAGAAACGCAATACCATTACACATGTATTTTATGAAAATCTAAAAATGACAGGTAAATATGGATTATAAAGGACAACTAAAATCAAATGCAAACTTTTTTATAAAAAGATATATAATTTATTTCCCTGGCACTAAAGAATAATAAATAAAAAAAGAAAATCAACAGGAAGACATTACATTACATGTTACTTGTTAGACGCTTTTATCCAAAGGGACTTACATACTCAAAACTGTGGGCAATCCCCACAGGAGCAATTTGGGGTGAAAGTTGTCTCGCCCCAGGGCGACACAACGACATGCTGACCCTGCCAGTGCGGGTTGAACCTGTGCTTCCCCTGATCCGAAAAAAAAAGACATCTACATGTGGACATCAGCCAAATTGTTACTCTAAACCAGCGGGGGGTGGGTGAAGAGCCTTGCGCCTCGTTCAACTATCAGCATTGGAGGGCGGAGCCTCGCTGCGGACGCAGTGTCGCAACTCTACACAATGGCCGAATTTAACAAACAAATTTAAATAATGGTTAAACGGCATGGGGAATAAGGACGATCGCGGCCCGTTCTGTGATTCTCCGAGCACACAGTTATTGATATAGGAGTCAGATTTAGATGAGATCGCCTTGCTCCCTTTTAGAGATGATGAGAGGAGTGTGGCTTGTGCATGTGTGTTTGTGGATGGTTAGAGCTGACAGTAAGTAACGTGTGTATTGTTTCTGGAAGTGGAACGAGCGGATGCAGAACAGAAAACAAGAGGTCTGGTCGATGTATTTTGTGAAACAGAAGAACAACGTAAATAATGCAACGGCCCTCCAAAGAAGAGCTCGCTCAGTCTCCAGTCATTTAAGCTAAAGTGGGTTATTGAACTTGAAGCTTGTTGCTTCTTGCTCTCCTTGACTCACGGCCTCTGGGGAGCGACAGGAGAAGTTCAACACACAGATGGCCAGTCCGCGTCCCCTTGCAGCATATTATTTCGATGAGAGCATGAGCATGTTCGCCCACTGGGCTTTTGTTAACTAAATACACATAGCC
>NW_011333040.1:14730129-14742736 GCF_000735185.1 Notothenia coriiceps
TCACACACGTGCATCGCTCCACGCGGTGTGGCGGTTAAACAAAGATACACAGATGTGTGTCTTGTCCGAGAACTCCGGATCATGGTCCCGGCCAAGATCGGTTAAACGACGGGGATCTCACTCTAAAATCCGCTGTAAAATATACATTCTTATTTACTTTTTAGAGATGATTTCTGTTTATGTGACATTTTTGTCTTTGAATAATCTGGAGGTCTCTTTTCGCAAGACGCAGCGGTCTTAAATGGCGTATTAAGTCAGTTTTACCGGGTCTAAAAAATTTTCCGGCGTATAAATAGTTTTCCGGCGTATATAGGGGCGTAAAAAGGTGTGTTTTCACTCTTCTTTTTTTTCACTTTGAGCAGAACTGCACTGCAGTAGGTCGAGCGCGTAGTGTCTTACATTTGTTGTGATTTCTGCACTTGCACACCTCGAGTGTGCTACCTCTTTGTGTTCTTCTTTTTTAGATTAGGTAGAGTAAATGGCTGCTTGTAAAGGTGATTTCTGGCCCGTTTTTTCACCCCCCTTTGATAAGACGATGGGGCACGTTTGACACACCACCTCGTATCTCTTGTAGTTGCACTGCTGGGTGAATCTAAGTAAGTTTGTAAGCTTTTACGAAAGACGACGACGCCTTTCTTTCGGTTTGTTGAGTGCAAGTGGCTCCGTAGTTGGAGGTTTTGGGAAAGGCTCCCGATGTTCTTTGCTTCACTACATCGATGTTCTAACTTCGACCATTACCTTTTGTCTTACTCGCCCACCACACACACACACACACACACACACACACACACACACACACACACACACACACACACACACACACACACACACACACACACACACACACACACACACACCACACACACACACACAACACACACACACACACACCACACACACACACACACACACACACACACACACATAAATTATCGGGGGTTAACGAAAATGTTATTTATTTGGTAACTTACACAGAAATTAACTTATCATTTCCCCAAATTGCAATCACCGGGCTCCAACACACACTCTCTCTATTTAGTTCTGTCGGTTATAAATTTTTTTGTAAAATAACTAAAAGGGACTATAAATGCGTATAAACGTTGAAAGCCGTATAAAGTTCTTTGAAGGGGCGTTAAAGTGGCGTATTTTAGTGTACTTTTGCGAGGCGTACAAATTAGTGTATTAGTTCCTAAAATCGGGCGTAATTAGTTCCTTAAATCCGGCGTATTAGTTCGCTAAAAACGGGCGCAAAAAGACCTCCCAGGTTTGAACAACTGCATCCATTGGTCTGCAGTTTTACCGAAGTTTACAATAAAGTCATAACATACTTGTACAAACTTAACTCCCTACCTGCAGTGTAGGAGATCCCCCAGGCCCCGTTACAGAGTTCTAAAATCGTTTTAATCGTGGAAATAACTTGTATGTCATTTGTGTTTATGATGTTTAGGTGTATTGTGTTGTTAGTTTTTACTTCTCCCAGCCGGTGAATAATAATAAAAGCGTAGGTAGGTAAGGTACGAAGAGGGCGAATAGGCCACCAGCCCAGCGCCTCCATCGTCAAGGTCGTCTCTCGGGGTTTGAAAGAAAAGGGCACCGGTGTAGTTGGCGAGACTGACCCCCTAGGGTTTCCGCGAGGGAGTCCTGTCGCTTCTCGTATATTACGGCGAGGATGGACCAAATCCAGTAGTGGGGCGAACAGAGGAAGCCGGTCGACCTACACGGACCTTCGTGGAGGATCCCTCCCGGGCGTCCAGTCCGTAGGATGGATCCACCGGGGGCTTGCCGTGGGAGTTGGACCGACGGCACAAGCTGCCGCTTTCCTCCGTCGCGAGTTCGAGGCTCAGCGAGCGGACTACTGGTCTTGAAGGAGTGCGAGAGTAGGCGATTCCCTTCTGTGCTGGGTCGGTGGACCGCCTCTTTGGGTAGAGCCGCCTGAACATGGGCCGCTAGAGCAAGACAAGCCACGTAGGCTGCGTAGAGGAGTAGTGGTATCCACTTGGCCCATGGCCTTGCTTTTACCGTCGCCTTATTTCTGGTCTCTCGAAACCGGAAGACCGACGTCGAGAAAAGCGAGTGTGTGCCACGCAATTCTCTGACCGTCATTCGCGGAGGCGACGAGGCTAAGAGGTGGGTAGAGTGCCGAGGGTAACAAGCGGAGGTGAGCTCTTGTTCTGGGGCTCTATGCTGACACTTGAGGAAGTCGAACCCATGTCCTTCGACGGTAAGCCGGATGAACCTCACCTGTCAGGGTAGCCAAAGGACGATCAAGTAAAATTTGTTTTCTTTTTTGTTATATATATAAAAAAAACCATGGACCGACCGCGGGCGATCGTCGCCGCGAGTATAAAGTCGTCGCCGCGGGACGCGCGGTGATAAACATGGATGATGGCCCCTTTTCGACTCCGAAAATAGTTGAACCAAAAGGATCCGACGTGAAACAGATGTCGAAAGATATTTGTTCACCGTTATAGTAGCTGTGTGTTCAAAAGTAGCCGTAGTTTAATTTATTATCGAGCGAGAACACACAGAGAAAGAACAAAGGCAAGAAAATCTCGAGAGTGGTGTTTGGCCGGTCGATCGCGTCGTCTTCTTTTTCTCCTCCTCCCCCCCCACAACTTCCGGGTCCACGACAGAAATACACGGTCCAAACAGCTCTCGCGTCGTAACGTTCAATTAGCCGTTGTACAGCGTGCCCGAGGTGTCACCAGCCGCGTCCGTGAAGATGTGCACCGACAGTCCGAACAGAGCTCGGGACCGCGTGACTCTGGTGGCAGCCATGGCTTGTGTGTGTGGGCTTTTATACCCGCCTCATAGCCTAGTTGCATTGGACAAGAGACTGTAAGCCACTTTCGGCTTCCCGGAAAAATCGGTAAAAGCCGGCTATTAAAGCCACGGCTTAAGCCACCGTAGGGATTTTAGTTTTGTAAATCGTTTTTTGCCGTTAATTGACGTTACACTACGCACACACACACAAGCATGACCTCCCAGAGTCACGCCCGTCCCAGCTCTGTCGGACCTGTCGTGCACATCTTCACACCGCCTGGTGCACCCTCGCACCTCGTACAACCTACTTCGAGACGTTACGACCGAGAGTGTTTGGACTGTATGTCTCCGTCGTGGACCCCGGGACGGGTTGTGGGGGGGCAGGAGGAGAAGAAGAAGACACCATCGACCGGCAAACACTCTCGAGATTTTCTTTGCTTTGTGTTCTCTCTCGTGTCGTCTCGCTCAATAATAACATTATAGACTAGGCTACTTTGAAACAAATGATAACGCGTTAAAAATAATTTTTCAGTCTGTTTCACGTGATTTTTCGGTAACTCATTTTCGAGTCACAAAAGTGGATATATGTTTATCACCGCCGCCCGTCGCGGCGACCGACTGTTATGACTCGCGCGACATCCGGGGCTCGGTCGCATGCTTTTTTATACATAATGAAAAAAAAGGAAAAGAATTTTATTATCGTCCTTTCGGCTGGGGTGGGGTATAACCTGACAGTGAGGTTCATCCCTTACTCAGCGAATGCGTTCACTTCCTCAAGTCATACGACGCCCCAGAACAAGAGCTCACTCTTGTTACCTCGGCAACTCTACCAACCCTCTTAGCCTCGTCGCCCTCCGCCTATCAACCGTCAGAGAAATTGGCTGCGCACACACTTGCTTTTCGCCTCCGACTCGGTTCTTCCGTTGTCGAGAGTTTACACGATCGGCGCGGTAATAAGCAAGCGATGGGAGCCGGATGACAGCGTACTTCCTACCCAATGTACTGTCTTTTCTTGCTCTAGTCGCCCATCGTTCGCCCGGGGCTTCCTACCCAAAAAGAGGGCGTCCACGGACCACGAGAGAATCCCTATTCCACTCTTCAAGCCGAGTAGTCCCTCGCCTTCGAGCCTCAACTCGGCGAAGGAAGGAGCCGCAGCTTTTCCTCGTCAACTCCACCAGCCCGTGGATCAATCCACGGTGGACCCGGCCGGAGGGATGCCCCTCCACAAGGGTCCTGTAGGTCGACCCTCTTCTGGTCCCCATCTGTCATCTTTGGTTCTACCTTCCCTTGAATGTACATGAATGCGACACGACCCTCGCGGAACCTAAGGGGTCAGTCTCGACCAACTACACCGAGTCCCTTTTCTTTCAAACCCCGAGAGACGACCTTGACGATCGGAGGCAGCGGGGCTGTGGCCTATTTCGCCCTCTGGTCTACCTACGCTACCTGACCTTTATTATTATTCGAACCGCTGAGAGAAAGTAAAAACTAACAAACGAATAGCACCTTAAACATTCAGTAAACACTAATGACATACTAGTTTAATTTCCACATAAAAAACCGGATTTTAGAACTCTGTAACCGGGGCTTGGTGGGGATGGCTCCTACACTGCAGTAGGGGTTTAAAGTTTGACAAGTATGTGTATGACTTATGTAAACTCGGTAATAACTGCAGACAATCGGATGCTAGTTTGTTCAAACTGGCGTTAGGTCTTTTGCGCCCGTTTTTTTAGGAACCTAAACGCCGGATTTTAATGGATACTAATACGCCCGATTTTAGCGAACTAATACACTAATTACGCCCCAAAAGTACACTAAAAATACGCCAACTTTTAACGCCTTCAAAGCTTGTTATACGCCTTTCAACGCTTTATACGATTTATAGTCTTTTTATTATTTACAAAAAAAATTTATAACCCGACAGAATAAAAGAGAGAGTGTGTGTTGGACGGTGATTGCAATTTGGGGAAATATAAGTTAATTTGTGTAGTACAAGATAAATAAACATTTTCGTTAACCCGAATAAAAATTTGTGTGTCGTGTGTGTGTGTGTGTGTGTGGTGTGTTGTTGTGGTGTGTGTTGTGTTGGTGTGTGTGTGTGTGTGTGTGTGTGTGTGTGTGTGTGTGTGTGTGTGTGTGTTGTGTGTTGTGTGTGTGTGTGTGTGTGGTGTGTGTGGTGTGTGTGGGTGGTGCGGAGTAAGACAAAAGGTAAATCGGTCGAGTAGAACATCCGATGAGTGAAGCAAAGACATTCGCGAGCTTTCCAAAAAACCTCCAAACACGCGAGCCACTTGCACTCAACTAAACCGAAAGAAAAGGCGTCGTGTCTTTCCGTAAAACTTACAAAACTACTTAGATCACCCAGCGGTGCACTTTACAAGAGATACGAGGTTGGGTGTCAACGTGCCCACGTCTTATCAAAGGGGGGTGAAAAACGGGGCCAGAAATCACCTTACAAGCAGCCATTTGCTCTACCTAATCTAAAAAAGAAGAACCACAAAAGAGATAGCACACTCGAGGTGTGCAGTAGATTATCATCCAACAAATGTAAGACACTACGCGCTCG
The DNA here is from genome assembly GCF_000735185.1 of Notothenia coriiceps. Taxonomy (NCBI): domain Eukaryota; kingdom Metazoa; phylum Chordata; class Actinopteri; order Perciformes; family Nototheniidae; genus Notothenia; species Notothenia coriiceps. Next base: position 14,735,459 of record NW_011333040.1, read on the forward strand.
ACTACCTGGCAGTGCAGTTCTTGCTCAAGTGAAAAAAAAGAAGAGCTGAAACACACCTTTTTACGCCCCTAATACGCCGGAAACTATTTATACCGCCGGAAAATTTTAGACCCGGTAAAACGTACTAATACGCCATTAAGACGCTAAGCGTCTTTACGAAAAAGAGACCTCCCAAGATTTCAAAGACAAAAATGTCACATTAACAGAAATCATCTCTAAAAAGTTAAATAAGAAATCGTATATTGTTACAGCCCGGATTTTAGAGTGATTCCCGTCGTTAACCGATCTGGCCGGACCAATGATCCGGAGTTCGAAAGAACACATCTGTTGTATCTTTGTTTTAACCGCCCCTGCGTGAAGCGTGCACGTGTGATTTTTTAAGGTGCACGAGGCGCGAGTGTAACACGACCCGGGTGCACGGAAGCGTGGCGACGATACTGAGGTAGGATCCCCTTTGTGACTTCGACTATGTTTTAACTAGTTTATTTTTTCTGTTATGATTGGTGGGGAGGAAAGGGTCCATCATATGTCTGGAACAAAATTGAAATCGGTACTAATGTTCCGGTCATCGTCTTCTGGACTCTCAAGTATTCAATCTCTTGCTACCACGAACTCAGGAGTGATTGTGATTCTTTCACCTAACGTAGTGAAGTTTTGAAATGTGACCGAAGGACAGGCAGATGATGTGTCAATTTGACTCGGGCCCAGTAGTCCTCTGTGCACCTCGACACAAAGAAGTAGAGTTGAACATGGTACAAAGGACCACCGATGTTTCGAAACAAGGTGATGTCTAGCCTTTACTGTCGAGAATGACCTATAGACAGCCTGACGTGAGAGGTGGTGCACCGGCGGTGTGACCAGTGTACTGTGGCGGAAATCGAGGCTAGGCCTGAGAGGCGGGTCAAGCCGGTCGTGGAGCCGGTGGACCAGCCCGAACGTCTCGCCCTCGTCGGCGACGTCCCACTTCGAAGGACATGCCAGGTAGCGGTGGTGTCGTCGAAAGGGAAAGTGGAGACACTCGTGCAAGAGGTGTTTGTAGAGACATCCTCTTTATTTATTGTTTTGTACTCAAGCGTGTTTACTACCTCGAAATCTTCAACAACAAACTGACTTTATACTTGTTAAGAAGTTGGCAAGCTAACCACTAGATACAATTGAGATGTAAATGACTTAACCGGTGTCGTCTAATAAGTTCTCACGTGAGACTATCAGACAATGAAATAAACTAATATACAATAATATGTATTAACAATAACTGGTATGATAGTACTATTTATGTGAAATTTAATAAATTTACGAAATCTTTGAGTCAAAACATAACGTTGTGTCTAACCTGTTTGCACATAAAAAACATCCCTACGAGGCTAGCGGCCTTAGTCATAGCCGGCAATGGCTCAAAAGTTCGAACCAAGGTCTGCTTTATCGATTCACACAGAGCAGATTGAGAACACAACGAAGCGAGCGAGTGGCCATGGGAGAGTCGCCCGCCTCGACCGTCCTGAAAGACGAAGTTGTTGAACGTATGGCGATAAAATATCAGAAAAAGCCTGGGAATTTTATGACGTCTTGGCCACTTTCTGTAAACCGCTCGAAACAAAACGCGTGTTCTCTTTTCACAGTACATAATGCAGTTACAACTAGCCAGAAGAGGCTAGCCGGTAAATATCTCTCGTGGCTGCTAGCCGTCTCTCACTATAGCCGCAGGTAGCCTCCGTAGGGATTAATAAAACATATAGGAAATCACAATATTATAACTTATTGTATTAGTATTCCGCGGTACGTATTTATTTTCCAATTTAATGTGTTTTTTGTGAAAAGTAATTCCGTACCCTACCATACTTTTACTAAAGTCTAAAATTGCGACAATTTTATTAACATTTCATTTTATTTTTCCAATTAGTTGTATAAAATTACGTAGAGGATATAGAAAATTTATAGAATCTAATAAGTTTATATCATTTCATTAGACATAAATTTCCAAAAAAAAAATTTTCATCGTTGTAACAAGCTCAGACAAGAAAAAAACTGTGCTAATTATATCGTGTATATAATCCGGAAAACGGTTTCTTCCGTTGAGTGAGGTTTCACTGACTCATTACGAAACGAAATAAACGAAGTAGAGGATGAACAAAGTAGACTTTATAATTTAGTAAGAACAAACTTGTCACTACAGTTTGAAAGGTTTGTGTGTCCGTCCCCTAAAAAGAGGGGTCACGGAGACGAACTTATCTTGACGACTTAGTATTAGAGAATGGAGAGGGAGCGACAGACGTTTCGGAAAAGAGGCTCAGAAAGGGGCGAGCCGCCTTCATCGGTGTGAGTCCCGCAAGATCTTCGAAGGACGGCGGCAGAGGGACAAGAGGGAAAAGCGTGGAGGGGAGGAGAAGAAGAGAGAGGAAGAAGTAGAAATGACACACAGAGGAGAAACACTGGGGGAAAGACACTGTAGGACAGAGACACAAGCCGGTTGTACCGAACCTGGAAAGTGGTACCTCCAACGTTCCTTTTACAGAACCACAAGACCGCTTTGACTCTTCCTTTACTTTCTTAATAATCCTAAACTTTCAGTTGTGATGTCAAAGTATAAAATTTAACAAACCAACTGACACACAAAATTATTCCTTACTTTATTTGTTTGTCCTGTTGTTGAAATTACTTATATGTAACTTTGATACGACCCGGTCATTTAGAATAATAAATCTTAACCAGTATATCGTCGAACAAATTTGCATATGTCAGATACCAAATTTGTTTCCTAACGTGTAGTAAACTTTATTTTTCTAAAAAATTCCACGTGCTCCGCGCTCACATTGTGCTGGGCCCACGTGCCTTCGCACCGCTGCTATGACTCCATCCTAGGGGAAACACTGAAGCTGATACAAAATTGATCAAATAAAAAAGACAATACTAACCACCCCTCCTTTCCCAGGTAGTATACAGACCTTGTTTTAACTTTAGCCATGATTACAAGGCCAGTAGCAGAAGACCTGAGAGTTCATAAGTTAGAGAACGATGGTGCTTGAGTCCTCACTAACACTAAGAAAGTGGATTGCATCACTTCAAAACTTTACACTGGCTTCCTGTCCGTCTACTACACAGTTAAACTGAGCCCGGGTCATCAGGAGACACGTGGAGCTGTGTTTCTTCATCTCAACTTGTACCATGTTTCCTGGTGGCTACAAAGCTTTGTTCCACTACAGATCGGAAATGACAGCTCTTACTGGATATCTGTCGGACTGCACTCTCCACCACGTGGCCGCCACACTGGTCACATGACACCGCCTTTAGCTCCGATCCGGACTCTCCGCCCAGTTCGGCCAGCACCTCGGCCACCTGGTCGGGCTTGCAGAGCGGGAGCAGCCGCTGCAGGGTGAAGCTTCCTGTACGGTCCATCGCCACCACAGCAGCTTTCCCTTTCACCTCTGTGAGCACGTTCTCCACAAACATCTCTGTAGGAGAAATAAATAACAAAACATGAGTTCGCACAAATGATGGAGCTTTAGAAGTTGTTGTTTGACTGAAATATGAACAATTCTTCAACCGTTCGATTGGTGATCTATGTTAACTCTACATTTACTGAATTGGCCACAGCAGATTATTCAAGAGTGCACTCTGATAGTCTGTTACTTTATTTGATTATATGTTATTATACATAATTGTTATTGACCATACTATCATGATAAATACACTTTAAATTATTTAAATGCTTTAGAAACTCAGTTTTGTATTGCAACACAGATTGGACAAACGTGTATTTTTTGTAGGGATGCTCCGATCGCCGGAATCAGTATCGGCCGATACCGAGTTTAGCTTGTTCCAGACGAAATAGCTAAGTGTGTTAGGTCTAACTCTTGTGTGCTTCGCTCCGCTCACCGGTACCTCTCAGCGGGCGGAGCTGCAGGATTTCTGCTTCACACACGTTGCATACCGCTATTTTATAGTCTTTTTCGGACACCTTAAAATACTGCCAGACCGGTGAAGACATTTTGGCGAGCTTGTTTTGCCGCACACAGAGAAAAGTGTCATGTATTTTACGTCATGTGATCGGCTCTCCCGATCGGCATTTATAGAGAGCACCGACCGATCGGCAGAGAGTGAATATCGGCCGATCCATCGGAGCATCCCTAATTATTTTGTATATCCTTTATGTGTTAAATATTGAATAACATAATCATAAAGGCGCCATGCATAAATAAAAGGTTAAATACACAAAAAACACATTTTCATTAGGCATGGGATGGTATGAAAATGACTTTTCAGATTTAACCTGTCTAAAATAATTGTTAAAGTAAAAATAAAAGGTTAATCAACATATTTATAATGCATCCCCTATATCTTTTAAATATCCTTTAGATATTCAAATATAGTAAAGTAATCATGTATTAAAGGTTTTTTTTTAAAAGTAGCAACATTGTTCGAGTCTGTTCTTTTTTTGACACGATAATATACACATATATTAGGCACTTTTGCACAAAGAGCAACTCACTCCAAAGTGACCTGATAACTTGCTTTGCTTTATTGCTTCATCTCCTACTTGTTTCATCTGAATATTATAATCATTCCTGTTTGAACAGTGATGTCAACTTCCACCACACACATTGGCAGGGGATTTTTCTCCCAGTCCTCTGCTTGATCAGAACTGCTGAATCATAATCTCTTACCTCTCTCCTCGCTGTCTGCAAAGCCTTCTCCGAGTCTTTCCCCGACTCGGCGGAAGTAGCCCACACTCAGGGCGTCTAGAAGCTTCCTGCCGCCGTCTCCCTGTTCTCCTTTCGCACCTCCCCTCCTCTTCTTCTCTCCTCCTTCTTCATCTTCACCTGTGTGTCTCCTCTTTGTGACCCCCCCTTTCTGTGACATCCTGTCCTCTGTGTTCGCCAACATAGCTTGGACCTTACACCATGGAGGTTGCAAGGAAAATGTCTTGGTGTTCTGGCAGAAACTGAGAAGGAAAACGTGAAAGAATTATTAGGATTTGAAGGTCAACACTACAGTTTCATATTTTAAATTGTTGGTTGACTGTGTGTTTTAATAGGAAATGAAATAAACAAACAGGACACAACTTTAAATGAATATAATTGAAACTATGCTGCCAGTAAAATCTTAATTATTTAGAATTGTCATTATAGCAGCTTGTTTAAACGTATACAGTCTATGGTTTAAACAAAGGCATTGCACATCATTTGAAATAAAAAAGAATAGAAAATAACCAAACATAAAATATAAACATCTCAAATAAAAAAATAGAACTAAACTAAAAAGTAAAATATAAAATGTAAAAGTGGACCGTGACACTTGAAGGACCAAATTACAGCTAATAGTCTACAATTTAAAAGTAGGATATAATTCACATTAGGTGTGCAAAGAATGGCATATAAATGTACAGTGCTAAGAAGGTCCACAAGGAATTTGAGTAACAGATATACGCCGAATTAACTACTGTCTACCAATGATTCAGAAACGCCATAAGTCTTGCCGATACGTGCTAGCAAGTTATTTTAACATATTCTTCAATAGGAGTGTGGCTTGTTAAAGACGAGGCTGTAGCTGAGAATGATTCTGTGCCAACTTCCGGAGGCACACGCCAGCTCGATGTGTTGAAAACATTAAGCACACTTTGTTCAAAATGTGTATCGAAACAAACTTAGTTTATGGATGGCAAATTCATTTTAGTTTAACTCACGTGTGAAATGTGGAGACCTAACAGTGATGTTGTGGACGCCCAGTGATGACGTAGAGCTACTTTTCTTCGTCTTCTTTTTGGAACATGGCAAACAGCATCTAGGTGCATACCGCCACCTACTGTACAAGAGGGTGTATCAGCATCAGTGTTGTGAGGGTAACTTTAAAATTGTATCTGAAATACATTTGCTAGTTATCTGGAAAAAATGGAATCAGTAACCTGATCTTAGTATCAAAATGTAATTTAACCTCATAACTTTCCGTTATGTTTGGATTAGCTTGAACTCAAATGAAACGCCAATAAATGAAAGAGAAAATAAATATCAGAATCAGTTTTATTGCCAAGTAAGTTAACACATATGAGGAATATCTATGTCTTAGTGTTTTTGGTGCAAAAATAAACATACATACATCAAAAATAAAACAGTAATACATTTTATTTATAGAGCGCTTTTCTGAAAACTCAAAGACACTTTAGAGCACATGTGTCAAACTCAAGGCCCGGGGGCCAAATCATGCCCTTGGTGGATTTAATTTCGGCCCGCAGGATGCTTTCTAATTACTATTAGATCTGGCCCGCCGGTATATTGCACGCACACCTTCACTCCATCCTGAGGGTTTCCTCAGCTCAGAGCCTGACCCCAAACATTGATGGGCTTGCACCTAAGATAAGATGCCAAGTATCTGGCTTGAACTAGCATCACAGAGCAGCACACTGAGTTTCAATGGATGTTTCCTTCTGCACTTTTTTTCTTGCGACAACAGGGCATGTTTGTTTTTTTCTTTGAGGGAAATAGTTTTTTGAAGCTGTTGTTGGCCTGTGGAAAAATGTGATCATAAGAAATGACTCCGGAAGATGTCCAATTCTTCGGGTGGGAACAGTTTGATTAAGTCAGTCAATTTCAACTTTTTTCAAGATAGTTTAGATTTCAACTATTCTTTTCCGGTTATTGAATAAAGTATTGTGTGACTTTATTTGGGGATAAAGAGGACACTATTCTTTAGACTTGAGAAGACAAATCTCTTCTGGACGATTGTTTTATTTACTTTTGGATTCCTCTCGGACAACTATCGGACAGGCAAAAAGAATTTCGTATAAGTTTAATAGTTCGTATTAAAATGGATGTAAACTAACAAAACACTGAATATTGAATTTAAATACTCCGTTATAATGGAGTGGAGTGGAGTCACCGGGTCGGGAAGCATATAAAAGAGACCACCGGGAGATGACCTTTTCAAACCTGTGGGGACATAATGACATCGTATTTTATATGAGTTTTAATTTCATGAGTATATGAGTAGTCTTATTATATCCATAATATTAATACATACATAATTTACAATTACACAGGTGAATTACAACTAAATCCATGTAAAAAATAGTAAATATGCAGATTTCGTTCCCACAGTTTGAGTTGTGTGTCACCCGGTTTTTAGTCATGTCAGGCTCCCGGCCTGACCAAGTTACAAATAGACGTTTTGAATAACTTTAATTTAATAAACGTGTATATTTGGACCTTGATTGTTTCGAATTTAATAACGGATATTTTTGTTGAATTTGTAATTATTAGTCAACGGTAAGTAAAGAATACCGAGATA
>NW_011333040.1:14742766-14748904 GCF_000735185.1 Notothenia coriiceps
GTGTGAGTGTGAGTGTGAGTGTGAGTGTGAGTGTGTGTGTGTGTGTGTGTGTGTGTGTGTGTGTGTGTGTGTGTGTGTGTGTGTGTGTGTGTGTGTGTGTGTGTGTGTGTGTGTGTGTGTGTGTGGCAGGGGGCCTCAAAAGGGGAAGTAGGGCTTTGTGAAGAAGAAGGTTCAAATAGGAACCCCAAACATTCTCCCCCAAGGAGAGTGCAGGTCTAAACCGTCTAAACTAGCCCTCTCAATGAACACACAGTACACACACACACATCTGATGCACAAAAGTAGTGTTACTATACTGAGATAATATATAAAGAGAACCAAAAGCGTTTCAATATAAACGCTAAACCTAACCAAGAGAGAGAACAGCTGCTCCGTGGGTATTGATTGACTGGTAACAAAAACAGGATTTTATTTCTATACCATGTGAAAAACAAACACACATACAAACAAACACAAATGCATTCAGACTTTGTACTACATTGTGTGGTTTTTATATTAAACAAAAATCAATTTCTCCATCCACTCTCACATTCCCCTCTCCCACATTTCAACGAATTACAAGCAGCTCTGACCCAAGTCTTTTCTTTCCCTTTCTGTAATCCTCACACACATATTTTATTCTGACCTCTACGTGCCTGCCAAACACAAACTATACAATAATAATACTTGAAAAAAAAAAATGCATCAGTCCATCTTTCTTTATGTCATTGTGAGGCAGAGAAGCAAAGGTGCAGACAGAACGAACGATCCTCTGTCAGGCCTGTGCCACAGTTTCACAATTTTTATTATTTTCCACTACAGAGAAAGTCAGACTTGGAAAAGAAAACTGGAGAAAGATGATTTGTCTATGGTCCAACAGACTAACGCCCAAACCAAAGCATCCCCTCCCAATCATTCCTTTCTACTGTCTAATGAAGCAACACCAAGTTAAATACGTGTCATTTAAAACACAACAGGAGGCCTTGCGACCGTGCTACATGCATTCGGCCCTCAGTCTTTCTTGAGGAGGAGAGCTGGAGTATCAGAGAGCGGGATTGTTAAAAAGCCCCTTCAAGTTAGTCACAGACACAAGCAGGGGCCTGCTATGCAAACCAGACGGGCCAAAACACAGACAGGAGTTCAATGAGAAGAGATATCTGACAGTATTAGGGATCAGAGGATTGTCTGTGTTCAAAAGCCCTCAAGTAAGAGAGGTCATTATATATTTGTTTAGATTGTACAAACAGTGGAAGCATACTTTGAATGAGGATTCAAGAGTAAAACTTTAAGACTGAACATGTAAAAGGAGTGAGGGCGTCTGTGTGTGTCTGACAGAGAGTTTGGGCTCTATCATTACAGTATGTCTGCCAAACGTATTTGTCTGGATGAGACCCAGGCTGCTGAGAGCGCAAATCACTGCACTCTGCACACACACACACACACACACACACACACACACACACACACACACACACACACACACACACACACACACACACACACACACACACACACACGAGACAGTTTTATGAAATCACTGTAGAGGCAGTGAACAAATAGTATTCCTGAAATTTAGAGTAGGTCACGTGCAATCATGCAGACATCCATTTAGAGCTGCAACACTTCCTGTAGTCATGTAAAATTATAGCTAACCATTTTTGATAATCAGCTCATAAAGGCAGAATGCAAAAACCAACTTGTACCAGCTTTAAAATGTCAAGATGATTTTTTGGCTTTACTCTGTCAAATTTCAAAATGTCTTCCACTCTCTGCCTTTCAGCTGTGTGTGTGTATCTCGTCTCCTTTGGATATTTCTCACACTCCCTCCAGTACACATCTCTCTGCTTCACGTTATTAATGATGTCCTCCTCTCTAACTCGTTGCACTTTACACTGATATGGCACGAGAGCCCCTCCACAGATCCACAACCAGCTGCTCCTCCTGCGCTCTTCAAATCTCTCAGGAAAGTTGGCTGTGTGTGAATAGCTCACCACCTCATTAGGAACAAAAGAGGAACTTGAAGGACTACTGGACACATGGAAACACACACACACGCTGTGTAACCCCTTAGGAAGGTGTTAAGGGCAGAGAAGAGGATGTTTTTGTGCTTCTGAGCAGATGAGGGAAAATAGTGACTCACATCTTTTCTTATCCTTACATTTTTCCTGGTTTTAAAAGCTTGGCCTTATAAGGCTAACAGGCAGTCCTGACCACACACACACACACACACACACACACACACACACACACACACACACACACACACACACACACACACACACACACACACACACACATCACAGAAGACAACAGGACACACACATTAATCTAATCTAATGTAATGTGCAACGACAGCTGACCTGGATTCAGTCAGTTAACAGTTTATTTCTGCTACCACCTACAATACAGCTTCCAACAACAAACTAAGAGAGAGTTAAATGCACACACATCGAAAAAAAACAAGGAGATTTGGACTTTAAAATACGCAAATAAAAAAGGCATATTTTATACTTTCACTTTTGGAGTCGAGGAAATAAAGTAGATGGAAATGAGTTCTGTATTCGGAACGGTGTGCTGAACATTAATGAGCCATATCAGTGATATCAATGTGTGATAAATGAGAACTTGATTGCTGTTGAGTTCGTTTCAACAGATCAGTCACAGATCAGTCGGTTTTTCAATGCACGCTTCAATAAACCTGTTCAGTTGAGGATTTACAAATCAGTTTTTGAAATGGTACTGCGGCTGCACTACAATTAGGCATTTCGCTCCTTTAACAGCGTCAGATTAAGATCAAAATCAATGCAGCAGAACAAGAGATATTTTGTATTACATGCATTCTTCTAACCTGCCGAAACCTGGAAAGGAAAACCTACGGATTCACAATCAGATATACTTATTGCTCTAGACATGAGGACACCATCAAGTCCCAGTGAACACACAGAATGACAAACACGACCCGACCAAAACAAACTCATAACTAGAATTACTGCCTTTCGGTTTAACTCCACCAACCGGACAAGATGCATCCATATCATTCTGTAATAGCTTTTTCCCCCATGCTATCAGACTGCTGAATATTAAGTAGACCAGTAACATAGACATTACATTACGCTGTGTAAAGCCCACATATTTTCTATATAGTATGTCTATTTTATTTATATGTATAGTAAGTAGAGATGTCCCGATCCGATCACGTGATTGGGGATCGGAGCCGATCACGTGATTTTCAAAAGATCGGAATCGGGAGAAAAAAATCGGGGATCGGGATTTTTTTTTTTATAAATACTTTTTTTTTTTTTTTAAATGTCAATGTTACAAAACAAAAATGACCATGTTCAAGTCTTAAAGTCATCCTGAGGCCTTAGTTTTGGTTTCAAATTACACAACATCATGTATCTGTTGCTTCTTTGGGGCTTGTTTTCATAGACCTGGTTGCTTATTTCTCTCAAATCTGGCAACAGAGTGGGCAGGGCGCAGTGTCTAATTGTAGCAGTAAGCTAACGAGTACTGACAAGCTTGATTTTGTTTTGATCCAATGCTGCACAACTGAACTGATCCAATGCTGCTGTGAAAAAAGGAAGCTATATCCATGTTGGATAGAATATCCAATTTAAATAAAAAAATAACCTTAAGGGACAACTTGAATGCTTTTTTTCCTCTTAATGCATTGCATAAAGATCGGATCGGGAAAAATCGGTATCGGCAAATTGTCAAAATCAAATGATCGGAATCGGACCGGGAGCAAAAAAAGGTGATCGGGACATCCTTAATAGTAAGTCTTTATATTTTAAACGCACACTTTATCTTTAATTTTATTAGCACCACGTCACTATTATTTATTTATATGAACAATTTTAGCAAGTTTTTATATTGTCCTGTTCCTGTAAGCCAGTACAACGAAATTTCGTTTTAATAGTACACTCTGTGTCTTGTTGAAATGACTATAAAGTATGTCTAAGTCTAAGTCAATAAGGTCATTATTATCTCACAAATCATTTACTATTAATAGACAGGCCAAGGCTTGGTTTAGTGAGATCACGCTGACCTTAAAAGGAAGACAGTTCATCAAGTCCAGATGGATGTTTGCGCCACATTTTAAGAAATTCCCTCATGGTGTTCTTATGTTATGCATTCAAGAGAAAGGGACAAATAAAGTGCAAACCTTACGCCTCCTGCCATGGCTGTCCCCTTAGCGAGTAATAGCCCGATCAAATTAAGAATTAATCAAAATAAACTATAAAGTAAATTAGGATAAAAACAGTCAATCCTTCAGAAAGATGGACCTCGTCGGGGGAATACCCACAATGCAACTTGGAGAGATTAGTTTGACATATTATATGTTATACAGACAGTAAAGAAAACACTTATCTAAAAATAATCCAACTGTAAAATGAGGCAATCCTATTATGATGTATTTGTTTAACTGCAGAGAGTTATCTGGTGAAGATTTATCATTATGACAAAAATAGCTATTATGACCAGCAGAAAGGGTAGAACACAACTCATATTGAAGTGTTGAGTTTTCAGGCCCACTTAGAGCCCAAAAAGGAAGGAAAGTAGACCAAGACTGGACAACATGGAGCCAGAACCAGACCCACTGCTGGTAAGAGCCTCAGTGGCTTTTTCCAAAACGTTCTGGAAACAGACATTCCTCACATACCTCAGTACTCCAACACTAACGGACATCATTCAAAGTAATGTGCGCTCAAAAGAAATTGCAATACACAGACACAGTCACACACTTGTCAAACGACCGTGGAAATAAGCAGCAAAGTGACAAGATGACGGGTCTGCCCACCAGCAGCTGATGATGGATCGTGCAGACGGTTAAGTGCAAATGTATTCTGATGTCGAGTGGGCAGCAGGTGTGGCTGTGAAATGACAGCATAAATATTTGTACACACACACACACACACACACACACACACACACACACACACACACACACACACACACACACACACACACACACACACACACACACACACACACACACACAGAGGAGGAGATGGAGCAGGCACTGTCATGACAGATATCGTCAACTGCCTGCCTTACAGTGTCCAACAACTTTCTCATTTGGTGAACCAATAACATCCAAAAGAGGTCAAACTCAAAGCTGCAAAAATACATTAAACTACTGCAGCCTTCAAGGAGAACATAAGCAAGTTTCTTCGCTTGCATTCATTTCTTAATCTTTACATAAATATAACTAATAACATACGTAAGAGATTGTATGATAAAATCCAGTGAATTGTGTTTTAAATAACAGTAATTCTAAGGGAATGACGCAAATATCAGTAAAATATTTTAGGTACATTTTTTTGTCTGTTGTTCTTTAGTCATTCCAAGCTATCCTTACGAAGGGTATTGCAAGTGTCTATGTCGTATGGATATGTGAAAAAGGAGCATGCAGTATTGATGTCTTATAGAGTTCTTCTAGTCCAGAGTCCACATCATTAACACGTCTGGCTTCTCAGTAAATGTAGTCTAGACGTCCAGAAGTAGCTTCTTAAAGACGTCTCATCAGTGACACACAGTATATACAATGTCACCAGAAGACGTATAAAAAAAACATGTCATTTTCACTTCCCAGAAAAAGTCTCCTGTACGTCCAAACACACCGTCTTTGAGACATGTTTGTGCTTACTGGGCTGTTACATGTAGGCAGCAGGAATATGTGTTTATAAAGAAAGAAAGTAAAGTTCGCAGCAGCCTCCCCCACACTCTGGAACTCCCTCCCCAGCCACGTCAGATCCACCAACACTCTCACATCATTCAAACAATCCCTCAAAACTCACCTTTTCACTCTTGCCTTCAACTCCTAATCAACTATCCCCTTGCCCTTATTCCTCCTAGCTTAGCACTTTCTACTTTTGTCGTTATTTTGTTTTACTTGCTTGTAAGCGCTTTGAGCATCAGGAAAAGCGCTTTATAAATGTAATGTATTATTATTATTATTATTATTATTAAAGTAGAGATCTCCAGATTTTAACAACAATCCATATAAGAGCATTTTTAGACTGGAGAGCGCAAGCTAGACTAACTAGTCTGAGAGCTGTGTGTGTGTGTGTGTGTGTGTGTGTGTGTGTGTGTGTGTGTGTGTGTGTGTGTGTGTGTGTGTGTGTGTGTGTGTGTGTGTGTGTGTGTGTGTGTGTA
>NW_011333040.1:14748941-14756386 GCF_000735185.1 Notothenia coriiceps
CCCGTAGTTTCAGACCATCTACAAGCTGATGCTGACAGCCCCGCTCCTGCTGCCCGCTTGCGGCAGACCACACTTCCACGCTCACCGGCAGGCACCGACTGGCCATCGGGAGGGTATGTGTGGCGCGAGAGAGAGCGAGAGACCTTACGTGTATTGTTGGTGCTAGCTAGCTGCGCTAACAGATATAAGGAGCTGTTTAAATGAAAACAGAGGCACACACACACACACACACACGCACACACACACACACACAACCACACACAACCACATCTAAATCAGGACTTTGTGGTGCGGCGTGTTCGTCATCCCCACTGCAGCCTTAAAATCTCGACCAATCACGTCGGTTCGAGCCAGAGCAGAGGAATGCCATAATCCAAATGCACCTAATAATCATTTTCATTATGATTATTTTCTTAACTAGACATTATGATAATTATATTAGCAATTACATTAGTCAGATGTCTATGATCGGATATTTCCCACTGGCTTCTACTACGCCTGACATTATTTCCTTTACAAATGAAGCCAAACATTATTTTAATACTGTGCACAAAAGTGAGAGCACATATTTCCAGCATGGTCCTCGAATGTAAAAAGACATTGAAAGCAAAACAAGTACATCTTAAAACGACCTTCTTACTGCATCAGTGCAAATAAAACCAAATATATGTACACCTATTTATAGCATATTTAACAGAAGGCTGTTAGTGCGACACCAGTCTGTTGAAAAAGGAAGAAATATGCTCGCTGCATCTGGAACCCAGCCAAACACGAGAAGATATGTTATGATATAAAACAAATAGAAACCACAAATGCTCCCTTTTCAAAATCTGGAACAAAGGATTATTCTGCATCGATTGGCACTTTTGCTTATTTAATGACACTTTCGAAGGATTGACTGAGCGTTTTATCTTCAATCCATTAAACAAACATCATTTTCTTTCAATACCCTTTGATAAAACAACCACATGTGACAGATACATTATTTCTACAAAGCCTTTAATGCTTAGACCTGCATATCTGCAGACCTCAGACCGCTGCTTTTTGCTGACCGACGAACCCCTCATCAGGATTTCCACGATGTGAGTCAGCTGGTGTGGTAGAATCTAATACTGTTGGTGGTTTCCTCTACCTTGAGGACCTTTACTCAGTGTCTGGTTCTTGCATTTCTCTTAGACTATTCATGAACTGACATGTTAAATCAGTTAACCATTAAGTCAGGGGCGATGTCATCTAACCAGATCTTTGATTTTGAAGATGAAATATATACTTTTTATGTTTTTGGTCTGTTTTAAACCTTGTTTTAGTGTTCAGCTTTGACAGTCTGTGGGACCAGATGTCACTTTAAGCCAGTTAGGTGGATATTTACAACCCTACGTACAAACAAGATCATAAAACTGGACTCCCCTCACCTCTCCCTCAACTCTCCACCCTTCCTCCTATTTAAACGTGTTGCTTCACACAGCCTCAGCTGAAGGAGAATGAGTGGGAACAACAGTAAAATCCCAACATGAATAATTAATTGATATTAAAAACGGTTTATTGGATTCATTACAGCTAGGGATGAAAGCAAGAGTCATTTAAAAGCCAAGTTCACACTATAAATAAAACGATTGGTACAAACACACTTATAAACACATGGTTAACACAAATCTCTCTCTCTCTCTCTCACACACACACATCCGCTGTTACTGGGTTATTTTCTTCCCCAGTGTTTAGAGTCTATTTTTGGACGTGTCTTTGGTCGCTGCTCATGGTCGAGTGTCCGCCTGCCTTTTTATCTCATGGGCCAAATGTCTCGCTGTCTCTGAGTGCGTCACACACACAACCTGATCCAAAGGGACGGGGACATGTTCACACCTTTTTGGTCCACGAGTAACCACCAAAATCTTCCCTCTTGTCCTTTACGTTTCCGCACTCAGATGTTATGTTATTCCCAAACCCTCTCCTCTTCTTTCATCCGTCACCTCTTAATTAACACCTCTTAAGCTTGATCCACACTGTGACTTACACCCCCCTCGAGACCCTGAGAGTTTAATACCGACATATCTCCTCTCCTCCTTTCGCTCGTTCTTTCCGCGACATTTAATTTAATCTGTTTGAGACATCAGCGCACACCAGCAGAGTTTTTTTTATGCCCTTACCCATAAACCCTCAGTGTTTGCCAAGTGCAGGCTCCAGCTTGGATGTGGGTTTAGCCGAGCATGTAGCTGTGGCGCTGCAGCAACAAGCCCAACCCCGAGGGTTCAGGTCTAGACTTTCCTAATAAGAAGCAGCTCTGTTGTCCGGCACGCTGCAAAGTTTGGGATACATGAATTTGCGTGCATGCATGTGCACAAATGTACAGAAAAATTGCATGAGAATGAAGTTAAACTCATGGTGTGTTACTGGCCAAGAGCTGCTCGTTCAAACCATAGACTGTATATATGGGTCAAACACAGCCAATAACAAAACTAGGTGGAAGTTAACTTTACAAACATAGATGGATTACAGAATAGCTTTTGAACCCTGAGCAACAGGGAGGACATTAGAGATAAAACATGGAAGACACACAGAAAGCTTTTTTGCTGATACAGCGTCAACACAAAGGTGTCAAAGCTCTCAATCCGATCAGGAAGCAACAGTTGAAAGAGAAAAAAGAGAGAAGGAGGGCAGTAAAAGTAAAGTGAGTGGAAAAACTAACAAGAAAGGAGAATGAAATAAAGTGTCAGCATAAAAATTAATTGAGATTATTAGGACATAATTAAAAGATCTTGTCTGTCCGAACAGGTTGGAAACTGGGATAGTCTCTTCAAACATTCAAAGCAAACATCGGAAGGGAAGGAGAGAGTGTTTCTTCTGGATTCCAAATATAGCTGCAGGCTGCATTTACGTGTATCTAAAGTGTGTGTGTGTGTGTGTGTGTGTGTGTGTGTGTGTTTGTGTGTGTGTTGCTCTGTGTGTGGTGGCTTGTGTGTGTGGTGGTACATCTGTTTGTAATATGGCAGCAAAAAAGCAAAGATTTACTACATGAGCTGACTCCAGAATAGCTGATTAGACTCCAATAATGTCAAACCAGGACTTAACAGAGAGAGGGGGGGGGGCTGCCTGTCTCTGCTGTCATCAAACACACACACACACACACACACACACACACACACACACACACACACACACACACACACACACACAGTAAGATGCATTCGGCCACAAACACAAGACCCACACTGACACCTATACTCGCACGTTTTTGGTGCAGAGAGGTTCTCAACTCCCACACAAACCGCCCACACAACTTCAGAGACCAAATTGTTCATATTTTAATGCTTGAAAAGGAACATTTATCGAGTTTGAGCTTCAACTAACAATTAATTTCATCACAGATTAAACCGTGAATACTTATAGTATTAGTACTTGAGTTGTTTGGTCTACTAGATGTGACATTTTTGGGGATCAAGTATATATCCGTTTCTTAAACCTGATGATGACGTCCTTAAAATGTCTTGTTTGATCCCGACTCAAAGATATTCAGTTCCCTGTCAAAGAAAAGTAAACAAACCAAAGATGATCACATTTAAAAAGCTGGAATTAGAGAATTTAACTGAACTTTAAAGAACATCTCAAACCAAAACATGTGATTATCAAAGTCGTGGCAGTTAAGTTTAATCAATTACTTTGTCAAATATTAAATTAAGATTAATAAGAATGTGTTCAGACCCTTTATGTTGCATTAAGTGTCATTTGTCTTGTTTTATTTCCTATATCCAACCAGCACATTGGCACCTGCTTGCAACAGATGAAACTGATAGCAGATAATGAACAGTCATATCTGAATATAGTCAATATTCAATTTTTCCCCCCCACAAGTTCAGTACTCAGAAAACAAGAGCATCAAGCCCATGGTTACTTATTTAACTGTATACCTGCCATCTGACTTTAAGGGGCCCTTTCACATGAACAATCTGGAGAACGTACTTCCCCAGCACTGGAAAAACACACTTCTTGTGATCCCTGTGGATTTGGCTCCTCCAGCAGCAGTGTGACTGTGTTTGGTCTTTGAAGTCAGGAGTCGTTAAACCTCTGGGAAACAGACTTCAGCCCATCTCCGACCCTCAGTCAGCCAATAAAGAGCAGCTTTCCCGAAAAGCCTCATTACAAAGTCAAGAGAGGAGCTTCTGGTTATAATGATCTATTCAAAAATGCTTGGGGCCTTTGTGTCAAGTTAAGTCCAGAGATTGTTTCATCTTTTGGGAAATACTCGCTCGTTTCATCAGTCATTCGTCCGTGTCTTTAAAAGCTTCCCATCTCCTAAATTCTCTTTTTTTTCTCCCAGTGACAAGCTCACTGTTTGGGATTAAGACTTGGGTTTCAGCAGAGGAGATATTCAGACTTAAAAGAGTGGATTTGAGGAAGTGTATCAAGCTTAGTGAGACAGAAAGGAAGGGGGGGGGGAGACTTTGACATTTTGAGTAGAAAATCAAAAAAACTCCAGAGGCTAAAAACACCTTTTCCTCAGGACTCCTCACATCCACGTGGACAAAAGACCGAGCAAGAGGAGGGAGAAAGAAAAGAGGCGAACAAAAGTAAACATTAGTCATCCCTTCACCTCAAAAGCTAGTCTCTGTTCAGGGAAAGGCTTCTCATTTTACCCCTTCTAATTTGCAGTCCATCATCATCGCTTCTCACCGTGACAACAAGGCAGATTTAAGATTCGTTCGACATGAATTATGGGAAAACAGTCGGACAGTGTGATGAATGTGCTGTAGGTGTATGTTGCATCCATAGGAGGAGGGTGCACAGAGGGGAGCGCTGACGTAGGGAAGTGTACGGCCTCTATATTTAAAGTCCTGACGCCCGCGGGTAGAGTCGCACGCATTCCCCTGATTCAGCCTAAATGATGGATACCTACTCTCACTGTCACAGTCTCTCTAACAGCCCGACTTGCCAGAGGGTGAATCTCAACACTCCTCTCCTCACCTCCTTTGCCCCTTTGTGCCAATGCATGCCAGGGAATGTGCCACTTAATCATTTCACCCAAGTGCATCTCATGTCTCATGCACATGTCTTTTTAGGATGCAACAGAAACAAACAGGATTGGACTGTTGCAACATTTAATTGAATGTAGGCCTTCAGCTATTTTCATCCGCTATTAATCTGACTTCTAGATTGTGTTTAAAATGGCAGAAACTAGCATGAGAAGGCCAAATGCAATTTCCTCAATCTTCAAATGTTATTGTTTGTTTAACCAACTGTCCAAAGATATTACATTGAGCTGAATATAAACAGATTTTAGTACCAAAAGTTCATATACAATTTGGAAAAAATAGTTAATTGTATAAACGGAGTATCAGCAAGATGTTCCTTCATTCAGAGGAGGTTTCCAACACAAAATCCCAATTACATTTAGAGACTTTCCTCTTATATTTGTTTTCCCGCTTGCAAATACCTGCATAATTTGACTTCTCATACATATTACTTATTTTTTACTTAACCACTTGACTATGTTTGCTACCCTAAACATATGGAGTGGCAAACAAATGGGAAGCACTGGTGTATATAATAAGGTTCCCATTGAAAACATGTATCCGTGTGTTCTCCACTGTCGAAGAAGGACGAAGGAGGCTAGAGGAGGAATCAAGAAAATAAGGAAGCGACCAAAATATTCCCTGTGTGACTGAAAGGGCAGATGACGGAGGAGAAAAAGGCTCCCTCTATTCTATTTGTGTGTTTTGGCTCCGCTCCACATCTCTGAATATTCCAGCTTTCAAGTGTTTGTGTGCATCTATATATGTGTGTGTACTCAAACTGTATATCTATTCCTCATTGTGTGTGAACATAATCTTTAGGGAAAGAAAGCATTCGAGGCGTGTGCATGAGTTTATGAAAAGTAAGTTTCCTGAAAGTTGAGATTATAATCATGCTACATTTTCACCATCTGCATCGTTAAGTGGTTTTCAGGCAGGGATTTGTCGGTGTGTGTGTGTGTGTGTGTGTGTGTGTGTGTGTGTGTGTGTGTGTGTGTGTGTGTGTGTGCACGCTGTATGTTTTGGCTCTCACACTGTGGGAGGGAGTTTATCAACAACAACAACAGCACTAAAAGCCCCTCTGGTTCCCAGGAGCCCGGCCCACGCAGCCTGTCATTGGATTGTGTTGCTCTCTATTGTCAAACTCTATACAAAGTTGCTACGAATAAAGCAGTAAATCACTGTTTAATCACAAGGTTACGATGATGAAATTACAGTATAATTACACACCCCAGCCACATCAGTGTAGTCGACATGAGCTTGGTCCTGTCGCTCTTGTTTCTGAGATGAATGCTTTAAAAAGCTCAGTCTTTAATCGGGACACAATCATAAAAGGGACTGGGTAAATCAAAGAGAGGGATTGTAATTTCACCCTGTATGTTGGCATTGTAAAAACAGTGCAACTTCTAAACATAACAAAAGATTGTTCTCGAGGAGAGTGATGAGTAGAAACATATTTTTATTTCCTTTTCATAATAAGATATATTGAGCTGCCACTGTCAGGCAGGAGTATAGTTCATACAGAGGGAAGACATCAATCATTGTTAAAAAATCAAGATGCATGACCTTCTTCAATACTTTTTATTATGACTTCATGCATACGTGGACAAAGATCCTGAAAAAGTGCAGAACGAAACAGGGAATGGAGCAAATTCACGAGCAAATGTAAAAATAAAACAAGCAAAGATAAGATCCCTGCATTCCCAAGCTGATCCAGATAATCCAGATATTTATCGCTGTATAATCAGGAGTGACAGATTGACTCTCCTCGAGCTAAACTCCAACAAAGACTAAGCTTCATTCTCCATGGAAATGCTAACACCTCCAACACGGAGAGATAGTGTACAGACATTGATTCAAAGATATACGAATTAAAGGTAAAGCAGTTATTTTCATGTTTAAAGAGGCCCCTTTAAGCCTTTCGGGTTTTCCCTTTAGCTTTATATAGCTTTTTGAGCATGTAACTGGTCTCCAAAGGCTAAAATCCCTCCGAAACTCCCCCCCCCTGCCAGAAAAACCTCCATTGTACTCCTTTGTTTACTTATGTAACATAGTGACATCACCAAGTAACAATTGCGCTTCTATAGAGAACCGCAGTGACGCGTCCTAAAACCCGAAAGTAAGTTTTACCACGTCCGGTTCCTTCGACAAAAAGCAAAGCAATTTCTCCATAGGATTTTGGAAAATAGCTCGAAATAAGGTCTGTGGTTGAAACACATTTAAGAGACGGACGGATCAGGTTTTGTTCTACGACATTAAATACATCAGCAGTGACCCCACTGGTGATTAATAAGAAAGACAATTAAATATTCCAACACTTTTATCGACCCTTTTTGTTTGAAACAACACTCACAACACAAGCCACATTACTGCATGGTTTGCCGAGCCTGTTGACACAAAACAAAGGTGAAACCATTGTTGGTAGCAAAATAACAGTCAAGT
>NW_011333040.1:14756412-14765576 GCF_000735185.1 Notothenia coriiceps
TACGTCATTACACCGAACACGTAAACACTCCGGCTAAGTTTGCCTCCTGCAAACTGTTCAAACAAACGCTTCAACTTGTACACTTTTGAATCTGTATGTTTGAATATGGATCTTAAGTTGTGTGTGACGTTGAAGCAGCGACCCTGCTGTAGTTCGTTTATAGCATAACGTTAGCATTTTGCTTCTGGCGACTAGGTTTATGATTCGAAAATTATATATAGTAGGGTAGACATGTGGAGATTATCCGGCTGAACAAAACGTGATCCGTCTCTTAAATGTGTCTCAACCACAGACCTTATTTCCAGCTATTTTCCAAAATCCTATGGAGAAATTGCATTGGTGTTTGACGAAGGAACCGGAAGGAGTTTACTTCCGGGTTTTAGGACGCGTCACTGCGGTTCTCTATTGGCTAGCGCTCCAGTCCATTGTACGTGATTAGTTAAGGGGTGGGATATCTCTTTGCCGTTGACCAATCACAATAGAGCCGGCCAGCTAACTAATCAGAGCAGACTGGATCAAATACTAAAATGAGCATAATATGTACTCTTTAAGGGTAAAGTGCTTATTTTAAAGTTCAAAACAACAGATAGAGTTCAAGCAGTTGCTAATATAAAAGTTTCAGAAGGCCATTGAATGAAGACGAAAAGAAGGGCCATGTTGCATGGTGTCAGCTATTATATAATAAATAGAAGTTGAGGGATGAAGGACAGGTAATCACATGTTAAATAAAACTCACACACACACAGACTCAACAAGCAAACATTGTCCGTGAGCAAAAAGAAGGAATTTGAAAAACTCTCAATACAGTTTGAAATATAATATGAGAAGGAATACGTGCTATAGTAAGTGTAAGCTGAAGAAAGAGTGACACATGGCTGATAACAGATGAAAGAGAAGTCGGCGTGAGTTTAGTTTCTGAAGCCCACCTCATAAACCCTTGGGGAAAGAAAGACGAGGGGGGGAAACATGAACAAAGCCCAGAAAAGCTACAAAGAAAGCAAGAAAAGAACAGAAAGGGGGAAAGAAAGAGGGAGAGAAAGGTCCAGTAGATCCAGCGGGCAGGTGATGTGGCTACAGCTGCAGCCATACAACAGGCTGTCTTTGATTCAGTTCAAACACATAGCAGGAGAATCACCTCACTGATGAAAGAGCGCCAATGATATCAAACTACCACATCTTAGGTCTCCCAGGCACCGGGCACTGACACACACAAAGAAATAACACTCTCACGGGACGGTAGGGAAAGCATGAGGATATTTATACCAGCATTCTAAACAGGCAAAGGTGCAGTGCGGGAGTTTGAAGCCCAAGATGGACAAATGTTTTACACATAAATCCAGTTGTACGGTAAAGATTAGTGACTCACTAAAGTGTCTGGTGTTTTCCACCTGGGGGGCCGGTACCTGGACAGATGAGAAGTCAGAGGAAGAAGATACGGGGGGGGAAAGTGAGGAAGAAAGTGTCTGAACAGATCAGAGGAGAGATGAAGGAGATGGAGAACACAGGTAGGGAGAAAAGAGGGGAGAAAAAGAAAGAAAGGTGATTTAAAATCAGTAGGGTTGCAAAGGGGCGGAAAATGTTCGGTACATTTCTGGTAAATGTCCATGGGAAGTTAAGCTGGGGAATTTTGGAAATAAATAAATACATTTAAGTTTTCTGCACTCTCTCTCATTATGTATCAGCCAGAGGTGACTATAGCTGTAATGTGAGCTACTTTAAAGTGGACCTATCATGCTATATTTGAATAACATAGTGTAGGACCATACCTATATAAGGCATATTTACACTTTTTATTTTTCAAAATACCAAACAGATCATGCATTTTAGCCATTCCTCATTTCGCTCAATTGAACACTGTCTTTGCATGGGCTGATTCTGTGAGAACAGCACCATCTACAGGCCTGGCATATGAACTACAGCGTCTCCAGCGCTTTCGAACGACAATGTCCGTGGCTGTCTCCTCCTGATTGGTGGAGTTGGCCCAATAGCCGTAGCGCCACTTCTGTGACGTCATAGAAGTGTTCAAATCTGGATCAGTCTGTATCAGATCCGTTGCAGCCCCTTTTTAAGAGATTTGGGTATGGAGGAAAATAGAGAGGGTTGTGTTTTCTGACACTTGGTGAGTTCCCTGGAACACCGGGGACACATGTTCATGTATACAAGACGTACAAAAGTGCATTTTGCATTGCAAAATGCACTTTTGTACGTCTTGTATACATGAACATGTGTCCCCGGTGTTCCAGGGAACTCACCAAGTGTCAGAAAACACAACCCTCTCTATTTTCNGCAATTAGTGAAGTGCTTTCCTCCGTGGTGAAATGATCAGCACTGCACCACGGAGGAAAGCGGCAGAAAGTCACCTGGAGTTAAAGAGAGCGGGGCTGCGTTGCGTGCATGGCTTCCTTCTGCAGGTAACGGGGAGACGCGCTCTGGCGGCGGTCTCGTTCAGGTTCCGAAAATACAATTTAAATATTTTGCACACTTATTCCACTTATTCCTAGTGTGCCACTGGTTACGGTGCCGCGTGCCAGCAGGAGTTGCCGACCCCTGCTTTAAGGTATCAACTGGGGAGGAAACTTGGTGATATCTAGTTATTATTTTATTACCNTCGGAAAGTGGCGCTGTACCTTAATAATATAAAATATTGTATTTGCGTGCATTTCCTTTTTGGAAAGTGGCGCTGTACTGAGAGTGGAGGTGTCCTGAGATTAGCTCCATGGACCTGTCAGCTCCGGACTGCGCAAAATGCGTACATGAAGCGCTACGTCATGAACGCAAGAAATCTACCCTCGTGGGCGTGCGCTCATGTGATTGGCTAAGAATTGAGGAGACATCTGATTGGCTACAGATAGAAAACATTACAAGTAAGAATCGGCTGACCGTCAGGGGAGTCCCAAAAAACCCACACACGAATGCACAGCGATCCGTGCACAGAAAGCGGTTTGTGTTTACAGGTGCAGAGGTTTTAAACGGGAAACAAATATGTGAGGATCAAAAATACATATGTAAAACTTTTTTCTGTATTTGGATTTTAATTACATGTATATGAAACTTAACACATTTGTGTGTGCATCGAAAAACACAAGTGTGGATCCGGAAATACAAGTGTGAATCCTTCTGTGTGCATGTGTGTATTATGAGACTGTTCTGAGCCCATAGGTTAATGATAACGTGAGGTGAGGATGACTGGGAGCATTTGGCCAGGCATGCTCGCTAGGTATTTTTCTCCCACTCTGGAATAATATCTTATGTCGTGACCCGTGAGAGCCCAGGAATGTATTGTGAGCATTAAACCCTGAAAGAGCTGATAGTGCTGCCGGAGTTCCGCCACAACTTTTGCAGGAGAAAAATAATAGTTTCAGGTCTAATAAGGGGCTGTTAAAATGTTGCGTTTTTTTGCATGCTTGAATCCACTGTTGACAATGTACACGCACATATTATCAATGGTGTGACCAGGGCACTACGGCTGCGTGACTGCGTCCTTTTATAAAAGCAGTTTCACTTCTTTTTTTGTAACACATCAGCGCGAACTGCTTGTCAAGTAATGACAAACAACCAATCACAATGGGAAGATATAATTTGTGTCTTCCATAAAATATGAGTAGTTGATTATTTGAGTGCATGGCAAACGATACCCAGAGCTTAACATTTGTACAGTGCTCCCACTTAACTCAGCTGCTTTTATGTCACACATTCATAACCTCTTCTGGAAACAAGTACCAGTGCCCTGCCAACATTATCGACAAACACACACACACACACACACACACACACACACACACACACACACACACACACACACACACACACACACACACACACTCACACTCACACTCACACTCACACTCACACTCACACACACACACACAGAGCGGAGCTGTCAGAACACACATCTCCACTAAGACAGGTGGAGCATGATTTGACATCAGGAAGTTCCTGTAATATTGATACAAATAAAAAATGATTGAAATGAATTTGGTAAACACATTTCAATATAATGAACTGCCACTATTTTATAAAAAATATTGTGTATCTTCTATTGTAGATGGTCTCATGGTTTAGTAATTACTGTGACACAATAGTGTTTGCACTGCATATGGTTCAGTGAAAAATAAAGGACAGGATACCGTTGCTCCAAAAAGGTTGAAAGGAGGCGATGATGCGCCCTGGTAACTGCTTTATCAAAAAGCAAAATATGAAATAATACCGAGCAGTTTGATGTGTGTGGAGGTCAGAGTGGTTCTGGCTGCTGTAGTTTAAAGGCCATATAATGATGGTCAATGCAGTGAGCGACTGTGTGTAAACAGCACTGCACTCTGCGTGATGGTGCTGCTCTCCTCAGGCTGCAGCACCTACAGTTCTGGTGAAGATTCAGAACTGATTCTTATACTGTCTTGATTCACTTGGGGTTGTCTTTACTAAGTCAAGACTTTGACTTTGACAATGCTCTACTGACTCGGATCTTGACTTAGACTTTGACTTGCTTCTACTGACTAGACAAGGGGGTGTCAAACATACGGCCCATAGGCCAAAACCGGGTCCAATCCGACCCACACGGATGAGTTTGCAAAGTGTAAAAATTACAGCGAAGACATTAACTGCAATCTTCATGACTTTTATGTATTTTGTAATATACATTTATATATTTGCAAGGCACCTTCTTCCTTAATAGTTCCCACTTTAGTTTGTATGGTGGTGTCAGGATGACTACACAGATGTGGAAATGAATGTAAAATAAATTTCATTTGGAAAGAGATAGTTCATTTCATTGAATGTGAATATTTTCAGAATGTACTTTTTTGCTCTAAAAAAGGGGAACCGTTTGGAGTTGTTGTTAATAATAAGTTGTTATGCTGTGATGTTACTGGTCCAGCCAAGTTGACACCCCTGGACTAGACCCTGGACAGAAGTTGTTTTAAATAACTCTGAGCATGATTTTAAATGATTGTGTTGACTGTCTCCAGAATTAGCTGACACTGATTTCACTTGGACTTCACTTATTGGAAACACATGATGGGATAAGGATGAAAAAGGATGCGAGTTTTTGTTTAGCTTCAGTTCCTTTTTTAAGCATGATGGACAGACTAAACGGCAATTTTATTTCATATGGTTTGACTTTAGGTTTTTATTCTCACCCTTTTCAGTTTGATAGGTATGTCTTCTCTGTTTCTGTCTTCATCAAATAGTAATGGCAGATATATCCATCTCATCAATGTCATCTCTACAGCTGCGGTAGTGGTTGCTGGTAGCCGTTCTCTTCAAAAAATTCAACAAACAAAGAATATATTGATTTAAGACTTGCTATTTTGGTCTGTTCTTCAAAGTTGTCTGTGAGAAGGCTGCAGAGTGTGAGCAGACTGTCTGCAGATCCACAAAGTGAGAATGCTATTTGTGACAGCGACTTTGGTGAGCTGATTTGTGTGTGAGCCGAGGCAATCTTTATGTGTTGCTGTGTGTGTGATGCTGTGTGTGTGAGTGATGACACAGCAGGAAACATGGCGCCCTCTGGTGTCAGACCGACACTGGACAGTCTGGAGGGGATTTTCAGCTTTTGCTCAGCGAAGTCAATCAATGTTTATTTATATAGCCCAATATCACAAATGTTACATTTGTCTCAGTGGACTTCACAGTTTGTACAGAATATCAGTATGACAATACGACACCCTCTGTCCTTAGACCCTCTGTCCTTAGACCCTCTGTCCTTAGACCCTCACATCATACAAGGAAAAACCCACAGTTTAAAGGGGAACATGGGAGAAACCTCAGGGAGAGCAACAGAGGAGGGATCCCTCTCCCAGGACGGACAGACGTGCAATAGATGCCGTGTGTAAAAAGATAATACATTTAAAACATAGGTAGACCAAATGTTTGGAAATGCATGTGTGTATAATAGGAAGATGAATCCACGAGGATGCCAGCAATCTTGTGGGAGCCATCAGGGAAGTAGTATGATGAGAGTCAGGCAGGACCGCAGAGACTGGTTCAGCCACGACTCGAAGTCCAGGACTCAGATCCAGTACTCAGGATAGAGGATCCAGGACTCAGGACCACAGCAACAGGATCAGCCACGACTCAGGATCCCGGCGTAAATATAGACACAAAAGAAAGACATTTGGGGGAGGCTGGGTTGATCGGAACATGAGAGTACACAGGTACAGACAGACGGAAGGAAGAAGCTAGGTGTCCCCCGACAGTCCGAGCCTATAGCAGCTAAACTAAGGTGTCTAACGAAGTCTATTGATCTGTATCGATCAGCAGCCTCACCTCCACCTCCCTCATGTTCCCTCTGATGTCTCTCCTCTTCTCTTCCTGCCACCCTCTCACATCCTCTTTCTGGGTCAGATTAAGCCTTGTTGGTAAATAATGAGTAGTATTATAACAACAAACAAAAGTGAATGACATCTTCATGCAGATAGATAATAGTAAAAACATGTTGGTTAAATACAAGGGGACTTTGATACTGCCAAACATAAGCTCTGTGGGTTAGGGGGGGTAATCAAGTATTAACTCCTAACAACATTGTTAAAGGATAAATGCATTCACTGTAGGAAAGAGCTTACATTTGGCTTCAAAAAAATAACATGACTTCACCACCGCTAAGTTAATGTCCTGCGTGATAGTAGTCTTATTCAGAAATGTGTTAACCGTTGGTTAAAAGCCACATAGGAGCTTCGTAGAACAAAACGGGAAAATCTTGCTCGGACAGACCTTAATTCGCGAATCGTACAAAAAACATGTTGCAAAAAAAATTAACTTTGCCACTAAGGATAATAGTGGTAGATTGCTTACTAATTTCCAGGTGTAGAACCCACTCCTGCACTACTGTATTTGGATGAAACATTTTCAAGTAAATACTATACTAGAAATAGAGAGGTTGTATGACAATGATGCAAAATAATATAATATGAAAGCATCCAGAAAAATTACTAGATGACAACATTATTCAGCTTTGACTTTATAGGAAGGTGAAGGTCAGCTGTATATCTGGCTTTTCTATTATAGAAAGAGCCTTTAGTCAGGGTAACTGAAAATGAAGGCAGCTCTGATCAAGGTTTTCTGTAACTGTCCAACTCTGTTAACGTTTTATTTTCCATGAACCAGTCTTTAAACACTGCCAGAGCCCATACTGTGTTCCTGTTAGTGTTTACTTCCTGTCTGTCTTCTTCTACTGTTCCCTTTAGTGTTTACTTTACTAGGGCTGCAACTCACAATCACTAGTTGACTTAACTATGATGTATTTTCTGTAACACAATAACTAAAGTGTTGTTTCTGTCCTGTTTCCTCAGGTACTGTGTATGATCACAGCTCCAGTCACCATGATCCTGTCCTCTCAGCAGGACGCCTCCTTCGCCTTTGCCTCCTTGGCCATCGTGTTCTCGGTCTACATCACCCTGGTGGTCCTGTTTGTCCCCAAGGTAAAATCACTTTCACTATGGGAGGGGGCTTTAATCTTCTCTTGACCAGTTTGATTATAAGATATTTTACAAAGGGAGAATGAATGAATGAAGGTGGTCGCCTTAACGCGCCCCTTTCTGACAGTTTAACTCGTGATTGGGACAGCGTGGACATGACTGTGCTGCTATAGAGTATCCATCACTGGGGCAGTCTTCACCACATGTTTAACCTGAGCCTGCAGAGATTTGCAGAAAAGCAGTAATGAGGTCCAACACTGATGATTGGGGTTGACACCTGATTTGCTGATCGCGTACGATGGTCATAGCAGATTAAACCGACAAGATACAATGTTTACATTTATTTGTATTATTATTATTTTAGACAAAAAGTCGGGCTAGCTGTTTCCCCCTGCTTCCAGTCTTTTTGCTAAGATTACCCAATCTCTAATTCTGTTCTTAAGTGGTCAGCTTGTGCTTTGCACACTGAGGCCCCTGGCGTTCAGCTCGCTTCAGAAATCTTGGGCCACGCACTGTCAGTGTCCTGAGGCCCCAGGTATGTCAGTCAGCACACCGCTGGTTTGGATAAACAGACAGGAGTTACGGCATGGAGGCAAAGTAGTGTCTTGGGTTAGAGCAGGGGTGTCCAAAGTACGGCCCGCGGGCCAACTGCGGCCCGGGATCCATTTTTTATTGGCCCGCAGCAAATTATAAAAATAGAATAGAATGTGGCCCACACATGAAACTTGCACTTGACTGTATTGTTGTTCTTAGTTTGACCAGTAGGTGGAGCTACTCACTAGCTGCAGTCCTAATGCAGCTTCTCCACAAAAAAAAGTTTCAAATAAAAAATTTGTGGAGAAGCTGCATTAGGACTGCAGCTAGTGAGTAGCTCCACCTACTGGTCAAACTAAGAACAACAATACAGTCAANCCTGCTGCCCTGTGTTTTTGCCTTCCCTCTCCAGCTGTGTCTCCTCAGTGTGATTAGTCCTCTTTTCTGTCAGTTTTCCCTCTATGTTCCCCTGGTGTGGCTCGGTGTGTCATTGTTCCTGGTTTCCTGTCTCGGTCTGATTCTCTTTTTCCCTCCTGATTTTGCTACCCGTGTTCCCCGGTTTCTTCTTCATTCTGTTTTGCTGTTTTCTTACATTATGTTTAAACTTGTCTGCTCCCCATGGTTACATGTCTTTTTTTAACAGCTATATTTAGAAAAAGCTTGATTTTGTTATTTATACCTGCCTCCAAGTTTTGTACTGCATTTGGGTTCTGCTCACCTACTCACTCCGTGACACTCTAACCCAGGGGTGTCCAAACTTTTTTCACTGAGGGCCACATACAGAAAAATATGCGAAAGGTTGGGCCACTCACTAAAGTTAAGGTATATCGCCTCACCTCTAGTGTATTAACAGTAATAAAAATCAATCAATCAAATGTAGGTAAATCATTCTTGATAATTTATTATACTTAAAGAAAAAACTTTATACATCACATCTTTCTATGTATGGGTATTCATTTATCTATTTTCAAATAAAATCAATCAAATGTAGGTAAATTATTCTTGATAATTTATTATACTT
This sequence comes from Notothenia coriiceps, assembly GCF_000735185.1. NCBI lineage: Eukaryota > Metazoa > Chordata > Actinopteri > Perciformes > Nototheniidae > Notothenia > Notothenia coriiceps. The sequence goes on from NW_011333040.1 coordinate 14,765,380, forward strand.
AAAGAAAAAACTTTATACATCACATCTTTCTATGTATGGGTTTTAATTTTTTTTACAAAAAGGGTTGGCAGCTCATTCTCAAAACTGCAGCCTCAGATTGCTTCTTTGTCAGGATGGGGACCCCCTTCACAGCCCTGTATAAAGAGGGAAAAATAACAGGACAAGGGAAAGGGTAGGCTTTATTTAACCTAGTTATG
>NW_011333040.1:14765614-14768013 GCF_000735185.1 Notothenia coriiceps
TGTGTGTGTGTGTGTGTGTGTGTGTGTGTGTGTGTGTGTGTGTGTGTGTGTGTGTGTGTGTGTGTGTGTGTGTGTGTGTGTGTGTGTGTGTGTCAGTGAGGCCGGCGAGGCACCCTACATCACCTCCGCTGGGTTCCAGTTCCTCCTGCTGGACACCGCCTCTCAGCTGTGGTACTTCACCCTCCAGTACCTGAACACTGCCCAGGTGCCTGTGTGCCCTCTGATACTCTGACCTGATTACCTTTAACTACTTCAACCAGTGGTTATCATCCATGTACCAACAAGGATCACATCTTTCTACCAGACTCTGCTTAATGGCCTTTTATAAGACTGAAGAATTAAGTATTAGAGCAAAGAAATAACAAATGAATTTGAAAGAAATGCAAAGAAAGTGGGCTGAACTGCCATGAAAGTGCATAATGGATAACCACTGGCTGAGGAACATTTCAACAGCTTCAGATCCATTCATCTTAGTCCTTTGTGTAGAGAAAAGGAAACATGCCTAATACGAAAAGCCATGTTTTCAAACCTCACTACTTTCAGGAAAATGAATAGATAAGTAACGTTGTTATTACTTTTTACAACCAAATTGTATTTCTGGCAGTGTGGAGTTTTTGGAACAGCATTTAAACCTGTATGTTAAGGAATGTATTTAACAAAGTAAGTTGTGTGTATCATTTCAGTTTTCTTTGTGAGTGGGGGTTTGAAATACTCTACATTAAGCATTTCAACAAGTTACAAAGTTTGATTTCTTCCAAAAACCTTCAATAAAAATATAAATAATGAAAGATAGAAAGAGCCAGAGATAAAGAGATATTTTGCAAAGTAAGTTATCAGAATACAATTATTAAAGAAAATAAAGGAAAATATGTCCTTTAAGTCAAATATCTGCATGAAGTGTTGGGCTTCAGTGACCGTAGTTTAACAGTATTCAGGGGGAAAGAAGTATAACTGTGAAAATGTACATTAAGTTATTATTTGAGATATACCAGTACTTCCAATCTCTGTCAGTGTTGGTTGTTCAGGGTTTATTTGTCCATGCTGGTTCTGGTCTGCCTCTGTGTGACCCTGTGGTGTGTTGCAGTCCAGAGGCATGGAGCTGGTGGAGATCCTGTCCTTCTTGTTCCAGCTCAGCTTCTCCACTCTGGGCAGAGTGAGTGTTTGATGCTGACACTTTTAATATTCCTGCTGTTCACTGTGAGCTTCCTGTCACTGACGGTGTGTTTCCTGTGTCTCAGGATTACTCGGTGGAGGGCATGAGCGACTCGCTGCTCACCTTCCTGCAGCACCTGAGGGAGTTCGGACTGGTGTTCCAGAGGAAGGTGAGGGAGCATCCACTACCACTACCACTGTGTTCCAGACCCCCCCCCCCCCCCCCCATCATTAATTAACTGGCATTTCCAGACTGAACTGGTCAAATATGAAAGATAGAAAGATTGTATTTGTTTTTCTGGGTAATTATTGGTATATTATACAGTATATAGGCAATATCAGCCTGGACTATGGCAAATGGAACAAGTTGGCCATGGGATAAATATACAGTAATACAACTGAACACATTGATATGTTATATACATTTTAAAGGGATGGAATTCCAAGAGGGGTTTGCGGGTATCTCATTATTTTCCACCATTAGTTAGGAGAGGCTTTGCAGTTAAAATGTAAGAATATGTCGCTTGGTGTGTTTCAGCCAGGACAGGCCTTGAATCCAGGCCTGGTAGAATAAGGTTTATAATCGAGTGGTCGGCATGGATTCTTAGCTTTGGGGGGAACGAATCATAGGTTCAGCTTTCGATTACTTTAATAAAGGCATAAATATATAATTAGATATATTGGCCATTTAGTCACGGCCTTAGTGTATAGTCCTACGGCTGTCCCAGTTTAGTGTACCATCGTAAATTCTTTCTTCTGTGGTGGTTTAGTCAGGAGGAAGTCGCGGCGGTTTACTACCCCCACCAAGACTGGGCCCATCACTTTCTGGCTGCAGGGTCACCCTCACCTCCTCCACCCTTGGCCCGCCTGGGACCGGAGGACGCAGGCTCATCGTTGTAAGAAACCAGATTACCGTCTCCTACCTACACAGCGGTAGTCTGGATCACTGGAAGATGTTTGTGATGCCTGTTAACAAAACAACTACATCTACACAAGCTCCTGTTCATATGAAGGATCACTCCTAAGAAGGCTGAGAGGTGCAGTACATGTTAATACTAGAAGCCGCTGGATGTAGTTCTACATAAGCTACAAAAAACAGTGTGACCGAGCAACACAGTTAGATTAAGTTAAAACGCAGTGACTACAAACTATCAAAGAGATACAACGTATACATTTTTGAAAGAAGGTTCACGTTGCATTGTTATTGAGAATGAGACATCAGATGAACATCACATCTGTAGTGATAT
>NW_011333040.1:14768027-14777474 GCF_000735185.1 Notothenia coriiceps
GTCGGGGCAGACAATAACAAGGGGGGGCGGGGGAGAAAATAAATGTCAAAATAAAGTTCAGCAAACATGAAATACCTAAAGAAAGATCATGACGCTGTTGCACATAAAAGCTTTGGAAGTTCACAAGTGGGGTGTTTACTGAAGTATTTTATATTGTAGAACAAAACATAAAAATCTCTTCAGCTTCAAAAGACCCTATTTCAGGCTACTTACCAAAACTTTGAGATGAGGGAGCTGAAGTAAAAGCTAAGTCTGCTGCCCCCGGCTACAGGAGTGCAATCCTCATTGGCTTCTATGCTGTTACTCCTGCCTGCCAACCACCATCTAGGTAATACACTGAAGTGCCTCGTGCGACCCCCCCCCCCCTTCAAACAATCTGAAATCTCTTTTCAAAGAGCCTGGCCCAAACCATCTAAAAAAAGCTGCATCAGCAAACTATATAAAAGTGTGTGAGGCCAGGAGTTTCCATACACTGCTGGCCTTATAGATGACTGATAGATCCTTGGCAGGCACTCCTTGCTTTGACTTTGACATCTCACTTACTGACAACGTAGTTGTGCTAACACATCGTCTAAACGACCATACAATAGCATAACCTACAAGGCACACATACTAAACATTTTTCAAATCACAATGAATGGAATTGAATGTCCCTGCACCCTGAAGGGTATAAATAAAACACATCAGGAATGCCTTGCTCAGCACACATATATAGTACCTGCAAGAAATACAAACTAAGTTCAGGAAAGTTGTCTAATAAACATAAATCAGAGATGGTCAACTCCTACTGCTAAACTGTTTACAGGACAGGCTGATAAATCAGTGTAAACAGTGACGCAGCAGTAATTAAAAAAGGAACTGATTTAACACTTCTCTGTGTAGTGGAGCAGGCTCGACTCTTATTCTCTGTGGAAGTCAACTGTACATTCAAGGTACTCACAAGGGAACTGTAATATCACCCCACATATTAGTATTCAATATAAAAACAAAAAATGTCAGGGCCCAGTTACAATAACCAGACATTACATGTAATCTGGTCCCAAAATCTAAATTAAGTATATCCTTATTAAAGCTCCACAGTGAACATTTGCCTCCTTCACTTACACATATCTATTGGGCCTTTAGTTCTTCTTTTTTGAAATAATTGTATCTTTTACTTCTCCCCTTTATCTCATCTTCCTAAGCACAGGCAAACAGCCTTGGGAGAGCTGTTTCTCCCGGTATGATAAGGCTCTCTTTCACAGCTGTGTCCAGATGTGGCCCTGATAGCTCACTCTGCTTGTCATATACAATCTTCTCTTCAGATAATAACAGGAAAAACTGACGCACAGGGTCAGAGAGCAGGAGGGACATCTGGGAGTCCATCTTATCAGGTGGATGGGTCAGCACTTGCGATATTGTTTTGTAGAATGTCGTTTATTTTCTTAGGATGAGTTAAATATGGAGTAAAAGGCAAGAGAAGTTCAGAGTTGGTTGGGCAGAGGCTGTGTCTCTCCAGTGTTGTCCTTGTGTGCCAGTTATTTGCCCCAAGAATATTATCACGGTAAGGAAAACATGTGCATGGTTTGCAGATGCGGCGTCTGATCACGCGGGGGGAGTGGCAGTCAGACGGTCAGGAGACCATTAAGACCGGCTCGTCCACCAACAACAACGACGAGGAGAAGTCCAGACAGCTGGAGAGAGAGAACAAGGAGCTCCAGAAGATCATCCAGGAGGTCAGAAAGCCATCTATTGTCCATCTTCATCATATTCACAACGTAAAAGTAAAAAAATGTAGATATTGGTTTATTGAGTTTGCAAATGTAGGTTTTGAAAGTACAACAACACAAATGACATTTGTCCCACAGCCTTCCACAGGGAACATATCATTTTCAATTGTCCTCAAATCATTTTACACTGTACTTATTGACATATGAGGACAGGATTGAGGCATCTCTATTACTTTTCTGGTTTCTTCAAACAAGCCAAAGTACGAGGCTAAAAACTCAGGACTTTGAGTAGCACACATAAACATTTAATTACCTTACTATTAACATTTACTCAAATTGTACATATTCTCAAAACTATCAAACTCTCAAAAATATCTAAACTAAATCAGAACTATCGTTAGGGTTAGATCCTGCTAGATGGATGTGAGAACATGTTTTGGTAATGAAAGCCGTAAATGCCATGTTCAGTGAACCGGTCTAAAACAAGCCTGGGACTTTGATCATCCCTGTTTTCTTATCTTTCCAAATAACTCCTGTCAACGATCTAATGTATTACAAAATGAGCATAGCATGAAATAGAAGACTTGTCCCAAGAGATGACTTCGTAGTCACTGTGCCCCTCTGTCCCCTCAGAAAGAAGAGCGTGTCTCTGAGCTGAGGAACCAGCTGACTGAGCGACAGGCCCTGCGCTCCAGGAGAAGAGCTTCCTCTGTCACCTATCAGAACCACAGCTCTCCGGCCCTCGCCATTCACCAGAGCGACCCAAGGTCCTTAGCCCCTCCTCCAGGGTACCCCGTCCCCATCTCTGACCTCCATCCCATCCCTTCGTCCTTCGGAAACTCGTCCAGCCTCTACCAGCCAGACAGCAAAATCAGCCGAAATAACTGCCACGCCAGCCGGCTGCAGCTGCTGTACAAGTGAGGGGGGGGGGGCATTGGAGGGATGAGGACAGTAAGGACTTTCACAGTTACATGGAGATAGATAAAATGGTGCAGGAAGAACAGATACAACAACATCTGTATCTGTTGGAGGGGCTGAATCCATTCCACCAATCAGCCGGGGCCGGAGGATCACCAGTTTTCGTGATCAATATTAAAAAAATATATATATCATAAAAAAAATGTACATACCGTCTTTTGAATCTAATCTGCCAGTGATGTTTAACGTGCCATCTAGGGTTTGAGAAACTTGAAATGAAACTTTGTGAAGCCCTGATCCCCTTGGCTACAGTTACTAACTGTCAAACGTTCAATTGGTACACTGCACATGAAGAAGTTTACAATGATGGCAGATTTAACGATCTGAATTTCGGTCATCATTTAAACAAAACGATTACATTAATGAATCTGAAAGCATCTTGGCATTTTTGGCAACTGTTGATCATGTTGGCTGAAATCCCAACTGTAAAATGGATTTACTTTATTTTAATGCTAATCAGATCCATTCATTTATTGGAATTGAAAAGTGACTCTTAAAATGAGAACCCTTTGGTATTGACATGATGGATGCATGCATGATATTGAATTTAGTCTGAGACTAAATGAAAAGTTAACATCATTAGTATAGACTATTTTAATATGTTGTTCATATTTTTGAAAAATTATGTTTTACTTTTACAAATAAAAAGACTTTGAGGATGAAAACAACCAATGACTTTGACAAAGTAAGATTGAGCATAAAGCTGAAGTGTAAACCTCTTCAAATCCAATGAAGAGCACATGGTAGCTGCTAAGATTAGCACTCTCATACTTGCATCTAGGCCTAGCTCTTACAAACAGGAAGTCCTTGGACAGAACAGGACTTTTAATGTAAGTTTTTAAGCCTCAAAACAATTATGTTAACAAATAAACTCTTGGCCTTGGACATTATGCTAGGTTACATCTGAATGCAGTAAGCTAGTTAGCCAAACCTTGCACTTTGTAAACATGCTAGCTCTTATATGTTACTTACAGTGACGTTAGTATTGCCATATGTACAGTTTGTTTCTTGTTACTGGTTTGTATAGGGTGTTTTTTGTTACTTTTATGTACAGTTCATTTCTCCCATGTTTTTATTTGATTTTATTATGAATCAGATGTACTCTCTGTGAACGATAAAGCTTATTGTTACGATTCATGCTACATAAACATGTGTTTATTGGGCTGTATTAAAGGGATTGAAGTGTGAAGGGTTTTGAGTTGGTGTTTTATGAGGTACTTATCCAAAGTCAGTGTATACAGTAGATGGCATGTGACAGGTGGCACACACCCAGAAGCAGACAGGGGTACTGGGATAGCAGCAAGCAAAGCAAAGTACCCTACTGCTGTGGACGGGGGCAGAGACATACAGCCTCATTTTAAAATGGCCTACCTTAAAACAATATTACTATGACCTTGCCATGAGAAAAACATTTTTCAAACTCAATGGGCAAAAAAGCTTAATTTGTTCTACTGTTTGCTGTCTGCAAGGTATAGGGTTGAAACTATTCTGAATAGAAAGTTTGCCTTAACTGATATGGATATTTTTTGTGTGGGCCCTATTTAGTTAGTTCACTAATGCCCCCTACCACAGCAGTAGCTTAGTTAGCTGCTGTGCCCACATCTGGTTTATCCAAACTACTCTAGGTTACACACTGTATGGATAAGTACCTCATACAACAACACTTCACATCCAAACTATTCCTTTAAAATAGATATTTAAGAACCAAGTGTTTAGGAGGGTTGTGTCTTTAGACCCGCATTCCAAAAACAAACGAGCTGAGTAATTGAATACACAGTGCGTGTGTGTAGTTTTAGCCTCAGACTTTTAACATAGTGCATGCATGTTGAAGATCCCTTTAAACATTGCTCTTATTTAAAAAGGGTTAGCTAGAAAATTGTCATCAGTGTTTTAGTGGTTATTAGCTGAATATGGCTGACAAAATCGGCAAGCGTCAGTTTTCTTTCAGTTGACAAGATAGATGGTCCTGACTAAAAATGAGAGCAATTGGGGCAAAGCAGTGTTCATAGCTTTACCTTACAATATTGCCTCCATATGTGTTGGATAGTGCTATGTACTGTATTAAGAGGTTGGGGAAAAGGGCAGACTCCATGATGAAACTTTCTGATGTTTCCAAAACATAGTATATGTTTGGTCATTTTAGCTCTTTTTGTTAAATGTTTGATTTAGGTTTTTTACATTGTTAATAGTCTCTGTTCAAAGAGACTTGTGATTCATTGTACATACTTGTGTGTTTTCATGCTTAACCCCTCTGTGGATGAACTGGATCCTGTTGATTCAGAGCTCAGAAGAAAAGTATGCTGTCATCTGTCAGGTATTTATTTATTGTCAAAAGAGTGACTGCCACACTCGAAAGTTGAAGGAGCATTACATGAGGCTAAAACATTCGTTTCTCTCCCAAGAGCTTAATTGTTTTCTTTTGAAATTGTTTTCTTTTGAAAAATGACCCCAGGACAACAGGAGGGTTAAATGAATGCAAGTTTTGATATTTGAATAGTTTGCTGTATATTTATCCAACAGATATGGGTTGAACAGAAGATTCAAGATCTTTTAGGGACTGAGGCATAGTTTTAACCAATAGTTTGAAAACGAGAGAGTACGTTTTAAATGTCATCAGCATAAAGGAGTATGTTTACATTTAAAAGGACAACATTTGATCTTTCAACTTCTTTATTGGTGATTCCATTTCACTTGAAAGTAAGATTGCCAAATTCAGCATTTCTGTTTGTGTTCACTCTTCTGCTTTTTTGGTCTCACTTCCAAAAACAGATTTTTGTGGGGATTTTGTGGCCAAAGAGAAAGACTCCCTTACAAAGTTTCCATGATAGGTTTTCATTCCAGAAAATAAAAGTACAGAACATGCTGACATAATACCTCAACGCAACAACACACAAATAGTGAACATAAGGACAAAATATGTTTATTTATGCCTTCCAAAACTGTAACAAGCACTATTTTAACAAAGATTGATAAAGAGATCATGGGGCGTTTTCTGATAAGCCACCTCTGGATAAGGTTTGCTTAGATTCAGGATCCGGCTAGGGATTGGTAAAAATGATGGTCATCATTTCAACAAACTGTCAGTAGTCAAAGCTGCACCACCTTACTATCTCTTAGTGACATTTTCAACATCATCTTCGGTGAATAGTCTTATCTATGGTTGTCATAAAAAAGACAACTTGGCCAAACTTCTGTTTCAAAGTTCAGGAGTGAACTATCATGCTCAATTTTGAGAGACAGTATTGGTAGCATGATGACTCATTGCGGGTTTGGTGTTATGTTATCCCTGCCTCTCTTTGTAACAGATCGTTATTTTATTGAGGGTCCGGCTTTGGCTTTTATGTTCTTTTTTATGTTCATTACCTTTTTCACCGTCTTAACCTCTCATGTCAAATATGTTGTTCGATCTTTACCTGAGGTATAGAGTTTGTCTTGCCTTCCATTTGGGTCTCTTGTTCTCTCGGTGTGATAGCAAATCTTGCTTTATAGCGTGGGTTGTTGTAAGCACTTCTGAACTGACTAATAACTACAGTATTAGGCGCAGATGTATGAACCTGGTACATCCTTTCAAAGTGTAAATATCTACTGTGTGTTTGTCTCTTAACAACGTATTTTTACTGTCCGTAAAGCAGTGAAGATGTAAGTGATGTTGGTAACACATGATGCACACTGACTGTAAATAATGACATTGTAAATAATAATGAAGTTTGACTTTGCAAATACAAACTGTACAGTTGATGTGGTACAGTACTCAAAATATATTTCTATATGCTGTAATATCTGATGTCAGAGATTATTTGGAATGCAAGAATACAAAATAAAACTAGTTGTTTTTCCTAAACTATAGATGAGGTTGTAGCCAGATGAGCAGGGCAGTCAGTAGTTACACATCTGTACGAACAGAAATAACTAAACTGTTGGATACATTGTGATGAAGGTGGTGCAAACATTAGTGTCCTAAGAGGATGACTACCCTGACTCTAAAGTGGTGCAGAGATGTTGTTGGCTAACCTGGAAGTCAGCATTGAAGAGGCGCCCTCGGCAGAAAATAAGCTCTGTGGCAAACACACATTATGATAGCTTCACATTTTGTCCAGCATGATAATCTCCACATATTAACGCAACTGTGTGTGCAAACACAAACGCCAGAAGTAAAAACCTAATGTTAGGCTATAAACAAACGACATCAGGGAATGTCTGCACATTGCTAACGCTAGGCTAAAAACAGATTTGTGTTGGCGTGATGATGTATTTGATGTCCCAAAACAAAACGTGAAAATCTCTTGCTTGTTTGAACCACAGATTGTTTCAGGCTTCTAATCAAAAACATTGACTTCAAGAGGAGAGAATATGCTACGTCATTTCCGGGTTTTAGGACTCATTCCTGCGCCTCTCTATTCATCTAGCTCAGTGACGTGAAGTCAGGGCACGCCACAGCTGTCATGTTTCAATTAAAAAGCTCTTACGAAAAGAAAAGAAAGACTTTACAGATTAACAAACAGAGATGACAGTGTTAACAGATTAATATAACTACATGAAAATAATGAAAAAACACAAGATAGAATGTGAAATACAAATAAAACAGATACAAATTAAACTAAAGAGAGTATGAGTTTGAAACTGCATTCAGCTAGAAAATGTGAATCTTGTACGTAAGTTACCTGTAGGCCTATGTGTGTAAAGATTTCCAAAAACATATGATAAAATATAAAACATACGATTGCCTAACCATTAGTCTAGACATTGTGCAACCTCCTAAATGAATCCAACAGATATGTTGCATGTTTAAAGACTGATTAAGCTGCTGATAATGTGTTTACATCAGAAAGGCCAGGAGTATGCATATTCATTAGAAGAAAGTTTCTTTCTGAATGGTTGAAATTCATGTGAATAGATAACACAAGCTGAACAACTCAGAGCAGAACAACAAGTAAGAATGTGCAACCCATGATAAGGTATCACACAAATGGAGGGAGTGCACAAGGAGCCACCTTCTTGTGTCTAATGATTGATCTAATGTGTGATAATGTGTTTTTTATGATCTTGTTCAAATCGATTGACTTGGCAATCCGTGTATCTGCCGTCCATTTGTTTTTCTTTATTAAACAAGTAAACGGAAGAGCGTCTGAGAGGCCTTTTTGCTTTTTTACCATACCTCGCCTCACCTCCTCGTGTCTCTCGCTCGCATCTTACGGAGGTGGAGCTAAGATGCAAGGAAGGGACGCGAGTGAGGGAAAGGAGGAGTCGAGGAGGGGTATTGGGATGAGGCTAAGGAGGTGATGCAAGGACAGAGGAGTCCTCAGGTATTAATTGGGATGTCCTTGTTCACTTAAACGTCAATCTTAAACGACGTCTGTTAATGATGACATGTGCACAGCTGTATCCCCTCTCATCGGGCTTAACTGAATAACCCCTTAGAACCGCCCTGTTTCTATTCTTACCTCCATCTCGAAAGTCATGGAAAAAATAATATACGAACAGGTCGAAAAGTACTTCGCGGAAAAAAATCGAATTTACAAATTCCAATCTGGCTTCAGAACATCCCACTCCACTGACACATGCCTTCTCTATTTGAACGACCACATCAAACAAGAGGTTGACGCGGGCGGGCAAGTACTGCGGCATGGTCATGCTGGACCTACAAAAGGCCTTTGACACTGTCAATCACTCCATTCTGATTGACAAGCTAAAAGCAATTGGTTTTGATAGTCTATCAGTGAGCTGGATGCAATCCTACCTGGAGGGGAGAGAACAGATGGTGGAGGTAAACGGTACTCTGTCCCCCCCCCCTCCCAGTGAGCTGTGGTGTTCCACAAGGAAGCATACTAGGACCGTTACTGTTCCTAATTTATGCAAATGGCATGTCGTCAGCTTGTTCCTGTTCGCGGACGACTCAGCCCTGCTGGTCTCTGACAGGAACAAGTTGCAGGTTAAAAAACCCTCAGCTCGGAACTCGGCACCTGGCTCGCCGATAACAAACTATCATTACACCTGGGTAAAACAGAGTCCATTCTCTTCGGTTCAAAAAACAAACTCAGCAAGACTGACGGCTTCTCAGTTGCAGTGGGTGACAATATTGTCACAAGGAACGATGAAATTACATACCTAGGTTCCATGCTAGAGGCAAATCTCTCCTGTGACAGAATGGCATCCAATGTAATCAAAAAAGTCAACCAACGAACTAGATTATTGTACCGGATCTCCTCTCTGGTAAACAACAACACCCTGAAGACTCTGACAGGAGCACTCATTCAAGGGTACTATGACTATGCTTGCACGTCATGGTACCAAAGCACCTCAAAGGCGCTAAAAACAAAATTACAAACATCACAAAAAAAACTGGTCAGACTACTGCTTGACCTTATTGCTAGAACCCACCTCACCCCTGCCCACTTTGACAACCTAGGATGGCTTAGAGTAGACGACAGAGTACAGCAACTTGCAATGGGCCTGGTCTACAAGATACACTACACCACTAAGGTACCCATAGTACTGTCAAAATACTTCCCAAAGGTCAGTGAATACCGACACAAACCAGAGGGAGCTCAACAAATCATGTATAAACCCAGATTTGGCTCAAACAAGGGACGAACACTTTGTCCGTAATATGCCACAACAATGTGGACGCCCCCTACCACCAAGCTGTAAAGGGAATGTGAATCACTAACTACCACCTCAAAACCTCCTAAAAAAGCACCTACGAGACACCTGCAATTCAAAAACTGCCCCTGTAAATGTCCAAACCCTTAACCCCTACAAT
>NW_011333040.1:14777519-14783074 GCF_000735185.1 Notothenia coriiceps
CAATCTGACTTTTCTATTTTCTAAACTTGCAATTAGACATTAAAGGTGGGTAAGTTTGAGAAACCGGCTCGAGATACACTTTTTGTTATATTCCATGGAATGCTCTTAACATCCCGATAGCAATGAATATCTGAAGTGCTTTGACAAAAAATCCATTAAAAAATGTCATCTGTGGAAGCCGTACTGTAAAAAGCACGACCAATCATCTGAGCCGGCCCGGCTAAAATAACTGGATGGCCTACCTGCCTGTCAGCCTTCCATCTGTGCACAAACTTATCTCGTGCCCTCATTGGTCATGTGCGCGTTCGTGTGTGTTGGAGGAGGGGCTCTGTAAGGAAGTGGCAGATTTTTTCCGGTTGTGTATTTTCAAATTCTAGCGCACTCGAGCTGGTTTCTCCAAAATTACCTACCCCACCTTTAAGTTCCCTATAAAGAGCCAACCTTCAATTTTGAAAATTCCCAGTTTATTCCCATCTTTGAAAATTCCCGGAAATTTGCAACCTTAAAAATCAGTAAAGCATACGCGTCCTCAGTCCTTATCCGTGTCGCAGGCTGCTAACAGAGATGTCAAATAAAGAAAGGAGAGGGATATGCTATGCTTCCATCAAACTGTCAAGGGAATTTTGAGTAAACTCACAAAATGTCTCAACAAATGCATTCTCCCAACAGCTGGGCTTAAGCGAATAAACATGCTTCCTGAAAACAACATCCACAAGGACAATGGGAAGGGACACACTGTTATTGTGTAACTGTCAGCAAATATTGTACATAATTCATCCTCTCCTCCAAAGTTTAGACAAACATACAGTTTTATTTGAATGTGAATCCTCATAACAATATCCACACAAAATGACGCTTATAAGTGCAAGCAGCAGCAGCAGGTGTGAAAACTAGGAGTTTTTTTAAGAATCCGACAACCTTTCAAGACGTTTCTGGGCTTTTGTGCGATGGAGCTGAACCACGCTCAGATCACGGCAAACCCAAATGATCTTTAAATCAAATCCACTTAAAAAAATAAAACTGTTCTGCATGTTTGGTACGATTTGATATAAATTGTAGCGTTGCTGTCACACAGTAGAGACGGAAATGTCTCTGATGTTATTCCAACACACGAGAAGAAGACAGACGACAAAAAAAGACATTTGTTAGATGATTTTTTGGGTCTCAGCTCTCAGCACGACTCTGCACTAACTACCGGTTGAAGTTACATTCATCCGTCTGGTGTCGGTGAACGTATGTCTCACAGCGGCGATCCAGCAGTGTCTGTAGCCATGGAAACTACAAGGATGTAGCGCTTAAATTTAGGGGAAGTGAGGGATTATTACACCAATGCCACACACACATCCCAAACCATCTTCCCATGATCAAAGTAAGAAGAAAAGTCACACATTCAGCGTCCTCAAGAGTCCACTGTAACTCGTGTTGTTAAATAAACTCTGTTGGAAAGACAGCGAAAGACATTCACTTCCGATGGAGGCCTGCTAATCTCCTGGCAAAAGAGAAACTCGACGTGTGGCTCAAGGGCAACTTGACCTGTTTACTTTACGCCCGTTCACTTCCATCGTCTAAGCTTGCCCTGCCTTTCTCAAGCTAGCATTCTCCTGGTCATGATGAAGACTGCTTCATCAGCTAAAGCCATCAACATCAAACCACTAAGCCCTCCTTTATACATAAACATTCAAACTATGTTCATGTGATACGTGAGGTTGAATGTTATAGCCCTTTCATTTCCTTTCTGCTTGTGCCGCTGTATGCTGCCTCATATTGCAGTAATGCTGTGAAAGTGGGGGGAAAAGACAAAGGTCATTTGCTTTATAACAGACATGATCAGTCAAGCCCAAATCGGTGCAAGTTGTGAGAAGAAAGATGGATCATTTGGATTAGGTACGCTTGGTTGAGCAGAGGACAGATAACGGGCGATGAGGCGGAGAAGACAGCAAAGATGGGGGGGAAGACAGAAAGAAAGACGCCATTAAAATATCTAATATCTATAAACTGCACTGTAATGCTCTTTTGTGTTGTATTTATGCTCGACACAGTGCCATTAAACAGCAGCAGCTCTGGGATTTCAATATTAAGCCTTGCTTTACTTTGAAGGAGCTGCAAACACAAACTTATGCAAACAAACACAAGCATGAAAGGCATGTGAAATATTTCCTAAGTATCATGAAATATGCCAAATGTGCAGCTATGAGAGAAAAATACAGAGCACATCCACACAAGGTTTCTCACACACACACACACACACACACACACACACACACACACACACACACACACACGTGGTCAGACTGGCCGGCAGGAGGGAAGCTTCAGTGCTGGGATCTGACCAGTGCACCGTATACTGGCTGCCAACAGTCCACCACACACCGCTGCTGTGTCCAACCATACATGTGTGTGCCTACATGCGAGTGTGACCTTGACTTTGTGAGCAGGCCTTCGTATCCACAAACACAAGTGTGTGTCTTTGTGTGAGCGACTGTGTGTCCTCCAAGTGTGTATGCATGGGAGTGGGTGAGTTAAATACACAGTATAAACATTGTAGGGACTCCCTTGACTTGTGTTTACCGATCGAGATAAAGACCGTCATTCCTCTCTCACCACCAACCTACTGTACTTCCTGCTCGTCCAACCAGAGAGAGGCACTTAAGCCTGGGCAATGTCACAGATATCTTATCTTGCCAATAAAGCCGCTTGAATGGGTTTAGATTGAACTGAGAGAGGGAGGAAAACAAGAGGGCACACACTGGTCTAATGGGGTCACTTCACCCCCCCATTGAGAGAAACTCCTGCACCCCCCGCCCCTCCTCCTCCTTCTTCTCCTCCTCCTCCTCCCATCTCACATGTTAATGTACTTACCGCTCTGCAAAACCTTCAATCTGCCCGAGATGCTGGCTGGCATAACAAACAGGGCCCTGAAAATAGTCTCCCCCCCTGTTTCCCATGCTGCACTGGAGGTATTTCGGTGGTGAAGCGAATTCCTAATGTTGGATCAAATAATCTACCCACTACTTCTCTGCCTTTCTACTTCCCTCTCTCTGTGAGTTCTGTGTCTGCCGCTTCACCTTCATGTCTCCTCGCTGCAAATTGTTGCTCTCCACCGCCATTTCTCCGTCTCTTTCCTCTGGGTTTGCGGTAGGCAGTGAGACGCATGGTCTAGCCACACTGACCAATAAAAAGCAGGCCTTAGCCTCTATCATTTAGTCCGCACGTCTGGTATACAGCTCAGGACGTTGCAGGCCAGGACGCCCCACAGCCTCGGCGGGAAAAAGCACTCATACCATCTTATTATGATGTCACAAGTTTGGATTACTCATGAGCTTTCCTGCAGGGTGTGATCCGCTTTTCTTGCTATCTTTCTAACCTCCAGCCTCTGTTTACCATGCTTTTTTACCCAGGGGATTACTTGCGCACATTTACACCTCGAAGAACTGCAACCACAGACTGACTCAATAAAAACCGAAACGCTATTAAAAGCATCCTAATGCACGACAGGCTTCCTTTGCTTCCACGGTGAGAGAACACAACCGAGGAGAGAAGTAATGAAAGAAGCAGGAGGGGTAAAAGGAGCATTAAAAGCAGCCGTAAAATATTTTTAGCTTCTCAGACCCATTCATGTCTCGAACCAGGGCCAGGAGGAACCGCACTGCCATGACTATGAATGGTACTGTTAGTTACTTTTTCTTCTCTTTCTCTCTTGGCAAGTGTCCTGCCACTGGAGGAATGCCTGGTTCAGATTCACATGTGTGTGTATGTGTGTGTAGAGGCTGGACAAAGAGAACCAGTGTGGACAACAGAACACAATCAACCACTCAATGGACAGCTATTAACTCATCGCACACAAACACACACACACAAATTCCAGAGTCCACGGACGAGAAGCAGTGACATTCAGAGCCAACCAACCAATCAGGACGCCTTTAACGCAGCCACAATGGAGCCAGTCAATGAGCAGCAGAGGATGATGGGAGATCTGTGAATCAAAGTGTCCGGCTCCTCATCCCTGTCTCGCTAATCTTCAACCTCTCGCCCTTCTCCTTTCATTCTCCCTTTCCTCCTGTTTCCCATGGTGCATCTCTCATTGGTTAAAAGGTGGTTAGAAGAGGCCATTGGGCACAGTCCACCTCCCACTCATGTATGAATCACCCCATTGTGCACTGGACTCGAATTCTCACACTTTCCTTTAAACCAAAACATGCAACCGACATGTGAGCAGTCGCAGTTTTTCGTAGAAGTAAAATAATCAAAAGCACTAAACAATATTTGGGTATTGCTGTAAATCACGTCAGAGTATCTCTCTGATACAAATCTCAGAGGTATTGAGTTAATGAGTTACATATTATCTACATCGTGTCATCGAAAACATCCTGGTTCAGCTTTGACCTACTGTTCGTGAGCATGCACACAATTTTCCTGAGCAATGACGGATTACTGCCGACAAAAGGTGCGCTCACTTCGGTTTTACTGCCAAATAAAGTTCAGTTATTGCTAATCTGGAAACATTGTTTGCTTGTTTGCATGTGTGGGCGAGTACAAGAGATTCAATTCCAAACAGGAAGGCATTACCAACCCTTTCAAGGTTTATTTGTTCAAATCTCAACTGAACCAGAGACTCGTTGAATCTTTATTTCCCCAAATTAGAAGCAGAATTCCTAAATTATCTTTTTAATGATGAAGAAATACATGAATCTCCCTTTTAAACTTCCCTTTACTTCTTCTCTAACTTCATTGATTTTCTGGGGTTTGGGATTTTTACCCGATTTTAAACTCAATTTGATTTGATAAACCTCAACAATGTTGCTGCTCATGTTTCTGGCCCCATCGTACTTGCGTTCCCAGATTTCAGTAATAGGCGCGTTCACACCGGAGTACTTTTACCCGTACTTTTCCCGTTTGGTTCCGTTAGTGCCTGGAATTTTGCGTTCACACCAAAAAGAGTGCTTAGTTCTGAGAACTTTTACCCCCATTTGTATAGTGCCTGCTAGAGAGGTGGTACTATCCTGGGGAGAAAAAAGTACCAATTTCGATTGGCTGGGCGAATTGCAAACCACGCCCCGAAAAACTCCGCCATTGGATTTGCTGGCATTAGCATTATTAGCCTTAGCATTAGCCCCGCGCACCAACGGAGAGAGCATAACTTTTCAACACAAAAAAAAACATGGGAGCGGTGGAGATGAGAAGGTGTCGGCGTTCTGGCGATTTACTCGGAAGGCTTCAGTAGAGCCAGTCCCCAACTCCGGAGACTTCCGGCCGGTGACTTTGGGTGGCAGTATACACCGTGAAGTTGTTTGCGGCCTGCCAGTAAACCCAAAGCAGAAGAAGACGAAGTGACGTCAGTGGCTTCATTTGCCTAATCCTGCGATCTGTGTTGAGTTCGTGAGAACTAAAGAGTCCTCATGAACCTTTGTGGAAAGTACTGCGGTGTGAAAGCGCCTATTGGAAAATAGAAACTCCCCCTAGCAGGGAACTTTAGGATTTTAGCCTACTGCAGACCATTTACATGCACAAAAACCTATATAACGCATTACAGGAAAGTAAAAACCCCAAAAGCAGAA
>NW_011333040.1:14783086-14800745 GCF_000735185.1 Notothenia coriiceps
TGTGTACTTTTCCAGTAATCCTCTGTCAATGTCCCCTCCTGAGTACAAGAATGTATGTTTTTCTTTTAATAAGTGTTGAAAAACCTTTCTTCCTGAGACTGATATTGTTATTGTTGAGTGTTTTAAGAGGATATGGTAGACATGATATCAGCAATACTTCCAGTCAGTACTCCGGCAGCAGCATTTTACACCTTGGAAAGTCTTTAGAGTCTGGCCTGAATAGCTGGTCACAAATATCCTTCAGCAAAGTGACACACTCTGTCACATGGTTGCCCTCTTATGATGCTGCTGTCTTTTAATATATGATTATTTCTCAGCCGCTAGTTCGTACCTCGCAGATTCTTCAGTCTCATCAGCCTCATCCATCCATCAGTCCCAGTCAACGCCTCCAGCACACTTCCAGTGTCTGACTCCATATGATATTGTCCTGATGCTGTAAGGGTGATGCCCCATGATCAAAAGATTAACCCTCTAAAGTCTGAGTGCCAAGGACCTCATATTATGTCTGTCATTAATGTTACATCACCCATTATAACATGTTCTTTCCTTTTTTCTTTTCTCTTAACTCAATAGTCCTGTCTTTAAGTATAATGCAATGTAAAGTCCTTTTCCTGCACCGTTTGAAGGCTTCAAAACAGGCATTTTGACTGTATGTGTTTGGAGAAATGACACAATCAATGGCCCAGAATTGTACTTTATAAACTATGAATCTTGTGGTGCTTGAAGAAATACAGACTGGTTAAACCGGACAGGATATATATACAGTATATATGCCATTTTTTGGAGCCCTTTTTTGCAATATTTATTCAAATGTCACTATTTATTTAAACAAACCACTATCTGAGGATAATACAAGCAACCATAAAACGCCCTTTATCGAGAGAGCCATTGAAGCCCATGAAGAATTTATCCTTCAACAAATATTTTCATATGCTCTATTAATAAAGTTGCCACGTGTTTTCAACTTAAATACTGTGCAGAACATTACAAATATTCTTCATTTGCAGTATTTTATTTTAAAAGTGTTCAGCAAGACTGCATCAATGATATGCTATATATATATATATCTATATAATATGAATATTGTTAACTTCAACCAAAGTCAATTTAAATAGCGGGCAAACATTGTAATTGCCATTCATGTGGTGTTTGATATAGTTTACGTTCAATTTTAGGCAGAGAAACGTAGCCTATATTGACTAAACCTTTTTTACAATTTACTATAATTTAGAATTTCTTTTTTGAGAAATCATTTCAAAAGTAAACATGCACACAACATTATTAATTTATATATTTTAGTTTTTTTTTAAAATTATGAATCCATTTATTTTATTGTGTGTCCTTGAGGCTGGGGAATATATCCAGCAGTTCAACATGCAAATGTTGTGTAAGTGAGAAGGTTATATACATAGGATTACTTGAAAACAGTCCCAAATAGTACATGCTCACTTCAATACAGTTTAAAATAATACATGTTTACTTTAATACAGTTTAGAACAATATCTGTTAACTTTAATACTCAATACTGTGGGCAATCCCCACAGGAGCACTTTGGGGTGAAGTGTCTCAGGGACACAACAACATGCTGACTGCTGTGGGATTTGAACTTGCTATTCTCTGATTCGAAGATCAGCGCACTAACCCACTGAGCCACAGCTTCCCTGATTACACAATCAAACAATCTATAATTTAGCTCTGGCCTTCACTCACAAAAACACATTTTGTTGAATTGTTTGAATTTGTTGAATGGGACTAATGGAAGAATCTGCGAGGAATGAACTATAGGAGCAGAGAAATAATCATATTTAAAAGACAGCATTGCCAAAAGAGGGCGAGGCCAACAAGAGTCACAAGGGTTTGTCATTTTGCTGAAGGCCAAAGTCTCTAAAAACTTTCCACGGTGTAAAATGCTGCTGCTGGAGTACTGACTGGAAGTATTGCTGATATCATGTCCAACATATCCTCTGTCCAACAATATCAGTCTCAGGAAGAAAGTTTTTTTTAGTGCTGATTTAAAATAGCAGAGAAACATACATTCTTGTACTCAGGACGGGACATTGACAGAGGATTACTCAAAAAGTACACAGTAAAAGTATTTCAATGTATTGTTAGTAGTAGGCTAACTAATACAAAGTCAAACAGTATCAATATCATTAAGAACTAATGGTAACATTTTATTTTTATCATTCATCAAAGATAGCAGAAAACATGCATTATGTATACTATGGAGGGGACTCTAACAGAGGATTACTCACAAAGTACACAGTAAAAGTACTTCATTTGATTTCTGGTAGCAGTCAAACTAGTAGGCTACGGAGTCCAACAGTATCAGTTTTATTAAAAACTTATGGTAACAAATATTTGTATCGATGTTCAAAGCAGGACAAAAAATGTAGAGCTGCTGATTTCTGAAAAAACAAACGCAAGAGACGGCTGAGTTGACCGCAGTGCAGAATCGCTGTATAGTTTAAATCTCCTAACAATGATGACAAAAATGCCTTTCAGACGCTCTTCCGTTTACTTGTTGAATAAAGAAAAACAAATGGTCGGTAGATACACGGATTCTAAAGCCACTAGAGGGTTAGTTTTGGGGGGAACTTTGAGGAATTGAAATAAAGTAAGTATCATTTTCAGTATCAACAACACTGTTTTTTTTCTTCTGCTCGTGGTTTGGCTGCATTGTTTGCATTGACAGACATTGCTTACACAATCCCTAAGGAGGTTGAAGTTTAGCTTTACAATTCTTCCTAGTTGCCTGCAGAGGGGGGTATAGGTCCTAGCTGACATAATAACAATACATTACATTTATAAAGCGCTTTTCCTGGTGCTCAAAGCGCTTAAGGCTCATGATCAGACTCAGGAGCTGCAAGGGGATTCTGGGAAAAAGCAGGGAGGAACTTTGCCCTCTTTTAAATCAACAGGTCCTGATTAAAGGTGGGTTAGAAAACAGACTCAATAAGGACAGGAGGAACAACCACACAGGAGCAAACATGTTTAGATTGTTAATGACCAATTATATCATTATTGTTACCCTCATTCCCAATATCTCTCACAAAAAGGCAATGTTCAATATAGGCTCTATATAGCTCCACAAATATACTATGAACTGTGCTTATCTATGACCTGTCAAATCTATTATTGTTGGTATTGCCTGTCACCATACATCGCTCCTGATGGCAGAAAGGAACTCTCAAACCTATACATTATACATTAAGTAATAAACATCTACTTCAATAGTCAACTAAAGTCTGTATACAAGTTATTAATAACAACGAGATGACAAGAGAAGATCTTATCTATCTTGAATTGCCTTGATTAACAGACCACAGTCATTTGGCTGAAACAAGTCTGTGCGATGGCAGGAAGGAGGGGATAAAAGAAACCTGTATATCATCTGAGATGAAACAAGCCTGGAGGGAAGTGACATTACCTGATTCCTGAATGAAAGGATTAACAAACACAAAGGGAAAATGTGGATCGGGGCAGATAAGGACATTTAGTATCATAAGCCAAACTACTAATTTAAGAAATAACTCATCTCACAACCCTAATTAAAACATTGAATTGTCATGTTCATACTTCAACACAGATTAAACAAAGTAAATATTGAATATTCATCAGTGGGCTTCACACAGAGCTGTTTGAGTCTGTAAAGGTTTATAAAGCTAGAGTGCCATGTCCCAGCAGCCTTTAATTCAACATCCAATCCCTTATCACGTCCATCTTTAAAAAGCAATCTCTGCCAAATCATAGAGGATTACTGATCGGGCCTCACGGGAACAATGGCCCCGGGCTCCAGGGGCCTTGAGCCGGAGCCTCAGTTAAAAGAAACTGAAAGTTCAAGTTGTAAAATGCTAACTCATTTCTGGGTTCGAGGACTCCTTTCTGCGCCACTTACATAGATAGTGCAGAACAAACACAAAGACAATGATAATAAAGAGTCATCACTAACAACAACTACACAAGAGTGGTAGTGGATTAGTGTCTCTTTCAGCCAGTCTTTCTATGGAAGTGGGGTTTGGGGGTGGTTATTCATATTCATATTTTTGTATCTCTTTTCAACAGTCTCCATTGTCATCTTTGTTGTAATGTCTTAGCATTTGAGACCCACACACACACACACACACACACACACACACACACACACACACACACACACACACACACACACCAACAAAAGGCCTAAAAATATATAGCAAAACTACAAACATTAAATACATATTTGGAATACTAAAAAAGGGAAACAAAATAATGATTTGGAGATCCCCCCCTGCTTTACGCTGTGTGTGTGTGTGTGTGTGTGTGTGTGTGTGTGTGTGTGTGTGTGTGTGTGTGTGTGTGTGTGTGTGTGTGTGTGTGTGTGTGTGTGTGTGTGTGTGCGTGCGTGCTGCTCTGTAGGCTAGTGCAGGAGGAAGCGGGGGGGGGGGGTGAATACCAGACTACAGGGACTTCCCCTCCTCCCTCCCACTCAGTGAAGCTGTTGAGGAACTGTTCCTCCGATGGAAACGTTCCCACTGCACGGCGACTCATGGTATTTTCTGTGATACCAAGTTATAATTGACCACAGTCACTGGTGGTGACATGACAGCAGCCATCTTTAGCTTTGTGCTTGAGGTGGTAGAGCTGCCTCATGATTGGGATAAGGTCATTTTATTCCAGGGGTGTCAATGCACACAGGCATCAACCTAAGGATTTGGTCAAGTGTAAAAATGACAGAGAAGACGATAACTGCAATTTCCCCAACTTTTATGTAATATCTCCGTAATATCTCCGCATACATTTTATACATGTACAAGTTATAAGTTAACTTTCAGGATTACTACACAGATGTGGAAATTCATGTAAAATAATTTCTAGATCTGGACAAGTTGTTTTGATCACAAGTAAACACTATATTGTTCAGTTCCAGATACCTGTGTCTAGATATGTTTGTAGACACACATGTGATCTGTACGTTGTAATGCACATGTGGAAATAATAGACTGAGGCATAATACTGTTGAAATTGCACTTATTTTTCTAAACAAATTTCTGATTTTTCATAATGTTTTGTAAACAGATAGTTTGTTAAATGTGAACATTTTCAGAAAGCAACCTTTTTGCTCTAAAACAAAGGGAACCATTTGGAGTTGTGGTTATCTATAGGTTCTTATGCTGTGATTGTACTGATCCGGCCCACTTGAGATCAAATTCGGCTGCATGTGGCCCCTGAACTAAAATGAGTTTGACACCCCTGCTTTATTCCATAGCTTTCATGAATGCAAGTAATTAATCTACCCCTGAGTGGGAGAAACCCACCTCCGCCTGACCTTCAATCATGATGTTTTTCCGATAAGTTCAAGAATGTTGTAAATCAAACAAACCCAGGAAATGAGGAAGCTTGTGACCTGTTAAATCTGTGCAAGGTAGGGAAGTGGGAGGCTGAGTACTCCATGAAGTTTATATTTGTTTGAACTTTCAGTTTCATGATATGATAACAGTGGCTTCAAACACGTACCCCCTGTAGACATAACCCTATGGCTTTAAACACTTACCCCCTGTAGACATAACCCTATGGCTTTAAACACTTACCCCCTGTAGACTTGTTTCAAATGTTCATAATCAAACTGATGTTTGTTTTTAGGGACACAAGTTACAGCCTGGACAGATCAAAGTGTATTGTGGTTCTTTAACCCCGTCAACCCTGCTGCTGCTACTTCCTCCTGACTGTGCACTTAGCAGCTCACTTTGCTTCTGTTTTTTTCAGTTCCACATTCTTAAACAGCAAAACCCAACACTCATAGACAGATGTGTCATTTCAAAAATACTTTTTATTAAAACATTTGTACAGCACAACGGGCACTATGCACTGTATGCAATGCCAATAAATGTTATTGACAAACAGCGGATCCAATCGGTTTCAATAAATAATGCAATAAATAATGTATAACATACAGCACGAATACTGTTGTAAATGAACACATAAACAAATAAATAAATACATAAATAGAATAATAAAGATAATAATAATAAATAAATAAATATTGTTATGTTAAATAAATACAGTTAAAATCTTCTTCTGTCAGCTTTTAGTGACACAATAAATACGCAACAGAGCATTGCAGTACAGCAAAAGGTACTGGCATTAAGACAGGTACATAGTACATACACAGCCCCATAGATATCTATGGTTCAACATTAAAGCTATTGTGTTTACTGGTACAGTAACACAGCTCGGTTTTCTGACAAAGGACTTGCTAACGGTTTGGAAGTAAAGTATTTTCTAAAAGTCTGTTTAGTGCAGTGTAGACCTTTGCACATTGAACAGTGGACTTGGATTGGGGTGAGGCAGTGGGCTCAGCCTCACAGTGGAGGCCCCATCAAGACCAGAGTCTCCAGCATACATTCCAATGCTCCCTAAGTGCCCTCAGGCCACACCTCACAATTGAAACATTCCGAAGAAAGTGTCCCCGTTTCCATCTTCCAGATCGGGCAAAGTCTTCTCTTCCGTCAACGTCCTGAGTCGGTCCCCTTTCCTGAGGTTGAACACAGCCCCCACGTTCACAGTGGAGTACCACCGCCCCTCCTCATCTGGATCACTGCTTGGTTTCATTTGGCAGGCGGTGCGGAGAGAGTGCAGGATGGTCTGGTAGGAATCCTCGTCGTCTTTCCCAAAAGTGTCTGACCAGCGCTGCACGATGTGACTCAGGTGGACCAGGGGCTGCGGGAGGCCTTCTTCAGCATCGCTGCTGAGGCAGTTGACGTGGAAAGACGCTTGGCTGTATACGAAGTAGAGGCCATGTCGAGGAATCACAATTTCATTTCTTTTGAGTTTCAGCCCTCCTTGAGAGTGGGTCTGGTCACCATCGTCCTTCCATTCAATGGAGTTCTTCCTGGAAGAGTTGTGATGTCCTAATGAAGTATGAAGAGATTGTTATGGATACGTCAAAGGTTTGAAATATCTTATAACAAGGACACAGGATCAAAAATAGGAACAGGAAATGTGTCTTTGAGAAAACTCAGAATACTTAATAAGCCTTATTTTGATTAATTATATTAATTCACATGAAAACCTTGTTTTGCTCGTGAGTCCTACTGCAGTACATACAGTCCGGAAAAAACAAGACTTTGAGGGGTTTTGACTCTGCAGGCCGTTTACATGCATAAAAACCTTCATAACATGAAAAAGGCCATTCAACTTCAAGAAACCCAATAACTTTCCCATATCCCCCAGAAGCTTCTGAAAGTTCTCAAGAACCTTCTGAATAAGTTCTAGAGTTTGATCCAGATGCCCTAGAACTTTCTTTAGTACCACAAATTCTAACCCTCGTGCATCAAAGGCCAATGGTGATACAACTTGACTAAGAAAACCAAAAGTAAACATTCTACACAAAGATGATTATTTTGAAAAGGATTCATATAAATTCAAAAACATTTACCGACTAAATGAATGGCCGCTTTCTCGTTTGGAAGTTGCCTCAATGCATGGCGGAGATCTGGAAAAAGGAAAACACAGAGGTTTAGAAACGTTTTACTTTCAGAATAAGGGTCTCAACAAGATTCAAATGTCCTTTAGTTTAACCAGCAGCTAAAGAAAAACTATGAGAGCAGCTTATTTCAGTTGTTATGTTAACAATTTTGAGGTTAATAATGGAATAAAATATATATAGAATAGATTAAAAGATAAACATTAAATATATGCATAACAACATGAACAAATATATATATCAATAGTATCTAACAAATATACAATTAAAAAAATGCTGAATAAATGTGAGTACTAGATAGTATAACAGAGCAATCTACTAGAAAAACAGAAACATATATTTGCTATCTAGTATGCTGCTATCTATGACATCTTCTAGTATTGAACTTTTGAGAGAATTAAGGGAACTCACCAAAAGTGTTTTCATCTTGTCCTGGGCCCTGTTTCAAGAGGAAGGATAGAGAGACTGTTAGGGAACTGTTGGGTGATGGTGAGTTTCTGCCAGAGACATCCAGCACTTTATTAAATCAGAAGTTAATAGAATCCATGTGCACCCACCTTGGACTGCCTGTTGAAGAGCAGCACGGCGGCGGCAGTAGAAGCGAGGCAGAGTGTGAACACCATCAGGGCCGTGGTGAGCTTCGACCACGGCTTCACCGATTGGCTCCTGGATCCTGGTTCCACTGTTGCTTCCAGCATTACTTTGCATTCACCTTCCATTGTTGTAAAGCTTTTCAAGTCAAACTGAGCTCTTAGAAACCTTATCGAGAGTGTTCTTGCTTTCTACTGTTGCTCTGGTCCGTTGGCTCCTTTTAAAAGGCTACAGGGAAACTCCAGTGATGTCACAGTTTGTGACTGAGTGGAGATTTCTGAATGAGGAAGAGAGACCCAGAGCTAGGGAAGATGTAACACACTCCTACACACAAAGCATCAATATGACTGCTTTATCCCATTAGCACATAAACACTAATACCTGTAGATACCTCTTTCACATCTCAGTGCACACACACCCACGTGTCAACAGATACTCACACACAGACAGGGATACACACATATTAAGCCATGCTCTGAAGTACACTAATTGTCTGGCAGAACACTTGTTATGCCAGACAATTACAAAAACTACAGAAAAACATGAAAATCACCTACAAATATTACTATGTTACATTTAAAATGTACATTTACGCCAATCATACCACATCTGATGCAGAGTGTTTACGCATGTTGTGGTGTGCTGGTCATCTCTATGTGGGTCAGGTATATGGAAACGGTGTTGAGGTGCAAGGTGAAAGAGCCAAAGACACATCATTCTGTTATTCATCAAGATATCTGCGGTTTGTGCCAGAATTGCCAAAAATGGGTCGGAATATTAATAAAGGATATTGCACTATAGCAGGATGTACACAACTTTAACTGACGTGTCATTGTGAATATCTAAATTGCATTATGTCACTTCCCTTTTGTTTAAATATAGACATGGTTGTAACTTTTAATTGTCATGGGTTCGTCAAAAAACAAATACAGTGCAATGTTAAAGAAGGAACATGTATTACTCTGCCCTTCCCATATCAACTTTTGGATACATTGATACATTTTATTGATATTAAAGAACTGTATATAGCTGACAAAAACTGTGATTTCAGAATCTTTTCCCCCCTAAATGCTCACATTGTAGCTATACTGGAGTTGTAGATCTTTAAAATGTCAGATTCTTTCTGAGCACTTTAAAAACGACTTTCCCATTATGCCATAACAAGAGATAATATTATTTATAGTACCATGTATTCAGGGAACTGACTGGCATCAAGGTCCTTGTGGGACAATAGTATGATGATGCTGGAAAAATAGATTTTGTTATTATCTGTAATTATCATCCAGCCAATCACAGTTTGCTTTTTGAGTCTTCGCTCCTTGAACCCATACTATGAGGAATCTGGCTTTGTATACATTTGGTCAGGTTAACCTAAATCCCCTCTTACTCTTCGGCATTAGCCAACTTTTTGTGGTTAATATTAGTAGCCTTTCTCCTTCCATATAAATGGAGAGAATATAGTGTGTATTTCTTTAAACCAATATTGCTTTTTCAACAAATGAACCCTTTCCCCGCAGAGATAGAGGTAAGGTCCTTGTGAAAAAAAAGAAATACAGCACACTGTCAACAATTATATCCTAACCCTAATATTAAAGGAATATATTTATATAAAAAAATACCTTTTATAAAGCTATAGGCACATTTATTTTGAAGTTAACAGAGGACTTAAGATCACCTGAAAGGATCAGTCAGTAACACTCAATCCCCCCTCACTCCTCGACATAGACGACTCAGGATATGATATGATAAAGGCCAATCCAAGGAGGAAATTCATTTCTAACACATCCATCTTTCCCACAGAGATAGGGGTAAGTCATGAGGTTTACCACAACTAGCAGCAGTGGTGCAGATGAGTAAGTGTGAGTGTGGTTGTTCGATGTCCATTAGCAGTATGTGTGTGTGGGAGGGGGAGGGGGGTTACTCAGAAACACTCTCAGATCCATCTAACGTCAGCTGGAGTGGTCAGATTGAGATAATAACTGCAGGTTAGAAATTGTGGAAGTGTAGGGTTAGGGTCTGTAGAGATTAGGGTTAGGATTAGCTTGAGCAAAACTATTAGACCCAGACATCCACAATATCCCCTCAGTGTGAAGTTGGATTGACTTCTTAAACCATGCAAATACACCCCCAAAGGTATCGAATCAAGTGTGTATCTCTTTTTGGTTTCAAATGGATCAACAATGGTAATCTGTTGGCAGAAAGTAGCTCCCTGGCCCTGGGCCTATCTGTCCACATGTTTCATTGAAAGCTGTTTTTTCCAAGCCAGGAACACTCATGGGAAAGATAATGCCAGAAGAAAATGTGTTTCAATTGCATTCGTAACAGTGTATGAAGATAAAGTTGCGCAAGATCGCAGTATTTGTGTATTTCGTGAGTGTACAGAATGTGCTTGTATCACAAGCTTCATATTGACCATGACCACGGTATGAGACTGATTGAGAGCACTGATGGTAGACCAGATAAAACGAAGCTGCGTCATTCTAATAATATCTGAAACTGACTACAGACAGACAGAACTAATGTCTCATAATACCACATTGCATAGGGAAACTGATAACTACAGCGAGATCAATAGGGCACAATTGTACATGTTTATTTTATATTTCAATGTTAGCCTTTGTTTCTAAAAATAAGCTAGACTTTGCAGTTTGTTTAAAACCTCTTTGATCATGTGACTTGTATTTCTTGCAAAGTCTCAATTACTTTCAATGTTATTATTACTGACAGGAATAACCCAACAACAAGGGTATGGGGGGGCCACAGCTTAATTATTGGCCCACGGCACCCAATTGGGATATCTTTTCAGATTATGGAAAGATAAAGTCACCGCGTGATAGAAAGACACCTGACAGATTAGTCGATTTATGTTGTGTCGTAACGTAGGTCAAATGTATCATGAAACATTCTTATAATCAACTATCAATGAGGGCATTCTTAATGTACTACATGCATAAATGTGTTCGTTCCATCATTTTAAATGCAGTAGCGCTACTGGTTATTTCAATACATTTCTGTCACTATATCATTTTACTCCACCACATTTTAGAAACAAACGTTGTACTTTCTCACTCCCATACTTTACGTGCAAAAAGCTAAACCCGTTTCGAACCCGATCCATCTTGCAGCAACTCACAGTGCGTCTCAATACTGCTGCCTACTTTGATGGCATCATTATCCACAGTGAGACATGGGGACAAGGTGGGGGCCATGCTCGAGTCCCTGAGGAGGGTGGGACTCACAGCCAACTTGAAGAAGTGTGCAATTGGGCAGAGGGAGGTACAGTATCTGGGGTACCACTTGGGAAAAGAGCAAGTGGGGCTCCAGGTAAAGTAGACCACTGCTATTTCTGCCCAAGAGTTTATGGGGCTGTGTGGCTACAACATACGGTTTATTACATCATTTTCTCAGCTGACCAGTCTGTTGACCGATCTGACACGAAGGTTCAGAACCAGTCCACGGGATGGAGCAATGTCAGCTTTAAAGGTTTCCTATTATACTAACTTCAGGCATATATTATAGGCCTCAGATATACTGTATAAAAAACATATCTATGAAGCAGAGGTCGCGTTAACCGAATACTTTCCGTCAATGACGGATTTTTTCTAACAATGACGGAAAAATCTGAAAGCAGTCCGTCACTTCGACAGATTATAACACAACTCGGAACAGCGCCAAAATGTCCACCAGCGGCCCACATTATAATACATCCTTAGTGGCCAGGTAGACTGAGGGCGATCTACTGTACTCTACTGTAGTGTGTAACTATTATTTAGTCATTCACATCCCTGTCCAGTTGGTGGCGAGTGTGTGTATATTATTAAGTAGCTATTGTCTAGTCTTGTTTTTGACCTCGTTGATTACCTCGTTGTTGAACCGGCTTTAGCAATCGGAAAATGTCACGGCAGCTGATCGTCCAAAGCTTTTTTAATAAGCCCAGTAATTGTGATGGTGTGGATAAACGAGGTGAAAAAAGAGGGGTTGATGCGGTGGAGGATGAAGGACAAGCCAGTAAGACTAAAACTGACAACGTTCAGCCAGCGGCAGAGGGGCAAGCAAGTGGCAAGGAGATGAAGCGGGAGTACCGGGTTCAGTGGGAGCAAGAGTTTAAGTGGCTGAGGAGGGAAGATGGTAAAATGTTCTGCGACATCTGTAGAAAAGCTAAGATGAGTAACGGATTTGTCCGAGGGTGCATGACGATGCAGAAATCAGCGCTGAATTATCACAAACGTAGCCATAGCCACATCGAAGCTTCAAGGGTGGTCAACCAGAGCGTGGCAAAGGTAAAACATGTGGAGAGATCGCAGGTTGCCTGAGCCATAGCTACACCACGGCCCGATAGCACATCTTTTATTTTTGTTGTGATGCATTCTACAGTGCCAGAGGGTATTACATAATTGCCAATAAACACGGTTTCAGGCTCCCCTTTATGCTGAGGTGTCGGGTATGTGATCAGCATTTTCTCAACCGTGATATTAGTCGTCTCATCTACTATTACCCCGATGTATTTACTGTTGGCGATGCGGTCATCGATAGTGCTGGTTATGGTCATTGCCATCGCCTTCTCCATCTGATTGACTGTCTCATGGTGGGTGTACGTGTGCGCACTGTTGAGGTCTGGACATCCAGCAGATTTTAATAGCTGTATTAGGGTTGGGATATAGGTGGCTCGGGATGTTTGTGTTTGCCATATGCAACACAACCTTCAATTGTGTTTTTGATGCCTCGTTACAGGCAACCTGCGATCTCTCCACATGTTTTACCTTTGCCACGCTCTGGTTGACCACCCTTGAAGCTTCGATGTGGCTATGGCTACGTTTGTGATAATTCAGNGGGCCGCGTTAAAGGTTGGGTAGGTAATTTTGGAGAAACCAGTTCGAGTGCGCTAGAATTTGAAAATACAAAGCCGGAAGAAATCTGCCACTTCTTTACAGAGCCCCTCCTCCAACACACACGAACGTGCACATGACCAATGAGGGCACGAGATAAGTTTGTGCACAGATGGAAGGCTGACAGGCAGGTAGGCCATCCAGTTATTTTAGCCGGGCCGGCTCAGATGATTGGTCGTGCTTTTTACAGTACGGCTTCCACAGATGATATTTCTTTATGGATTTTTTGTCAAAGCACTTCAGATATTCATTGCTATAGGGATGTTAAGAGCATTCCATGGAATATAACAAAAAGTGTATCTCGAGTCGGTTTCTCAAACTTACCTACCCCACCTTTAATGTTTTAAACTAATAAACATATACATTCAGTATCAAATGGTGCTATTCCTTTTCTTTCCAGATTCCTTTTTTTGATGAAATTACTGAAGTGGAGCTGTTCAGTGGTCAGAGAAGCAGACCATAGTTTTAGCCCACATCCTTTATATGTGAATGTTCTCAGAGAAACATATATTTTTTAAATATAGATTAATCAAATTCAGTTTTTAGTGACACATATTTGCCCATACAGCTGCTTCCTGATCATGGAACCCCTCAGACGTGGCCACTCTCCGTCATGAAAATATCTCTCGTTTGTACATTTGAGGCGCCCTCCCCGACTCTACAGATTTAAGAGGAAATACTGATAAAAAAAACTAAAATAAATGTGACTTTAAGATAAAACTGACCAAATGAGGTTGTTATGCGTGAGAGCAGATGGTGTTGGCACCAAATCTTTGCGGGTAGCTGAAGATATGCGAGAGATATAGAGATCTATAGTGATCTCATCTAGTAAAGAGGAAGCTGAGTGGTGGGCCAACCTACAAAAAGACTCTGTGTTTTCCTTTGTGGCTTTGGGGAGAGTTTTTTATAGATAAAGGGAATTTGTCTCCTGTGATAGATTTAGAAACAGAAACAGAATCAAGAGTGATGTTCTGCCACAGTGGGGACTCTTTTAAATACAAAAATGCATAACTTAAGTTTATGAAAATGAAAGTGGGCTGTAGAACAAATAAAGAGGAGGGAAAATTCTCTTTCTCACTTCCTTCCCTCGTTGGAAAAGTAATTCTCTCTTTGTTAGAGTGAAAGTCAACGTTAGTGTACTGATGTCTGTGGTCAGCTATAAGTTTCCCCTTTCTTTATTTTAAACATTTATTTTTAAAACCATCAGTAAATGTGAAAAATACTCTAGCTAGTGTGTATGAGTGGATTTCTTTGTTCGATTAGATGTGAAGCTGCTTTGCACTCAGGTTGGGTGAGAATACAGTTATTGGAGTAAAGACAAATATAAGATTACAGTTAAACAGACTAATATATCTTCTCGCTGAAACTCAAGTTAGAAATGACAGGAGGAGAAGAGAAAAGTTTACAGTAAAGGTTTCATTTCCAAAAAAAGCCTGTGGCTGCAACTCGAAAAGTCAAACAAAAATAGAACACAACACAAGCCCCCAGCTTCGGGGGGTCGTTCCATGGCCAAACACGTCCTGCTGTGGACCCAGCCCACTGAGACCAGAACCAGGTTAACATCACGCCTTTATTATCTGACATATGCCTTGATTCTGTTTAGCTGTCTGGTCTCCCCTCTCTCTCTCATTTCCACAAGCCGCTGGGGGCCCACGGGATCTCATGGGATCTCACGGGATCTCACGGGATCTCATGGGCCCCAAGCTGACACCCCTCAGATACAAATGAGTGATCATGGTATGGGCATCCTTTATTCAGGGGNGCACTCGAACTGGTTTCTCCAAAATTACCTACCCAACCTTTAACGCGGCCCTGTTAAGCTTTTTGGTTGTTCTCTTTCCTGTAGTGGGTTCCATAGGTTTGTGTGCATGTACACATTCTACGTGATAGGCCAAGGGGCGGGACATCTCTAAGCGGTTGAACAATCACAACAGAGCCAGCCAGCTAACCAATCAGAGCAGACAGACGGTTTCAGACAGAAGGTGAAAAGAGGTGCTGCAGCACAGGCAGTATGAGAAAAATAAAGAGCTTTTTGAACATTAAAACATGCTTTAATGTTCAAAAAGCTCTTTATTTTTCACAGACTGACATGTCCCAGTAGAGACACTACATATCCTGAAAATGAGCAGAATATGTCCTCTTAAACATTGCATACCCTGACAGACGATCTTTCCTGCATGGGGTAGATTGGGATGTTCAGAGCCTCTGTTGTAGAGGCAGGTGCCAGCAGAGTTGAGGCCAGAAAGTCTGTCAGTGTTTAACCAAGAAACCTTTGGTTGAATATCTTTATTCTTTTATTCAAATGCAACACAGAACGCAACAGCTCAGACATGACATGACAAGTAAGTTCCATAGGTAGGAGTAAGAAATAAATCATACTACGATCCCCAACCTCTACCATTCTGTACCTGTGGGAGAAAGGCAACGACATAAAGAAATTGAAATGACAATAATTATTCAAAATTAATAACAAATACAGATGAATGTTTAAAAAGGTAACAAGTTGACAGGAAAAAATAAGTACATAGAAGCAATAGGCTGAAGGATGAAACCCTCGCAGTCTGGAAGATGACAGTTTGGGTCCAATATAGTCCAAGTAAGTCCATGAGATGTATTTGTTAGGGATACACTCCATTACAGGATTATGCCACAATTTATTTGGTCCAAAACATCAGAACATCTTTCGTAGTGGCAAAAGTCACCACATTAAATAGCCTAGCCTTTAGTTCTTTCACAATATCAGACCAGTAGCTGCACTTTAGCTTCATAAATGACCAGAAACAGTGAATAAGATCGCCAGTGTCAGAGTTTCATTTACTTCCGAGCGGAGCAGCATACATATTCGTTTTGTTTTTGAAAGCAGGTGATATATGTGTGCGATGTAGGATTCTAAATGGTTGAAAGTTTAATAAGTCATACAAATATTTAATAAGTTATTAAACTGAAGAAATAAGGATTTTCAGGCAGCACCAACTGGAACGACACCTCGCTGCTGGCTGAGAACAGCCTGGAGGATTATTGTATCTTATCTGGCCTGGGCCTTGTGTTCCCTCTTCCAGACAGTATTTCCTTGAAGGCATGTGTGTTACACTCTGTTGAAAACACAAAAAGGGACAGTAGTTGTGTGAAGAAAGAGAGAGCTTCAGAGAAAATGTCAAAACTTGGCTGCTATCACAACAAACGCTGCATTGACTCGGCATGATTTTCCTATTGTCGATAACAAAAATGTGATTAAATTGGACATCAGAATGGGGACCTGCTTTGTGTCCTCATATGAAGATCCAACCCAGTCTCTCGGCATTTAGTGTTATAATCACGAAATTAATTTAATCTATTGATTCGTGTTCACCAACACGATTTCCCCCTTTTTTTCGTGTCACACAGAACGATTTTAAAAGCAATGTATTTCTATTGGTAGTATTTTTCGTGCCTGCACCACGTCTTTTTCTCCGGTCGGGTCTTGGAAGACCGGAAGCTGTGTGGTTCATAAAAACATTTTCTTACTCAACATCTTAACCTAAGCTTAACCCTAACCCATTTATTTTAAATAGTATAATGTCAGAGTTTTTTTGCCGTCCACAAGGACAATAAATGGGGCTCAGATCCTCAGAATACTGACATCTGTATTTTTTTAAATATTTTTTTTCTTTCTAATTTGTTATTATTTGGTGCAGGAACGAAACATACTAGCAATATAAATACATTGCTTCTAAAATCGTTCTGTGTCAGAATACTGAAATCTGTATTTTTTTAATCTCTTTTTCCTTCTAATTTGTTATTATTTACATTGCTTTTGAAATCGTGCTGTGTGACACGAAAAAAATGGGGAAATCGTGTTGGTGAACACGAATCAATAGATTTTGTGACTATTACACGAAATGCAGACTGCATTTCGTGTAATAGTCACAAAATCTATTGATTCGTGTTCACCAACACGATTTCCCCATTTTTTTCGTGTCACACAGCACGATTTCAAAAGCAATGNGAGCACACACAAAGTCACAGCCGAAGTAAAAACAATAAGTGTGGCTTGATATTGAGTAAGAAAAAGGTTGATAAACGCTGTGAGAATGGGTCTGCAGAGAGAATTTTGCCGCGATCCCAACCGTCTGTTATCAGTAGGGGTGGGCGGATCGATCCCAAAATATCGATACTTCTGATATTACGTTACGTTTCAAAATATCGATACTAGAGCCAATAGGATCGATACTTTTATATATTTTTTTCCGTCTCCTCTACTCGTCAATTTCTTCAAAAAACTATGTGCAGACGAACACTAGTATATCCTCTTTTCTTCTCTCTCCACTGCTGTCCTCCGCTCCTCGAGGCTAGCGCACGCGCTCCCTGCCTGAATGCCGATTATCAAACTGACTGACAGCAGCCGGCAGGACAGCAGCAGCCGGCAGGACAGCAGCAGCCAGCGACTCGCGAGTGCAAAACACACACGCGCATGATGGCTGAGAGAAAGAGCAGCGTTGTGTGGAGCAATTTCACAACTGGCAATTAAAACTTAGCGAACTGTGATGTGTGCAAGAACACAGTTCGCTACTCTGGCCACTTTGTATTGTTATTTTTCATGTTTGCACTTTAAATTCGCAAAAGTAAACGTTTATTTGTCTATAAAAGCTGTCCGGTCTGTATTCATGAAAATGAATTCAGATTTAGTCTACTTATGATGATTTCAGCTCAAAAATCATGTCATTTTGGGGAGTTATTT
>NW_011333040.1:14800785-14806339 GCF_000735185.1 Notothenia coriiceps
ACGAAAAACATGGGGAAATCGTGTTGGTGAACACGAATCAATAGATTTTGTGACTATTACACGAAATGCAGAGAGACTGTGTTGGAAGATCACTGCAGTTAAACAAAAACGTATTTTTACTTTCTCTTTTCTCTAATGAAATACAAGTTGCTCCAACACTGCATTTCAAATGTAAACTACTTTCAGTTTGGCTTTTACCTCACACATAAACGAGGTCATAACCTGGAGATAGTCTTGGTTTTTGGTTTGTCTGTGTGACATTTTTCTGGGGGCTTTTTTCCAAGCCCTCAGGAAGAAGCAAATGTTGATGATGGCCAAATGGTGGTACAACTTCTGTGTCAGTCCGTGACGTCTTTGGGCCCAAAAGGACTTTTTCCCATTGACTTACATTGTGAAAGAGACATCTGTAAATCAGCAGATACATGTTTTGTAATCAAGTCAACTACCCAGTACGAACACTTGAATAGCCCTTATTTAAATTAATAGGGCTTAAACGTTTTAAAATGTGCATAAAGCTGAATCCAGAGTTATTTCGCCTCCAATTATTTGACTGAGCTGAGAGAGTACATGTCGGATTGGAGGTTGGGCTTATGGAAAAGGAAAGTAGCCATGCTCTCTTTGCCCAGATACGAGTAGGCCTACCTTTGCTCTCGAGTCAGGCCATTTTGGCTTTATGCGCCAAAAGCAACTTTAGGATTAAAAGGGGTCCAACCTCCAATACTGTATCCAGTTCTCTATCTTCTCTAGCTTTTTGGGGGCCCTATTTTTTCAAACTACAATGGGGGGATTCCGAAGCCTTTAAGATGATCCGTGGAGAAGCATCAATCTGTTACACTTTAGGAGGAAAACAGGCTAATTTCACGAAAACCAAGCAATTAAAACTTACAAAAAATGATATTAAAAAGGTTAACGATAAGGCTCCTCTTCGTCAATAAATGCAAGAGATGCAGCATTTTCTCAACAATGTTTAATTTACATTTTTCATCTTCCTCAGAAGTCACTCATTGGCTGACAGCCAATGATGATTTGGACTTTATTACCCCAAAACACAAGCCTCAGCTTTGCTATCATTGCAGTTTAGTTGTGTTTATATCCTACATTTGATTTTTAAGCATATAATGCTTCACAGAACACAGGAGGGGGCTTGGTTGTCTATAAATAATA
Organism: Notothenia coriiceps; assembly: GCF_000735185.1. Lineage (NCBI taxonomy): Eukaryota > Metazoa > Chordata > Actinopteri > Perciformes > Nototheniidae > Notothenia > Notothenia coriiceps. The sequence goes on from NW_011333040.1 coordinate 14,801,950, forward strand.
CTGATGTGTCGGTCGCGAACGAGTCGGCTCAAAGAGCCAGCTCTTTTAAGTGAACGACGGGAGCCGGCTCGCGCCCATGAACGAGCCGTTTTGTTGTTGTTAAATAGCCTAATACAAGGCAGAATGATATGATGATCTCCGCGCTACGGGTGCTCCGTGCATGCATGCAGTGACATGTCATATCCAAGGATTAGAGACTGTTGGATGCTGCTGTTTTGAGCATTGCAATATATTTATTTTCATTATGTTATTTATTTATGATTATTTTTAGGCTCAACAAAGATTTGTTGTCAGTTAGGTGCTGCTATCTGCTTTTTTTTTTGTTGCGTGTTCTACAATCAGAGAGTTACAAGTGTCAAATTCAATGAAAACTTTATAATTTTTACTTTTGAATACTTCAGTACAAAGGATGTATTGAATAATTTAAGTGATATATGTGTACACATATAAATCATTACTCAAAACAGGGCTAAATTCGATTGAATTATAAAAGGTATATTTCGCAGACAAACCTATTAACCCCACCCCCTTGATAATAAAACGGCTCTTTTGAACGGCTCTCGCAAAGGAACGGAGCATTAAGATCCGGCTCCCTTCAAGGAGCCATAATTCCTATCACTAACAAATAAAGACGGCTAATTTTAATTCTCCCCAAATATATTGAGGCTGAACCTGAGCTTTCATTTTGGAGGCCCCTTAGTGGCCGCGGGGGCCCCATGCATCTGCATAGTACGCCTATAGGAAAAAAGGCCCTGTTTTCACTCATGGCTTTCCCTTTAGCTTACCTTCTTAAAGGTAATAACTCAAATCCAGCCTATGGTCAGTCTCACAATGTGTCAGATGTGGCCATAATGCCTCAAACACCTGCAGCTTTTCTTACATTCTATAGTAAACAAGCAGTGAATTACTATGCTTGGGGAGAAACTGATTACATGGAATGGGATTACTTTATCAGAATACAAAAAAAAGGTACCCGTACATTACATTAAAAAAAGACGTAAACAGATTACTGATACATTTAAAAGAAATTGGGGAATACTAGTAGGATTACAATAACTAGAATAGGGGGAAATACAATACAACAATGTCAACCACCAGAAGGGTGCATGTGTGGAGGAAGGATGTAGGAGGATGATTGTGTGAAGGTGAAGATATCAGAGGTTGTTTGAGGACAGCAGAGGGAAACCCCCATCTTATTTTATTCCTTCTTGGTTTTTCAGTTTTTACCCCCTGAATAGTGAGAACAATTTCACTAAATATCACTAAAATGACTGTTATCAGTAATACAAATAGATAATGTCTGTACACTTCAGGACCAGTCGTACTGTGTGTAAGTGTCATATGTGTGAGTAAAGTCTGGGAGTTGAACGTGTGATTGTGTCGCTATGGGTGGCGACCGTTTTGAACTTCACACGAGAAAGATGCATGTAAAAAACCCTCCACATTCACACTTACTCATACTCTTAGGAAAACAACATTTCCCATTACTCAAAATGTTCTTAATTTAAAATAGCTCCAGAAGTCTGAAGTCAGTTCAAGAAGATCCTAGATGACTGCCGCAAATGTTTTGGAGTATTTATACAAATTATATTTGGTCATGACAACTGATTAGTTAGCCAAAGCAATATATATAGTTCACCATTACTTTATCTTTAGTGTTTTTGTGTATTTATTGCAAACAACCACAATAAATCCTGCATTGATTGTGTTTATCACTTTTTTTGCAGTTTGCCTTTTTAGTTTGTATCTCGGAGGAACCACTTCTATCAGTGGCAGAAATTCTCTCTCTTATTTGGTTTTCATTTCAGACAATTACCTGTTACATTTTCTCTATTTAATATCTATACATCTTCAATGGAGAACGGAAAAGGTGTGTAGAGGCTGGGCTAGAGGGCTACTTTAAAAATGTATTCCGTTACAATTAGTTACTTGTAAAAAGGCTAATCAGAAAGCTACCTAATCTGACTATCAGAATACACCTAATGTAACCGGATCACTTTATGTTACTTTAAGATTACTTCAATATCAAATGCAATATACATTTATAAAAGAGACAATAAATATCAATAAGATGTTTTTTACTTCTGTGTATTATGTAAGACAGAACAGAACAATGTGACCTTACAAAGAAGAAACCATTATAAATCCTATTCTGCTTTTTGGGGGTTTTCTCTTCCCTGTGGAGTGTTAGGTTTTAGTGAATGTAAAAGGTCTGCAAAGGCTAACATCCTGAAATCCTTTCTGGCCTCAAACAGTTTCTCTTCCACACACTTATATATTTATAGGAAAATCTGCCTTTCGCTCAGCAGATTCAGACAGCAGCCTATAAACCAACACTGTAACCCATGAGCACATACTACAGGTTAAAAAAGCAGAAAATAAAACCTGAGCTGACAGAAAATGCTCCGTTTTAGTTTAACACACACAGTTAAGCTCACACACACTATTCTATGAACATATAGGGTCATCTGCTGAATTAAAAACAGAACAAATGAACAAAGAAAGTGAAAACCATGAAGCAGATTCAGGCAGTAGGCGTATAGATTCACACTTAAAGTATTATCCTACAGAACAGAACAGCTCACAGAGAAGAGAGAACATCTGATCCTTTACATCAAACACTAGATGCTCTGTTTAGGTTTTAATTACACTGTAATGCTGATGGTAATCCCCAATTTCTAGAAATGTTACAGTTATCTGGTTTTTCATGTAACTGTAAGGGAACACAGTAACCTTTTTTTGTACCCTTATGAGGAGATCCAGTTCCATGTAATCTGTGACCCCCCCAGCCTGGTGTTTATTTGCTGCCCCCCCCCAGGCTCAGCAGGAGACACAGAAAGCCGCTCTGAGGTATGAGCGGGCCGTGTCCATGCACACTGCAGCCAGAGAGATGGTGTATGTGGCGGAGCAGGGTCTGCAGGCGGACAGGAACACGCTGGACCCCACCTGGCAGGAGATGCTGAACCACGCCACCGCTAAGGTACACCCCCTCCCCCCACACTCTGGAGTGTTCATGTGTTCTATGAGAACAATAAAAAGAGGGCTGTGAGAAAGATCGACAGATTTACTTTAAAAGAGAATCAGAAACGCTTTGTGTCCTCCAGCAAGTACATTTACTGCAAAGATACAGAGCAGATAAAAGACACATTGAAAAAGAGTAGGCTTGCATACAAAATAAAAAGGCAAGCACACGTAATAAGAATATAATACATCATTCATAAATATGATAAGTAAAAAAGTAGCAATTTAAATAAATGAAATACAAGTAAATACATATAATAACAAGAAATGAAATATAATAAGTAGTCATTTAAAATAGTGAAAGTAAATGTACTTAAAGGTCCCATGTCATGGCAATTTCTACTGATCATGATTCCATTGTTGAGGTCTACTAGAATACATTTATATTGTGCAATTTTCCAAACTCACATTGGTTTCTCATACTGTATAGTATGTGTATTCACTCTCTGTCCTAAACGCCTTGTTGGAGCTCCTGCCCCCCCTCCCTATGAGCCCAGTGGCCGTCTGCGAGACAGTGAGACACAGCGAAACCCAGCCCGCACACACACACACACACACACACACACACACACACACACACACACACACACACACACACACACACACACACACACACACACACACACACACACACACACACACACACACACACCACACACACCACACACCACACACACACACACCACACCCCCAGCCTGCGCGGAGTTTTGTGTTGTGCTCACACATCCGACTCATAGACTCGCCGCGTCCCGCGTTCAAGGAGGAAGAAATCGGCGGAGCTGAAGCTGAGAAAAGATTGAGTGGTGTGTTCCGTGGATTGGTCCATTTGGACCAGGGTCGTCCGTTATGTCACTTGGTTCCGGAAGAAAAAATGGAAAAAGAGAATGTCCAACGAGGCGTTCGGGGCAGCATAGAAGGTCTTCTCTGGTTAGAGATTTTACCGCCTACAGGGTTACTTGAGGCTTGTGAAGCGCTGCAGACCGTTTACATCAGAAAAACATGCATACCACACAGGGTACGGTGAATAACTAGAAAGAGTCATGACATGGTGCTTGCAAAAACAAAACATATTCACGCAACACAAGCTTAATGGAGTAAACAAGTCCAAACAGACAAAAAGACCTCTGTTCCAATTATAATTTCTGGTGTGGTTGGTGAGATCTGGCACAGACTCTCTGTAAGTAGAATGAGCTCTGGATGCGTGCAGGGAGAGCAGGCTTTATAAAAGGATAATATTGCTCTTTGGGCTGAGAGAGCGCTCCAGGTTGTGAGTGGTCGGTCATGAGATTGAGCCGATGGTGTTATAAATGAATTTGGGAGACGGTTGGGAGTGAGAGAGGATCTACAAGAGGGGGGGGGCTTTAAGTTG
>NW_011333040.1:14806384-14813659 GCF_000735185.1 Notothenia coriiceps
CTGCAGCGGAGGGGGGCCTCAAGAGGGCGGGCACCTACTGCCGTTATCACCTTATGGGGCGAAAATTAGTGCTGGCGCTCCACAGTTTTTCTTCCTTTTTTTTGGTTTTTTTCTTCTTTTTTTTTTTTTTTTTAACCACAAAAGCCGCAACCCCCCCCCTCCTCGGACGCTAGCCGAAACAGAGGGCCTCATCACATATCTTCTGGCATGGGGTGGCCTCATGTTGGCCAGGTCACGCGGCCCTGGCTTATATTTCATATTTTGATGATATAAAATAAATAACAAATGGGAATTGGCCAGATGAAGGGGAATCATCAATCTGATGTGACTTAACTGTTGGTTAATTTTTGTTGCGACTAAATGTTACGACTCACCAACACTTCTCTGTACGATGTGTTACTCAGCTGTGTGTTGTTCTTACACACTTAGGGTTATTCTTAGAATGTATACGTATCTTTTATATCGCGGCGCCGGCCCTGACCAATTTGCTGCCGCCTAGGCAAGATTTTAGGCTGGCGCGCCCCAGATGCAGACATGCCCCCCCCGCCCTCCCGCCGGCCCTAGACACTCACTATGACCGCCTCGTCATGGCATCCGCACGTGCACGGTGTGGCAGGACGCACCGAAACAGAAAAGACTATGGACACAAAGATCGTGTGCACTGCAACTTTAGTTTCCTATCCATGTGAACATGATTTAAGTGTGGGATGGACCTAACCTCCTCTAGGGGGTTCCGGGAAGATTTTTTTAAATATTGAAGTTGAAAGCATCAATCTGGTGGACTTTGAGAGCAACATTAGGAGATCTATGGATACATCTCTCAACACCCATATGAAAACAGAACTGTAAACAGATTTACTTTGTCTTTATGGATATTTTACTAATCACTCCCCTTTCAAACTGTATTCTTGTTTATTAATAACAACTTCTTTTTACTGTCATATAGTATTTTATACTATAAGAGAATAGATGAAAATCTGAGTCTGATTTATTTTAACAGAAATATAAAATTAAAACCTATAATTGCACACTAAAACCATTATTTTAAAAAAAGAACTATTTCACATAAACCTCTGGTTTTTACTGAGGCTGGGGCGGTTCAACTGATTTTGGGGGGGGGCGCCATAGTTTATGGGCGCTGTACGCAATATAGGCGTTGTTCTGTTAGTGTAAGAGAATAATATGTACTTTGTTGATCCAAAATCGGGAAATTGCGTTGTTATGAAAAAAAGCAACGCAATGGGGGGCACCGAAAAAGAAAAAAAAAGCAGGAAATGAAAATCTTTTTTTTTCTTTTTCATTTCTAACTTTTTTTTTTTTTCGGCGACCCCCATAGATTGATGCGCCCTTACCAATCGCCTATACTTTGGCCGTTTCTCAATCGCGAGGATGCTTGCTTGGTAGCACATGTCTTCCGAGTTACTTGCTTCAGAAAAAAGGCAAGAATCCCTCCTGGCATTCGGAAAACGAAGAGCGGAACAGGCTAGCAAGTGTGCAGGTGTGCGTCATATGAGAGGCCCCGCCTTACATTTTCCGCCACAGATTTGGGGAAATTGGTCCGTGCGCAAAGCATTGTGGGGATTTTAAGGACGCGAAGTCTACCCATGTGCAGCCTCGAAATTACCCCCAAACCAAGGACGCGGCCTCTGTGGAATTCCAAGTATGCTGGAGATTGGAACAGTCCTTCCGCGCCACTCGATGACGTAGCATCCTTGAAATATTGGCTTGGAAGCCAGTTTCCTCGAGATTGAGAAACGGCCTGTCTATTCCAAGGGCCGGCCCTGTTTATATGGGCTCATGGCTCTGTGCAGTCCAATTCTTATCCTATTTTATTCTGAATTGTGTATTTACCTGGCTTTGTGCACAAGGCACTGTCATGTTGAAACAGGATGGGTAAAACAACACTTAATCTTGACACAACTTTAAAAAAAATACCATTGTCAAGAATATAATTTGATGCTGTAGCAATAACATTTAATTTCAATTTAGCTAAGAAGATCAGCCAAAACTATGACCTGAGCTGGCCCTGATCAACAGTGTGTCTACCATTGGTGGAATGTAAATAAGCACATTTACATAAGTACTGTCAATTCAGGTACTCAAAATACTACCTTATACTTTTACTCCACTACATTTTGTATGGATATATTGTATGTTTTGTATTACTTCGCACATTCGGATTATTAATTAAAAAAATAAAAATGTTATTATTTAAAAACTGAAATTGGCTTAACATTGTCATCATTTAAAAAGCTCTTACATGTATATGTTAGCCATAAAAACACAATCATAAAATATTCCAAAACAATATAATACTTTCAAAAGAGCCATTGTGCATAATGGGTACTTTTACTTTTGATACATTGAGTACATTTAGCTGATAATACTTCTGTACTTTGATTTAGGTGACATTTTGAATTCAGGACTTTTACTTGTAAATATTTAAGTTAAGGATTTGAGTACCTCTTCCACCTCTAGTGTCTACATGTCTTTTTATTTTTCTGTAATGAGGAAAGTCAACTGATCCAAACTGATGCAGTAAACCTGCTGACCTTTTTTTAAAAAGGAAGTAAGAATACAAACCATTAGAGAAGACTCTGTCAGTCACATGGTGGACCAGTTAGCATGTGAGATAACGTGGTGTGAAGGAAACACCAGAGTTATGCAACAGTGGTTGGAGAATGAGGCAACGCAGGATTCCCTCGCAACTTTCTACCTGCTCGGGCGAGGCTGATGGAGGCTCCGGATGGAGGGATGGAGGGGGGAGGGGAAGTGGAGCTTTGTAGACGAGGTTGCAACCAGGTAAAGAACCTACGTGAAACCTGTGGTGTTGTGGTTTCCTGACTCACTTCTAAAGTAAACCAACGAGCTGTGCGTATGCAGAATATGTGTTCCTATTTGTAAGTTGCAACACACAAGCATTTTCCACCTTCACAGAGGAGGGGTTCATTAAATAACAGTTTGACCCATATTCATAAACTCACTAGATTATTGTATTAAGAAGATTAAGATGGAATGCTAACTCAAAGTCAAAGTCAACTTTATTGTCAATTCCTCTCGTTGTGTAATACAGACAGATCGAAATTCTGTTTCGCATCATCCCACAGAATCAATATATATATATATATATATATATATATATATACTGTATATATATTTACTATATAAAAAGTACTTAAAGGTGGGGTAGGCAGTGGCAACTGGTCATTAGGGCAGATGGGGCACAGCCCCACCTAGTGTCAGCAGAACATATTAAAAATAATGATTACAAAAAAATGCAAAATATATATATAAAAATATATTTTAAGATCATGTTTAATCTTCTGATTCATCTGTACATTGCTGTTTTAGTCTGTGTTCTTCTAATTAGTGTCTACAGTGTGTGCCTATTGAGCTGTTTAGAGCCATGAGGGACAAAAGGACAAAACCCGATCATGCCCCTCCCTCTCACTGTCTAAGTGAACGGTGACTGTAAAAATTACACTGCGCATGCTCAGAGTATTTTCCTATTTAATGTGTGTGGCAAAAAAATAATGACCATAGGGGCACTGAGCTGCCATCCCCACCATACGTCATCTCACATCATTCAGAGCTGATTGGCTGTAAGTATGTGTGCTGCGAAAAGTTTGGTGTGTGAAGAGGAGACGAGAGGCACGTCCTAAAACCCGGAAGTAAGCTGGGCATGGGTTCCCTCCATGGTTCCCTCCACAAAAAAGCAATGAGATTTCTCCATAGGATTTTAGAAAATAGCTCAAAATAAGATCTGTGGGAAACGTACCTGTTAGATAAATGCACGTTTTGTTCAGCCGGATAATATCCACATGTCTACCCTACTTTTATAATTTTCGAATCAAAAAATCTATCGATTAGATTTGTGATAGACTTTTGAAACTACAAGAAGATAAGGAGGACTTTTACAAAAAAGTAATAGAGATTTTTGTCCAGAAGGATAGGCAAATGGACTTCATCTTCAAGTCAAGGTAAGACCGCCATTTTATTGAAAATGGGATCTTACTAAGAGAGAACAATTCAATATTTAAATGATAAAATTACATTTGGGTATCCTTTGGTTGAACCGACTGTTTAAAATTAATCGAAGCATCAGACAAAAAAAGCTTTTGAAAATAATATTATATTTTGATTTAGGTCAAAATATAATATTTGTAGACCTGAAGAGTCAGTGCCAGTGCCTCACCAGCCATGAACCTCACTGCAGAAGCTTATATATAGACAACTACGTTTTTTGTGCCCCACCACTTTTGTAGGCTACATATAAAAACGCCACTGGGGGTAGGTATGTTTGAGAAACTGGCTCGAGATACACTTTTTGTTATATTCCATGGAATGCTCTTAACATCCCGATAGCAATGAATATCTTAAGTGCTTTGACAAAAAATCCATTAAAAAATGTCATCTGTGGAAGCTGTGGAACTGTAAAAAGCACGACCAATCATTTTAGCCGGCCCGGCTAAAGTAACTGGATGGCCTACCTGCCTGTCAGCCTTCCATCTGTGCACAAACTTATCTCGTGCCCTCATTGGTCATGTGCACGTTCGTGTGTGTTGGAGGAGGGACTCTCTAAGGAAGTGGCAGATCTTTTCCGGTTGTGTATTTTCAAATTCTAGCGCACTCGAGCTGGTTTCTCCAAAATTACCTTCCCCACTTTTAAAGTATCAAAATTACTTTCCTCTAAAACCTACAGTTACTCCAGTTACTATACTTATACTAAAAACTAAACTCATTGTCCTAGACCTTTATAAGTTTCATTATTTTTTAACACTGGATGAATATTAATTGAATAGTCAATATTTGTTAAGCCAGTTGATGCTCCAATACGCTCTCAGACAACAGGATCAAAACCACACTTTTAGGAATTGATGAGGTCAAACCCCCTCAACACAATTTGTTATTTATTAAATAAACTTAAGTTATTTAATGAGTTTTTAAATGAACAGCTGACGGTTGCTTAAAATGAGGTCATGAGACCAGAATATGTGGGTCACAAAAACAAAACTACGTTCTAACAGAAGTGTAAAATCCCTGTGAAGTATAGGAGTGTGTGGATGGTTAATACCTCTGAGTTTGACATACATTACACATATATTTGACCCATTATTACTCTCGACTACAGCTTTGACTTTAGATCCCTGAAAACTAAAGCTACATCAAGAAAAAGAACAAAGGCTGAGCTTGTTGGAACACATTATACACCCATTACGGTTTATATGTATATGTTTGAGATGCAGTGACAATGTAAAAAGCCGATTCCTGTTCCTCGCAACTCACATAGAGCATCATTTAGTCCCACTTCAAATTTAAGTCACCAATGCGAAAGGAAATGCACAAATTATCAAATTATAGACATTGTAATCAAATGTGATATACTTCATACTTCCATACATGATGTATTGTTTGGAAGTTTGGGGGAACACATATAAAACAAATACACATCCTACTGTATCTTCATCCTGCAAAAAAGAGCCATACGAATTATACATAAAACTACGTACACATAACCAACAAATAAATCAAACTAAAAACACTAAAACTACAAGACCTGGTTGACTATAAAACTATTCAAATGATGTTCAAAGCCGCAAATCAACACTTACCTCATAATATCCATGGACTTTTCACACGGAGAGAAAGCATGCACATGTTGAGAGGAAACTGCATTTTCATAAAACCACCCGTACGAACAAATGCCAAACTCCATTGCATCTCATCAAAAGGTGTTAGTCTGTGGAATAACGATGCACTGAAATATTGTACAAGTCTATCTAAACTGAAGGTATTATTTAGGAGCCAAATCATGAATGGTTATGAACAGGACCTGTAAAATCCCATTTGTTATTTCTTGTAATTTTAAAAGTAATTTATTTCTGATTGTTTAGTAAAAAACAAACAAAGAAATTATCAAGACAAACATGTCGCTGATGACGATGACCTAATATTTTATTTATAAGGAAAATGTATTCTAGAGGGGGTAGGACCAGAAAAGCTTCTTGCCCCTGTTGAACATGACAGAGACTATTTGAGAATTATTATTATTATCTTTTTTTTTTTATCATAATTTTGTTGTAACTTTGTTATAATTATTATGAGTGAGAAAAAGAAGGAAAAAAAAGAATACATATATATTATTATTATTGTTGTATGTTTTGTTTCTGACATGTTCAATAAATTGACAGAAAAATATATACATACATGGTAAAAGCAGAATGTTCCATAGTGTTTTCCGATGGAGTTACCGTAAAACAAATGTGTTTTTTGGCCAAAGCTGACATTGTAACAGGACTGCTTTCTGTCCCTATTTCTGCTTTACAGAAATAATCAACCATAGAATGTCCAAACTGACCCATCAAGAACAGTGTAATATACTGTAAAAGCTGTTACATTCTATATTCAATATTTACTCAACATATTGCCACTCTGCATTATTGCATCACTGTTATTCTTGTTCATATGTTACAGTATATACATACTATCTTTCTCTTAATTTGGTGCTGCAAGCAAACCTTCTAAAACAGTCGAAGAGGAGGTGGTACATTAAGAATCTTAGTAAACACGTGAAGAAACACAATAAATACAGTTCCTCTATTTCAGTATTTATTAAGGGTCCTTTAATATTTCAAAATCTGACTCCGTGAATTTGATTTGTTGTAATTATCAACTAAAGGAATTACCACATGTGTCCTTTTCTTCTCCTATTAAAATCATATCTATCAATGTATAATATAATATGTATACATAATACATGTGTTATGAACAACAATATATCTGAAACATTCAAAGATAATCATAAAAGTAAAACATTGTTAATGGAATAAATGTCCAACAAAAGAAAAACTGTTAGACAGACAGAGAGTGCCATCTGCTGGACAATGCACACATTACAGTAACTGTACATGATGAGCCATCTATGCCATCTGTTAAACTTCCTGAAGAAATAGTAGTAGTAGTAATAGTAGTAGTAGTAGTAGTAGTAGTAGGCTAGCAGTAGTAGTAGTACTAGTAGTAGTAGGCTAATAGTAGAAGTAGTAGTAGTAGGTTAGTAGTAGTAGTAGTAGTAGACTAGTAGTAGTAGTAGTAGTAGTAGTAGTAGTAGTAGTAGTAGTAGTAGTAGTAGTAGGCTAGTAGTAGTAGTAGTAGTAGTAGTAGTAGTAGTAGTAGTAGTAGTAGTAGTAGTAGTAGTAGTAGTAGTAGTAGTAGTAGTAGTAGTAGTAGTAGTAGTAGTAGTAGTAGTAGTAGTAGTACACTGGTATGTGCTTTCTT
>NW_011333040.1:14813667-14816914 GCF_000735185.1 Notothenia coriiceps
AACGGACATTGGAGACGAGGCGAGCCGGCTGGCGGGGAGGAGCCAGCAGAGGATATATAACAGCACCGGAGGAGAGATCCTCCTCTTCTCTTTCCTAACGAGGAGCGGATCACAGCTGTTTGTCTGACTGAACAATATCATGCTTGTGACCAACCCGCGCCTTTTTTAATTAAAGTACCCAATTGAACTTTCACAGAGACTCCATTTAGTCTCCTTTTAAAGCTTCTCTCCTGGACGGGAGAATAACGAACACAGTTTACAACTCACAGGAGGAGGCTAAATCTTAAAGAAAGGCATGTTGAGACGTTGCATCTCAATGGGTCCACTACTAACTTGAAGTTTCGATACCACAACATTGCAATAAATAACTTCACGGTCAAAATCGTATTTCACGTATTGCTTGCAGAATTCCACCATCTTACTGGCATAAGGCACTTCAAACTCACGGATTGATGTTCACTTGTTGTAAACAACAACACAAACCAAAGCGATATCCAATAGCTTCAATTTGTACAAAACAAGAATTTACGATCGGTCTTGCCATCATAAACATTTTCTCACATCTTTCAACATCTCTTGCTGTTTGCTGTTACTGTGTTAGGGACCAAGCAGTAAGGCAACAGGACACAGGAGTTGTTTAAAGAAACTTGGTTTTTATTTACAAAAGAATACAAATTAAACATTATTAACCAATCATTTTGAACAACAAGGCCTGTAAAGAGGTCAACAGAAAATGACTATTTCTATTTCTGAAATATTTTGGACTGTTTATTTATTGTGTCTTAATTTCTCTTATTTGCCTTGAGTTTTCATGCTGCTGCAACGCAAACATTTCCCAAATTGGGATCAATAAAGTATACCTATCTCTCTATCTTATGACGAATGAATAAAACAGTAACTTACCAAACTGACCTGCCAAAATGACTTAAAATGGAACATATATAGTGGCATAGCCCAGGAAGTGGTACATAAAACTAAAGGATTCTGACAAAACCCAAACCCCCCTTTGACATTGAAGCACGTGGTTTGTCCCAATTGGTTTCTTGCAGTGTTTCGGAGTCCTCAGGCCTCGGCTATCACATACTTTAACATTCTTTACCCACATGTTAAATCCTTTCTTCTCCCATCATCTTCACTGTCTCCCCAGCTTCTCTCCTCACCTCCCTCTCACACACACTCTCCTCTGGGCAGTCTTCCAGGCAGAGTGTATGTGGTGCTGTTGATCCCTCTAATTCATCCTGACAGGACATTCATCATTAGTCACAGCCTTAATGCCGCACCGCTGTAAGGGATTCTGTTTCTCCTCAATAGATACAGCATTGACATTAAAGAACTAAATATATCCACATTTTCTATGAACTCTCATAATGCACGTTGACTACGCACACACCTGTGAAACCCACTATTTATACTGAAAAATATCCATCGAAAAGAAGAAAAAGAGAAACATTGACTTATTTGCAAGCAGGCTTGGGGAGTTGCGGTATTTCCCTAACAATTACATAAAAAAAACAATCACACTTCTGATACAAACATTTTGGATTACTAGGGCAATAGCAATGTTATAATACATTTTAAAACAAACAAACCATGAACAACATGAACACATTATAACACTTCACGAGTCTCGAATAAAACCATACTGTAGCAAATCTTTAGTTCAAAGAATGCCATGTTTTGAAGGGGTCCTATTATTCTCAATTTCGGGCTCATATTTGTATTTTCTGCCTCGACTGTGACATGTTTCCAATCCTTTAATGCTTTATTGTTCTCATACTGCCTGTGCTGCAGCACCTCTTTTCACCCTCTGTCTGAAACCAGAGCCCAGTCTGCTCTGATTGGTTAGCTGGCCGGCTCTGTTTTGATTGGTCAACCGCTTAGAGATGTCCCGCCAGTTAGTCTATCACATACAATGTGTCGGAGCGCTAGCCAATAGAAGAGCGAGTGTTACATAGTGAGGTCACTAAGTTCAGGAAGTCAGGCAGTTTGGAGTGTGTGGGAGAGAAATTGAGAATTTTAGACTTTTCAGAACATTGACATGCACAAAACCTATAACACACTAAAGGAAAGGCAAAAACCCAAACAAGCAAAACTGTGATTCTTTCAAAGTAACCCTCCCAACATTGTTTATAAGGTCCCTTAAGGCGTTTGACATTCAAGCAAAAGTCACCCTACAGAAAATGATGGACTTCTAAACCCAAACTGACACAGAGTCTTCCACTGGAAAAAGGGGGAATAAATAAAGTCATAGGCAGTTGTGCTTCATTATGCTGATTTTTTAATGGGGTAATTTTCTGTGAGGCACATCAGTAGGAATTAAATCCATCAAACTCAGGTCCGCTGAAGCTCCGTCTCCGCTCTGGGATGTGGATCGTTGGCTGTACTCACTCGTCAGGCCTGTTTGTCTCCTTCATTCATCCTCCCCGCTGATTATTCACTTTCCTATGCTAGCGCCTCCACGGCTAATTAGCTCGCACAGCATATTCTGCTGCCAATTTCTCAGACTTGCGTTAGTTTTGCACGCACAAATCTGTATTGCACATTTACCGAACACACACGGCTTCCTGCGCTGATAAAAGTGAAACTACTACACAAAGTGAATATTTGAGCAAACCCCACTAGTGTAAGAGTGTTTGACTAATTATTTAAACCTAGAGTGTCCGGGGTCACACGCTGCCATTCCCAGTCCTCCTCTGTTATTTTCATTTCTAATAAGAAGTCACTTTTTCACCGTTCCCCTGAGCACACAGATGAGATGTTTGAAATGTATTTCAGCCTTTGTGAGAATAAATTGAGTATAATCTTGTTTTTTTAGAATTTGGAAATATCCGAAGGGGTACGGCTGCCAATTAATTAACATCATCAACTCTCTTCTGCCTCCCACGTTCTGTCTTTGGTCTCATTACCTATCACAGGCTGCTTCTATATCCTCTCCTTAACTGGAAATTGCTGAGCATCTCCCTGTCAACTCCGGCTTTGTAGTTTTATCCTTGGTTCGTCTCTTTCATTTCAGCTGTTCCGTCTCATTTGTAGGAGGAAAGGATTGGAGAGACAATAAAAAAGAGGAGAAGAAAGAAGGAGAAAAGGACCAAGGAGAGGCAAATAAGAGAAGGACAATAATACAATAATAAGGATGCATTAATTAAGCAGTTCATGCGTCTGTTTCACACACACACACACACACACACACACACACACACACACACACACACACACACACACACACACACACACACACACACACACA
>NW_011333040.1:14816952-14825579 GCF_000735185.1 Notothenia coriiceps
CGATGAGGAGAGAATCATATGAGGATAACGTTTTTCTTTCATATACTTGTCCTTTATGAACGCCTGCCCTGCAATAGAGTTTAGAGAGAGGGAGTTGTAAAATAGTGCTTCAAGCTCCAATTTGACCAATTTATATCAAAATAGAGAACACACGCACACACGCACACACGCACACACACACACACACACACACACACACACACACACACACACACACACACATATACTCTCTAATCAAACTCTCTTCATAATTGTGCCTAATGATTTTCTGCAATCTATGCTCTGATCCCATGACACTAATGACATTAACCTTGAGACGCACAGAGACGAAAGAGACTGTACAACCATACTTCTCTCTCCCATAGACATGCATAAACACACTGATGGGTGCAGGCTTTTAGCTGCACTGTTCCCAGACTCTGGATCCCCCTCCCCAAACACATCCGACAATCCGACACAATTACCACATTCAAATCCCAACTAAAACCCACGTGTTCAAATGAGCCTACTCACTGTAGTGCTCACCATCATCTCATTTGTGTCAACTTTGATTGTCCCCTCCATGATTGCCTATTTTTCATCATTGCTTTTAACCTCTAAGAGTATTTATTAAATGACACGGTGTCCTTGGGTGTCATGAAAGGCGCCCTTAATTAAAATGTATTATTATTGATATTAATACAAATGCAGACATGACCACACAAAGGTTCTAATTAAAAGATCAATATTATTATCAACGGCAGTTCAGGATGATATAAATTACAGTTTCTAGCAGTGGTTTTGAAATGGTTTAGCCATACACTCCAGCACATTCACATCACTCTGCATCAGCCAATCGGTTCGCAGCTTCCTCACTGCTGAGATGAAATTCTTGGAGCAAAGAACGGGAACACGAGGAGTAAACTGTAGAACTTCCAACTGATGTCAGACTCTGAGGCAGGGACTAAAAAACAGCCCGGGACTCTCGACCGGTACCGCCGGCCCACCTCGGTACCGCAAGTAAATACCGCTAGTAAATTGTTGACGGGGGGTTGCTAGTGACTTATCCGACCGGCCCACATCGTCCGACCGGCCCACTTCAGATACCGGCCCATCGGGATTCGTCCCGAACGTCGCGATGGCTAGTCCGCCCCTGCTCTGAGGGTATGTTTGACGTTACAGCGGGAGTTTTGTCATTTGCTGGGACACAATACTGACACAGCCTCTACCCAAATCAACTCTGAGGTTTTCTCTACCCACAGTAAAGCCATTAATCAAGCAATCCATCAGAACCCCCCCCTCCATTTATGTTCCTTACAGAGAAGCAGGCTCCGGAAGGCCTCGGTCAGATTAGGTTAACTCTCTGACTCATAGCATATTAACTATTGGCATTATCTAAAGGGAAGAATGTTAACAACCTTGCTTTATGGATATTCAGAAGTAAGAAGGAGGTCATCTATAAACACAGCTGATGAAGAGAGCCTGAGAAAACCAGCTGGTGCCAGCTAGTCTTCATACAATGGCGACAAAACCCCACGGCCAAATGCCCGCTGCCTCTACAGACAGAGAAACATGGCTGAAGGACGGAAGTGGAGAATTAAAAGGACATTAGATAAATAGCTATCTATGAACTGTGAGTGGGACCCACCACTGAAAGAAAAAACACCTGTTCACTATCCTGTCTCTAAAATGGTAAAACGAGCTCCCAAGTGAAATCAGGAAATCAGAAAATGTGCACATCTTCTATCACAGACAAAAACACCCAACTTTTTTCCACTGCACTATGGCCAATAAGAAAATCACTCCTACAGTGAAGCACTTTAAATGTGTACGTTTGTATTCAGTAGCTCTCACAATGGTTGGACTATTGATAGTTAGTGTACTTACAGGATTCCCGTTTTTTTAGTTTCTTCAAATTTGAATGCACTTGTTGTAACGGCAGGAACGTTGTTAGCTGTTAGTCATGGCAACGGCAGGAACGTTGTTAGCTGTTAGCCATGGCGTACGCGTGTGCACCCCGTGTAGTTTTACTTAATCCACATGAGATCCGTTTAGAGTTTAGAAAACAAAATCAACTTTTATTCCACAAAACAGGTTCAATCCAGAGAATTTTGCTAGATTATATCGACCCATCTGACTGGACACGACACGGTAAGAAACCCTGCGACTCAACAACTACTCAATCAGCTTCAATCCAGTTTTGTTTCCTCCAAGCCTTCTTCATGCTCGGATCACACAAAGCGTAAGTAGAGGATTCTGCAGTCACTTGCATACGGCCACTCAAGCAGAGACACAAGCTTGATGGTAATTTGATTTCTGAAAGAGACACAGCCAGGATGCAAGATAGACACAAGTGGAGTGAAAGAGGACAAGTGTGATGAAAGATAGAGTAGTCTATTTAGGTCAAGCATGTATGAAGCATCTCCAACTTCATGTGATCTCCACAGAGTTTAGGAAGAAGCATTATTGCACTTTTCTTTAACAAGAGGGGGAAAACAAGACAAGAGAATAAAGAAAGTGTGTACATTAAGGGAAGGAAGACAGCGAGTTGGAATCTAATCAAACCAAGGACACTCTGCTGATTGCCTCTTTAAAAAGAAGAGGGAGAAAATTGGTTTGGTTTGTTTCCGTCATGAAGGCGAGAGACAATTGATACTAAAAATGGTTAAAATGTTGCCGGGGAGAAATGAAAGGAGCTTAAAGCGAAATAACGAAATGACTCGTTCGCAGAGCGCGATATGGGGAACGGCGAATGGGTATTCTGTGGCGTCAATCCCATTCTCTTTCCTCGCCTCTTCCTCCAGTTTGTTTCCTTCCTCCAAACATTACACAGCTTTTCTAAATCCACCCCCCCCCTCTCTCTGCCTTTCTGTCACTTCCTTATTCATGCAAAGATGCTAAAGGCCCAGAAAATGGAAAGCCACCACATAATGGGTTTGCTTCAAAGACACGTTGACCACTGATGTAGGGATATGCTCCATTTACTGCATTAGACACACACTATAGGCTAAAATAAGATATACCTGCCTTTGTGGCTTCATTTTACATTTAAAGGAATGAATGTCAGTGAATGTGAGTGGAAAAAACATGATACATATGTATGTATCGTACTTACTCATCAGTTGGCTTCAATGTGGGAACGATTGTTTCCATATCAATCAATCAATCAATCAATCAATCAATCAATCAATCAACCAATGTTTATTTATATAGCCCAATATCACAAATGTTACATTTGTCTCAGTGGACTTCACAGTTTGTACAGAATATCAGTAACAATATGACACCCTCTGTCCTTAGACCCTCACATCGTACAAGTTGTATTGAATTGTGTGCTTTATTACATATTCTCATGCATGTCCCTGCTGACTTTAGTGCTTCGCTGTGTCTCAACTTACAACCTCTACAAATCCTTCAAATCAAACAATTTGAGAAGTAACAATCTTCCCTTTGGTTGAACTCAGGTACATGAAAACCATTATCTGGGAAGGTGGTCTCAAGTAGGCATCTATTCATTTTAAATGGACACACTCAAAGAGGTTTGAAACCACTTTCATAATTGACAAAAACAAGTGTCAAGATATTTGTGTGCCCAAGTGCATGTACTTTGGGAAGTCAGTGTAAGTGTGTTCCTCTGTACTTTTTAAAAGTGGAACACAGCAACATTAAATTAACGACAATAAAGGCCTTTTAGAGAAATTTTGAATGTTGAGTTGCTGTAATGAATTTGATCTTCTCTGTATCCTGTCAAAGGCTTTGAGTATTTTACAAAACGTACTTCCTCTGTAAACCAAGGTGTTCCCATCAGGCTGGATCACACAGCTCCTTTATGCCAAAAGCCATTAACCTTCACTTATTATTCCAAAATTCCAAAATTGAACATGCATATTGTTGCACTTCAACAAATAATAAAACAGTAAGGAGGGGAGCTCATTAAAACCCTTCATAGGTTGAACTACAAAGAGGACAGCAGATAAACATCAATGAGTGACAAATATTGAGCGGGGCCAAAGATTCTCTGCAGGAATTGTAATGAAAAACAAAAGCAAGACATAAACTCAGCGGGCATGCTGGCTGCCTTTAAATAATTAGACTGCATAATACTTAAGAAGTCTCTTCCACCAAATGTTCCAAACATATGCTGGCATGTTTTTCAATGCTGGAGAAATCATCCTACATGCTGGCAACTTTGTGACTATTTATAAAGCTAGATATTTAAGTAAGTAGGATGCAACACAAATCTCTTTTGTGTTTCCCCTCCAGCTGTGTTGTTTCCCCACTTCCTGCTCTGTGCTTTCAGCCTGATATCCTCTCTGACTCTGACGATATCCTCTCTGACTCTGACGATATCCTCTCTGACTCTGACGATATCCTCTCTGACTCTGACGATATCCCCTCTGACTCTGATGATATCCTCTCTGACTCTGAGCTCTCTGGGCTGTAGGTAGATATACGCTCTGCATAAACACGTCTTTGCTATTGATGAACCTCTTACTTGTGTTAAGGTCTCGGTCTGATGCGCTGTAGAGCAGTTTAACAGCTCATTTTTGGGTACAAATATTTCAGATACATTGAGAGGATTGCCGGAACCTAAGAAATATCAGGCTAGGGTCATTATGGACCTGGAACGCAGACCTAATGGTTTACGTTCCATATGGATGCAATTGTGGATAATTTCCACATTGTTTTAATCTATAAATCGATGCTAGAAAGTCAGATAAGAAAGGGACACATATTAGCAACATATACCATGCTTTGGAAAGAATGCATTTCACTGTGTTGTTAAAGTAAAGGCTGAGCTAGTTGACTTGCTATAATAGCTTGTACAAGGCTTTCAAACTATTATGTTGTTAAATATTTACAATTAAAGAAAATGGCTATTAGATAAGTACGCAGTTAAGGGAAAAGGTTGGGAGGATCTGTTTTAGTTAGTGACAGAGACCAAATAATAAGGTAGTTGGGGAGGCAAAGAAAAACAGTCCTGCTGGTTAGCATTATCTCTGGGTAGTGACAAAACTCAGTTCAACAACTTTCACTATCACATTTAGTTTTCTCAAAGAATATAACGAAATCCTGAGATTAAGCCAACTTTTCTTTTGCCTTTGCGACCTCTTGTGAGGCAGTGGCGACCCCTAGTGGGGGTTGCATCTCCCAGGTGGTCTAACCCCCATGTAATCTTCAAGTGGAGAACATTGAAAGGCTTCAGAGCTACCTGATTCACAATTCATCTTTTAGGAGTACTGCCCCGCACATCTACAATCCTTTGATACATGTGAACATGAAAGGGTGTCTGCGTGAGAGGCAGTGAAAGTGCATCTGAGTGGTGGTGGTGTTTGATGCGGCAGGTCAGGTCGCACTAATGTTGCCTTACGCAGAGGGATGAGAGCTGCAGCTGCTTTTAATCCGTAAGAGCATGTGAGTGGGACACCAGATTGTTTATGCGGTCCATTGAAAAAGATCTGGCAGCGTTCAGAGGGAGGAGGGAGAGCGCAGCTTATCGTCCATCTGTCCTCTTCCCCCACCACTCATCATGGTGGCAGGCAGGGACAGACCTGAGTCCTCTGGTATCTGTTTAATTAAAACATTTGGACCTTCTTTGGCACCGATGATAACAAGCCCATCCCAAAACACAAAAACTCTGCAGAAAAGGGAAAAAAGCCACACGCCAGGTAATTAAAGACTTATTTGCTCATCAGCCAATTATTCACCCGAGCCTTCTTGGATGGGTTTCATGCAGCGCTGCGAAGTCTCTCACTACACGCAGGTCATTATTCATCCGGTGCCAGGACTGCCGTGAGTGGGAAATCAGGGACTGAATAAGACAGATTCAACCTTCACATCAGGATAAAAGGCGGTATTCTAGCAGCTTAGAGCACATCATTATTGTAAAATGAAACCTAGTTGTGAAATGCAGATTTTTCCAGGTTCATATTCGTATGTTGTGTCTCTAATGTGACATGTTTAAATGCTTTAATGTTGAAAAAGCTCTTTATTTTTCTCATACTGCCTGTGCTGCAGCACCTCTTTTCACCCTCTGTCTGAAACCAGAGCCCAGTCTGCTCTGATTAGTTAGCTGGCTGGCTCTGTTGTGATTGGTCAACCGCTTAGAGATATCTCACCCTTTAGCCAATCACAAGCAATAAGCTGGACACGCTAGCAATATAAGTATGAGTGTGATACAGTAAACAAAGGAGTCCATTGGAGGCATTTCAAGCAGGGGGGAGTGTGTGGGAGAGCACGTTGGGATTTTAACCTTTGTAGACCATTTACATGCACACAAACCTAGATAACACATGCACTACAGGAAAGGGAAACCCCCCCCAAAAAGCATTATAGGGCCCATTTAAAAATAAGTAAAAGAGTCATGCTCGTCATCACTTTCTTGTTAAGTTCTTTATCTTCTTACTCTCTTCAATTCTTGGGAAAATATTTCAAGAGCTTCAAAACCTAAAAACTCATGAATAATAAAAACGATACCAAGGTTTGAAAAAAGACAGTTTTCATTTCAAACAAAAGCTTATAATTGGTCTGCTTGAAGCTCCCGATCATTGTTCTCCATCTCAAATGTTTTAAACCTAAAAAATAGCCAAACTCACATCTTCGTTGTATTGTTTATTTGTACTCTTTCACAAATGATCAATCATAAACAGCTTGGAAAAAACCACAACACCCACAACATGGTAACTTATGTTTTCAACCTTGCTGCTGAATATTTAAAACTAGTATGATAGGAGACATTTTTCTTTTATTTATCAATATAACAAATGGTGGCATTAAATTGTACCCAAATGAAACGTGTAGTGGAAAAAGAAAATCAGCCCAAGCACAAAGATAAATAAAAGTTAATAGAAGAAATAAGTGTTGAACATATTTGCCTTTGGTTACGAAGATATTAACATAAACAGCCGGTACATCGGGTAAAGCTCGAAGCAAAGATACACTTTGGTTTATACATACACAAAAAAACGAAATTCTGACTTAAACATAGAAAAATAGTCGTAATCTTGACTTTCAGCTAAGAGGTGCAACACTCCTGTCTAAGGTTCGGTTAGGGAAAAAAACATTTACCCTTTTACATGTGTAAACATTCATTTTATTTGTAATATATTCAAATGTTACCTTAACGGTCTGTTGCTTGCTGAGTGTTGCACCTGTAATACAGATGAATGCTTTATGCCTGCTTGTAAAACAGAACATTAGTTAGAGAGCAAAGACATTTTGCAACAATTAAGTGCAGTGAATACGAACAATCAGATAAAAGAAGGGGATGATCTTATCGTGTTGGACAATAAATGTGCCAAAATGTTGATGTGTTAGTTTCTCTGAAGATCTGCTTTTACGCTCTTTGTCAATTCTATTCAAGCAGTACGCCAAATTAAAGAATCATAGTTCTGCATTTCATTGTGAAATAAAACATCTGTTCCTGTGCTTATCTGTATACGAGTGGTCATTCATTTATTTTGCATCAGAATGTGGAGCTCATAAGTAATTAAAATGAGAATATCATCAAACTAAATTCATAAAAAAGGGAATTTTCTTTCACTTGTAAATTGTCCCTGGAAAGGAAAGGATGGCGTTCAGATGCTTTAATACGCTCCCGTAACACAACCAAACCCACTCTGATACTGGGGTAAGGATTTGATTTGACATCTCACAGCTTAGTCTTTTAGAAGCCTCTGTGTTGGGATCTTAGTTTGCTTCATTACTTAGTTCAAATAAAGGATATTTTCTTTGCGTTGCTTTAAAGATCTAAGGTGATTCAGCCGGCTGCGTAATAAACACAAATAAAAGTAGAACACACACTGACCCTAATATCTCAAAGAAGGTTTACCTGAGCAAAAAATGCAGAAAATGTTCTATACAGTGAAAAACAAAATGAAAGTCAAATCTCTACACATGTATCAAGAACATACATGAGGCGGTGGGATATTAGAAACACCGCTCAACATAATGCAGTCTGACGCAACACGACCCATAACCAAAAAATGACACTATAGTTAAATCAGCCCTTTTAAAACCGGATCTAAAAAAGGGCTTTATATTGGATTGCATTAGATTGAACAGGGTTACTAATACAAACTGTGGAGAGCTTAGTTACAAACATGTTAGCTAATCATATAGGTGATTAGAAAACAGAAAAGATAGCCCCGACAACTTTCAAAAGTGTTCTGTAGTGTTTCCCGTCATTCACCATAACCTATTTAACTTATCAGCAAAAAATAAAACTACACACAAACTCTTTGAGTGGTCTGGAAAAATGACGAACATTTCCCACGTGGACCACCACGTCATTGTTCTACTCATCACTTTGTTTTCCTGTTAAATCATTCTTCCTGTAGACACTGTCCCTTTTATTGCACAGTACAGGAACATATAGTCTGCCTGCTAACACGCGGCAGCTGTAAAAACAGACTTTGAGACAAAGTCTTTCACACTCACACACTTCTGATGTTGATGATCTCACGTCTGATCTCCATGTCGCATCAAACCGTGCTCCATGACAGGCGAACTGTGCCCTAGAAAAATTAAGTTTGTGAAGCATGGCCCCCCCCTGGAAGCCGTGCTAAACTGAGGGTCGGTTTGATGACTGCTGGACACGCCTCCATCTTGGACACAGTGAAATGGTAAAGATGAAGTTGGTGGTGGTG
>NW_011333040.1:14825610-14830140 GCF_000735185.1 Notothenia coriiceps
CGCTTCAAAGGCGGTATAATTTAGGTTTTAGATTGAACGATGAGTTAAGATTGCTGCACCCCCTCGGTCGTGCCTCGGAGCATATGAGATTGAGCTTGGGTGGGTTGGCTCATTTAACTGATAATTTCTTCATGTCTCCAACCAAGTTCAGTGAGACAGCAATACATATATAATATGACTAATCATTTACTAATATTGCTTGAGATGCTAAGGATCTTATATGTATAGAGACACATTTAATCTTCCTGTTTTGTTGCACTGTAGTAGTTGCAGTACATTTACTTATCATTAGGTCATGTTATCCGTATGACATCTCTATTAGCGTCTTACTTATAATTGTCCTTCGGCAGACACGACGCCCTTTCACACAACATGTTTCAGGTCGGCTGGAGCTAAGCCTGAAAAGTACCCAGGCGTTTTCCCTTCACCGCAGCGGCGCCGCCTTCTTAGCTCACGGATCGGTTCGGTTCCAGTCCAAATCGATTGCCGGTCTTGTAGCGATTCACAGAAGCTAAGAGGGCGGCGCCGCGTATCTCTCTTACGTCGAGGCGTGCAGGAAATAACCCACTTCCCTTGACTGGGTCGACTTGAGAGTCTCGTCTGCTGCCTACAAGCGTAGTGCTGAGCAACAGTCGATAGAAGGCAATCCACACACTTGTAAAAACACACTAATAAGTCAGGAACACTAATCCAGGGCTTCGTGTGATGTCTGTTTATGTTGTACTACTTTGACTCCGTTCGCTGTTAGTGATCATTCCTGGAGGGGGCGTTTGATTTGTATTTAGCAGTCTATCGGATGGAATAAATTGGCTGGGCTGGGGGGGGGTAGTCTTGGGTTATTGTAGTTCTGGAGTGTTATTGTAGTTCTGGTGCAATGCCCTTGCCGGCCTGTAGCCACCATCCTTTGATGGAGCTATATGTGTGGGCTGGCCAGGAAAGGGTGAGCAGAGTTGAGTGGCGATTTCTTGTTCGTTTTTCTGTGTATCTATCTTAGTTGTTGGCACCACTACTAAAGAGACGTGCTACCATGGAAACCAAACAATAGTGTAGCTGTAATAAAGTCCGAGTGGAAACAGTCGTGTGTAAATCAGATTTTGTCAGAAATTGGGAGAAATGCGGGAGAAATATGACCCTGGGAGGAAACCGGGAGAGGGCTATGAAATCGGGAGTCTCCCGCGAAAATCGGGAGGGTTGACAAGTATGGTGGAGAGAGAAGAAAAGAGCATATACTTGTGTTCGTCTGCACATAGTTTTTTGAAGAAATTGACGAGTAGAGGAGATGGGAAAAAAAGTATAAAAGTATCGATCCTATTGGCTCTAGTATCGATATTTTGAAACGTAACGTAATATCGGAAGTATCGATATTTTGGGATCGATCCGCCCACCCCTAGTGAATACACATACTTTACAGAGATGCTGTATGCGAAACCAATGTGAGTTTGGAAAATTGCACAGTATTTTTCTATTTTAGTATACCTCAACAATGGAATTATGATCAGTGGAAATGGCCATGACATGGGTCCTTTTAAACTTGCTTTCTGAGCTGTGCTGGTTGTGTTTCCTCCACAGGACCGACAGGGTTCACACGTGGAGGCGGAGCCACTGTGTATTCTGGATTTCTACATAGCAGAGAACTTGCAGCGATATGGCTACGGGAGGGAGCTCTTTGATTTCATGCTGCAGGTGAAACTCCTTCCAAATGACTTGAAAGCAGATTTAGTGGAAGACGTTATGACATTCACCTCTCTAGGTTCTTGAGATCAAAACATGAGTAGTCTGTGGGCTTACTAAGAGAAATGTTATGAAATACAGGTTCCATTATTCCTTCATGGTGGAAGTACTGCCTGTTGTGGCTTCCTTCCTTTGTTTCCTTAAACCACTTAGATGCCTTTTAAAGCTTTTAAACAGACATTTCTAACATTTTATCTTTCAATTTTGTTGTTTTACTTACACTTTTGATGACTTTTGGCTTCTGATGATGTGTGACTAAAATACTCGAGAGGCTATGCAACTCTTGGTAAATCAAAATCAAATCAAATTCTTTCCACAGCCATTTAACAAACCAAATAGGCCTTTACAGAGGTCAAACTAATACACAAAGAGGCACAACTCATCTTTCTTTCTATCATGATATACGTCATAGAAATGAACAGTTCAAAACGGTGTCTTCACGGCCTCTTCCCATATCTGTGACTATTAAAGACTGGCACTGTGGGAATTGTAGTCTTTTATAGTCCCTTGACTACAGAGGTCACCACTGTGACAATATTAGGACCTTTTCACAAAAAACTAAAACTGGCTTTAACACTACCCTACCTTCAATCCTAGTATGCCTCAAACAAACTAGTGCGTTGCCTTGTTGACGTAACACATCTAAAAGCACAAGTAACCACACAGAAAGGCAACATGTTCTGCCAGTAGTAATTCTTTAACCTGTAGCCACATGTGGGATCTTCAGTAAAACTAGGAGAACAGAGAGCGATGAGAAATGCGTGCATTTTCACAAACAACACTGAATGGAACTTGGAAGTCTCTTTTTTGAGAGAACCGGAAAATATGTATTAATATATCTGCAGTAGAGATGATGATCACAGTTCATAGCTGTGTGATGTTTATTAGTCTCTTTCTGTTTGTGTACCACAGCACAAGAAGTTAGAGCCCGTCCTGATGGCTTACGACAGGCCGTCGCCCAAGTTCCTGTCCTTCCTGGCAAAGCATTACTACCTGACGCCCAGTGTCCCTCAGGTACAGTCTGTCCTTCACACTGTCGCTATATATGTATGTGTGAGGCTTTATCAGCTGTCACTCATCAGGCTTATTCCAGTAGAAACCGTTAGTGTCTCTGTACTTGTAAAGGATCATTTGACAGTGAAAAAGCTCAACTCTAGACTTCTCTATAGTACAATCATTATCACCTTACTGTAGTGCAGTGTCTCTCAAAGTGGAGGGCGCAGAGGCCTGACAGAAAAAGTTTGAGAACCACTGCTGTAGTGTTAGAAGTCACATCTACCAGTTAAACATTCACCACATTAGGTATGACTTATTTAAGGACCATAAAGTTCAATCTATTCTATTCTAGTCTAATCTTATCATATACATTCTTTAAGGTGATCAGCACTTTTTGAATCAAGTAGATTGTGAAAAATAGGGAGTCAGATTGAATAGCTCCAGCTTTTATTCCAATGCGTCAGATACACACATAATCAACATGTAAGAAGATGTAAGGATCATCCTGGATATCATTCATATTAAAGGACAAGGGTCAAGCTGTCGGACCAGATGTTTCACACCTAAATGCTTCTGTTAGTTCTGTCAGTGTTTGCACTAGCTTATGTGAGTGTGGATCACACTGTTTACATGTTGGCCCAGAGTGCCAACCACCTGCTCTACTTCATGACACCTCAGCAGGATGAATGCATACAGCGACATGCAGTTCAAAGATCCATAAGCTAGGAAGCAGAGATGATTCTTAAATGCGTTAGCTGTTCCCAAAGGTCAAGACTGAACCCCCTTTTCTGATGGCTTTCCTGATTCAGTAGCTTGCCTTGATAATGCTGCTCAGTCAATTGTACACGCCCTTCAACGTTTGTATCACCGTTTGTTGTTTCATTGTGAAAAAGCTAACCCCATTGATTGGATCCTTTCTTACTTTAACAGTTCTGTTGTTTATCACTTTATTCTGTCCAGGCCAATAACTTTGTGGTGTTTGAGGGCTTCTTCGTCAACATAGCAGGTACGGTTTTTCCCAATGTTTTGCTTTTAGTTGCGGAAATGGGTTATGTGATTGAACCTCTGAGGATTCTGGGAATGTATTTCTCCACCCTGAATATGCCTCCTCATTTCTCAGCAAATCTGTGTAAAGCCGTCACACCCAAATGTTTTTGTGAAAACATATTTTCAAGTTCAGTGACATCACATATTTTGCATGCAACAGTGTAAAGTGAATTCTTGCTTTTGACATCACTCTTTTCTTTTTTGTTGCACATTTCTATGTACAATTCTCCTCATCATAGAGTGTGTAAGAGTCAAAAAGAGCAGAGCTCCAACATCTTTTGTTTCATCAAACTCTCTCAGGCTCACCCTCCTCTCCTCTGCCGGATCAGGGGATGTTCAGCTTTTTGTAAGGACTTCTAAATCTCTTTTCTTTTCTCATGTGTCCCCAGCATCTTGTCCTCCTTCTTTGTCCCATATTGTATGTTTGATTTTCTCTGGGTCTTCTTGTTTTCCTCATCATTTCTCAGCCGGTTTTCACTCCCTTATTCCCGTCACTCTTATTTGTCTACACTTACAGGTATAGTATATGTTACATTTGATGCCTCAACCTGTAGACCCACCTCACCCCCCCTCCCTCACATATCTCTCACTGACAGGAGGATACCTGCCTGTTTCCTGACCCTGCAATGCCTCTTCATGTCTGTCATATTGTTAAAGAGGCCCTATTTTCCTGTAGTGTGTTGTATAGGTTTCTGTGCATGTGAATGGTCTGCAAAGGCTACAATCCCTGTGTTTCTCCCCCCCCCCCCCCCCCCC
>NW_011333040.1:14830149-14834726 GCF_000735185.1 Notothenia coriiceps
GGGGGGGGGGAAAGAGTGCCCTTGTTTACTTCTGTAACATAATGCCATCACTGTTACACTCGTGTTTCTATTGCCTAACGCTCAAACACATTGTACGTGATAGGGCTGGGACCCTTTCATAACAGAGCCAGCCGGCTAACCAATCAGAGCAGACTGGGCTCTGGTTTCAGACAGAGGGTGAAAAGAGGTGCTGCAGCAGTATGAGAAAAAGAAAGGGCGAATAGAGAGACATGTCCCAGTAGAGACACAACATTCTAATATGACCCTGAACATTAGCATAACAGGGCCCCTCTAAAGGAGGCCACAGTTACAACCCTCCTGAAAGAGAGGAGAGTTAGTGTCCTTTTGTTCACCAGAAATACTGTCTGCATGTAGCTGTGCACTGACCATGAATACATCAACACACGTGTTGGCAAGACTTACTTGCTTCATTGCTTGACATGATGGTGTATTTACTCTTATCCAAATAAACCATGATGATTATGCTAATTGATGTGTGCTCTTAGATTGTGGATTATTCTAGTTATTGGGTGAGGGTTGAACCTGAGTGTCAGCTTAGCATTAATGGTGTCAAACACTCCTACACTTTGACTAACTACATTTCAAAATATATGTTCAGGTTATCCTAGACTGATGTGATAACATGGCACAAGAACAACTATTTCACATGACTAGATAAGGTATTACAATTTGTGGAAGTTTTGAAGGATACTGTCAGGGATGGTCTGTCCTGTTTCAAGTTCTGCTAGAAATGTTGCACATGCTCACATGTCTGCTCTGAGTTTGAAATGCTCTCAAGAGCAATATGTGAAGTGTGTTCCAGCCTTCACTGAGAAGTAGTTGTACAGTACTGGCAGAGGAAATACTGTTCAAATGAAGCTTGTGAAGGACAGTATGTAGTGTGAGCAGTCATGTTCTGTGTTTGTCCCCACTCTAAATGTGTTCTCCTCCACAGTGGCCCAGCTGAGAAAGGTTCCCCTAAGAAAGCCGGACGGAGAGATCAAGCCCTACTCTTTAATGGAGAGAGAAGGTAAACAGACAGACATGTGACTCTGTCAGGAGTATGAAAAGTGTTCTGATCCAGACTAACAGCTGAGAACAAATCATAATGATGTGTTAGCTCGGCAAGCAAGATCATTTATTAAGCACAACACAAGGCAACTTAAAGTGCTTTACAACAAATCAAAAAGAGCAAAAAGCATTAAGATATCGTTCAACAGAAACAAATGATCAAATGACTTTTAAAAACAATCATTAAAAGCTAAGAAAATAACATTAAAAAAAAGCTAAATAGAATAATTCAGCTATAAAATAGAAAAGTTCAATGTACAGTGCAGTGTAAGAAGAGTTATTTGATTTCATTAAAAGCAGCAGCAAAAAGAAAAGTCTTCAGCCTGGATGTCATCAGTGAGCGAAGCAGCTTTCTGCTTTGTTCCAGATACATGGAGCAAAAGAACTGCTTCTCCATGTTTACTTCTGACAGGACAGAGAACCGTTCCACAAGACCTGAGAGTTCAGGATGGTTCATAATGGAGCAGATGAGAGTAAAGCATTCAAGTCAAAGACCCCTAAAGACACTTTCGTCCAGTCTACTTAAGGTCAATGCCTGGACATCAAGTTTTTCCAAATCCTGCCTGGACATAACCCTTTAATATATATAGTGGTCGGAATTTGTAATTGATACTTCAAATAGAAACATGAAAACACTACATAGTATTTGGTGAGGTTATGTATAATTAGCCTTCTACCATGAGACAGGAATAGTGCTGTTTTATATTTAGGCTCTGCCTCTGCTCCTATTATGCCAAATAGAGATCAACTAGTTCACTATATCTGCATAACAAAAGCTCTTTGACAGCTCTCCTAAACAGTCAATCTAAAAATACTTTTTTTCTGTGTACAAGTCAAATATGAGGGAAGTGGAACAAGCAGAAGTGACATTAAAAACACATTGACAATGACAGGTGTTTTTAGATGATTCACCTTGATTGAAATGAAATAAAGGGACACTTGTGAAACACCACACAGTTCAGTCTTTACACTTTGCTCATCAGTACTTCCTCTCCCCTGCAGTGGTCCATCAGGAGCAGCGGGCTCGCCCCTGGCCGTTTGCTCCGCCTCACTCCCCGCAGCGGTCGGTATCCTCCCAGTGCTCCTCCTCCCTGAGCGGGGGATCCTCCCCCAGCAGGCCCCGCTCCCAGGCCGCACCAGTTCCTGCCCTTGGGCGCAGCAGGGAGCAGAGCCCCCAGTCCCCCCTCCTCGAGCGCTGCAGGGAAAGACGCAGCAGGTAGGACACACACACCATCCCTCTGACACTGACACAGTTACACACACACTACCCTAGTCTGGACCCGGAGCATGTACATGCACATTTGACACATGAGAGTCTGCTAGGCTCTGTGAATGGAAATGCAATCACTAAAGTGTGTTTCCCCATGCACAGGAACACTGATGAGATGACACAGATAGAACAGTTAGTGAAGGCAGCATCAGGAACCTGCAGTGTGTGACATTAAAGCTGTGTGAGGTCCCTGCAGCATCCAAAGAATACTAAACCTGACAAGTGTTGTAATTGATTGAAGTTATTGTACTATATGTAAACATCTGTTTACAAAGTCTCACACAAAGCTGTCCAGTAAAGTCCTATTTTCACTACTTCACAAACACACATTTTCACTGGAGCCCCACTATAGATGAACTTCCGACTCGCGTGGAATGTATTAAATACTACGGGTTTAGCCAAAATGATCCCATTTACATTAATGAACTAAAAGAAGATTACTCAATATTCATAGTTTTGGAATACCTGTTCATTTCAGAAAAACATAATTGTATGTTTGAAGGTTACCAGGTGAGTCGTCCTTTAAGCTCAACCACTAATGTTAACCAGAACATTAGTGGTTGAACATTAGTGCCCCTGAGAAACTAGGGCACTAGTGTGCAGGGAAACTCATCAAGGTGCTTGTGATGAGAAATGAGTGACAAATGCTTCTGTTAGTTCTGTCCAGGACGAACAGAAGCTCCACTCTTGTTCCACTCTTGTTAGTGTGCTCTAGTTTCTGAGGAGGGGTGTGATTGATGACTGATAAACCTACAGAAGAGGGGTTGGGCCACTTTTGAGGTCTGACAATTTTCCTTTCGTTTTTTTCATTCTGGTTGGAGTAAAATTCGGAAAAATGTTGACTTTTATTTGACTTTTTTCCCTGAATTTTGAATTTAATTTCAGAATTCTGACTTTTTCTCAGAATTCTGGCTTTAATCTCAGAGCTAATAAAAACTCACTTTTGTTTGGATCTAAAAAACAATTCACGTGGCCCTAATCCTCTTCCCTATACAGTATACCTTGCTGCATTGCTGCTTAGGACTTAATGTTGAAATGCTATATAAAGTATTTAGCACACTTCATGTAAATGAGCTTGTTTAATGAACAAAGCAGAAGTAGAATGAAGAGGGTCCTGTCTGTCAGAGCGACGCTACTGATTGTGTCCTCTCTCCTTTATCTGTTCAGCCTAGTGTTCTAAACTCTGTCTCTTCCTCTCTCTTTCTCGTTCCCTTCACTTTTTCATTCTCCCATTTCAACACATGTATCTTCTTTTACTCATTTGACATACATTTTTGTTCACTGCCATCGTCCTCTTCTGCTCCTTAGTTCACTCAATAGACCTCATCAGGGCTTGCATTGACCTCCTCGGCCTGGCACTGTGCCTCTTCCCTTTAAACGTTTGGCTTCTTTTAGCTCAATTTCTGATAGACAGTGTGTGACACGTGGAGTGCCTTTCCACGGGCACCAGTCTCTTGTTTTTCAGTCTTACAGTATGGTCAAATAGAGTGGCGCAGTGATGACACATTTGTAGCCTGACCCGGAAGAGTAGCATCACAAGAGCTCCCTCAACCAAAAGCTCTGGGATCTTTCCATTGGATTTCAGTACATTGCAGAAAATGGCAAAAACGTTTATGAAACTTACATGTTTTGTTTAGCAGGATAATCTTCACATTTGAACACCACTTTGTAATGTTTTAGTCGTAAATGCAATCACCAGAAGTAAGCTAACTGTAGGCTAAAACCTAACTACATCACCGTCACATGGCTGTGCATCACCGTCGCTAAGCTAAAGGCGGCTAATCGTCGGCGTGTTGATGTTTGGTAGACTTATTTAGACACTTCACTGTTTTTATGACACACAGAGGCTTCGAGCGTTCATGAGTGGAGAATTTACTGACATATTTTATTTTGTAGAACTAAACGTGAAAGTCTCTTCAGTTTGTGTTAACCACAGACTTCATTTCAGCCTTCGAACTACTACGATGAAAAAGTGGTAAAATGCTGACTGACTCATTTCCAGGTTTTAGGACTCGTTCCTGCACCGCTCTATTTACGAAATCAGATTTGCATAGAACATAAAAAAACTGGTGGTTGATGTCCCCGTAGACATGATCCACACAGTGTTCAGGTTCCATCCGACTGCCGTGGATGTGTTCTATGCAGCAGGTTCCCACGGTTACTTTACCTCCACATTTCTCTCATCACAGAACCAGGATGTGTGTGTGAAGGCAGTCCTGGAGAGTGAGGGGGGGGG
>NW_011333040.1:14834778-14835644 GCF_000735185.1 Notothenia coriiceps
CTGTGCTGCCAGCTCCTGTCCGATGAAGCGGCGCAGGCGCTCCAGATACTGGCTGTACAGCTCGATGTCGTTGTGTCCCGCCCCCTCCACCCACAGAGGCTCCACCGCTTTGGGGCAGCGCTCGAACAGAGCCAGGCCGTGGGAGAAGTCGATGACCTCGTCCTCCGTCCCGTGGATGATGAGCACCGGGGACGTGATTTTGGACACTTTTTCAATGCTAAAAAGATGGAAAACAGAGAATAAGATAATAAGAACGATTTAAAAAAAAATTTAGTTACCATATTCGTTCGCAACCCCATAAATAAATAATAAACCTGCCCGTCTATTAAACACAGTTTTGACCCGTGTGTCTAATGAAGCTCAGCCTAAGTTCAACCAGGAAGACCGTCTTTACTCTTCATTTACTATTCCCACGTAACTACTCTCTCTCCTCTCAATACGTGATCGGGGGCGTCACTCTCCAGCTTAACCAATTACTTCGCTCTATTCCCAAGAGCCTATCATAGCTCTCTGCCAAACCTTTTAAGTCTGCTCTCCCCCCTCTGACAGCTGTCATTTCAGGTGACTCTACGCAACCCTCCTCCACCCCTTTACACCTCCCGTCCCTCTGAATCCAGGGTCAAGCTAAGCCCCTCCTCTTCAGACCGACCCCACTATCCATTCACCACCACCAGTGTGTAGACCCCGGGGGGTTTCATCGGATCGGTTCTCCCCTCCCGAATTATACTCCCGCACAACGGGGGCTAATCGCCAAAATCACCACTACATTCATTTGTGTATCTCTCACACACACACACACACACACACACACACACACACACACACACACACACACACACACACACACACACACACACACACACACA
>NW_011333040.1:14835672-14853964 GCF_000735185.1 Notothenia coriiceps
GTTGTAAGGAGGACATTTGACTTTTAAGAATATAGTCCTCATGTTCCCAGCAGAGGAACACCATGGCTCTGTCTTATCTGCCCGCCTTTTATATGAACCCATTAAACTGTCAACCAATCTCGTAATGTCAGACTGTGTTTTATCACACGCACACACACGCACACACACACACACACACACACACACACACACACACACACACACACACACACACACACACACACACTTATTTTTTTCCCTTTATGTGGCTTCTTTGAGTTTGATTTATGTTTGCCATCGTTTGTCGTTACTTTTTATTTATTTGATTATGTCAGTTTTTCATTTATTCTCCTCCTTTTTTTCTTTCTGTTGTCTCCCTAACTTTTCTTTGACTTGCACTGCCATCCCTTCTTGTCCTCCTTCCTCCCGTCGACTTGCTCCGTATGTTTGGGATGTCTCCTGCAGCGAGCAGGGGGGGGGGGGGCAACTACAGCCCATACAGGGGGCCCCTGAACAGCAGAGCAGCTGGACGGCTGCACAGACCTTCCCCAGGTGAGCTTCAGTGAGGAACCTTTTTACACTCACGTTATACCGGCCACATTAAATATGATTTACATTTTATATGCTAACAATGTAAAAAAACTTTCTGAAAGAACCCACTAGTACTTATCATGTAAAACAATGTTATTGAATAGATCCCAATTAGAGATTTTTTTCCATGGATTTTAAGCAAAATGTAGATCACCTGTTTATGATCAATGTTTCTGCCCACTCTTCAAAGGTTCAAATTCAAGATTTTACTGTCATATGCGTGGAAGTAAAAGTAGCAATATTGAACTGTAAAAGTACTCTGTGACAACTTAAAGTCCTGCATTTAAATCTTACTTGGGTTAAAGTACAAAAGTGTTGGGATCAAAATATATTTAAAGTACCAAAAGTAAAAGTACTTGCTTGACCTAAAGGCCCATTTCAGAATCATACAGTATATCTATTGAGGTGATTATGATCATTGTTGCATGATTGGGTTCATCACATGGCGTCTTCACCCAACAAAGAAGAATCAAGGGAGATGACAGACTTTACTTTGACTACTTTTATTTTGAAAAACAAATCCTCATGTTGAACCAAATCAGCTTTACTTTTGGGCAACCTGAAGAGAAATAACTTTGGGTCAATGTCTCGGTTCTTGTTGTCTTTGTCCCATAGATTGTGAAATAGCTCTAATTTAACTTTACATTTTTCAAACAGACAGGTTTGGCAAAGCTATTAATGTATCAGCCTCATGAACATCTCAGGATGATACATGTGCATCTTCCTCTTATGTGCAGCCGGGATAAGAAAGCTCCAACCTTCAACTGACATAAATATGTGGTCAAGCAACTGAGGAAATAAATACAAGTAAATAGTAGTATGACTATTAGAAACCTCTGGAGCCAGGATCAGAATGTGAGCTCAGTAAGGGCCCGCCCAGCAGATGTGGAAGTGTTCCTGACATTTCCCCAAAGGCCATTTATAATGTGAGTTCATCCGACTTAACCCAAACAGTTTAAGTAGCCAAGACTTTAATGAGAGAAAACGGATATGAATCATTTCTTGTGGTTATACACTCCCTGTAACGGAGGTGATCTCTGGGGCCATAGATCTCGGCCTCCGTTACGGATCGTGTAGCTTTGTTGGTGGAGAAATGTATGTAGTTTGTGTTTAGTTTGTCTGTCTCTGTTTGCTGGTTTTATGTTAAAAAGTGTTTCCCCATGTATGTGGCTGTTGATTGTGTGCACCTGGTGCCCCCCCCCCCACCTGTCTAATTGCTGATTAGTGTGAGTGTGTATTTAGGCTCTGTTTCCCTGTCTGTTGGGAGGCTGGTAGTGTGGTGTGAGATCCCTGTGGTTGGTAACGGTGTGCACATGTTCGGCAGGATTGAGGCTGTGAATCGTTGTCATATGTTTATGATTTAATAAATGCCCACACCGGGTTATATTTTTGGACGTTCTGCCTCTGCCTCCTTGCTTGGTCTGGGCCGCTCAATTGTCAGCTTCACACTCCCTATGGGAGGGGCAGACCAACCAACCAGCTATGCTAAGCTACACTATGCTAATCTATTATGCTATGATGCTCTGCTATGCTATACTATGCTAAGCTAGGAAGTCTTGTTGGGTTTTCTTCAGCTGCACATAGAATTACACCTTCATCCTAACCCTCCCTTCTACTGATCTTGTCCTCTCCTGCCCCCCCCACCCAGGTCCAAGCCTCTCTCACTCCCACCTCTGTTTGCATCCAAGAAGCCCCTCACCTCCTCCGTGTACAGAGGGACCCAGCTGGGTGGAACTGAAGAGGAGCTCCGGGGGTTGGACAGTCTGCAGCGTGCACCATGAGGGATGCTGTTCAACCAGAGATGCGTGTTGGAGAGGGAGAGCCGGGGGGGCAGGGGGGGGTGGTGGTGCACTGCAGGAGAGAGCTGCCACAGCGCGCAGTGGGTGAAGCAGGGGCACCGGAGCACCCGGCCCTGGAGAACACGGGGACACGCTCCCATAAGAGGGGTTATTATATCTGAAAGATGTTGCAAAAAATGTTGCCCTGTAGTAGTTTACTAAACATGCTATGGGCCAAATATGGAGGTGTTACTACAACAGCCATGAGACAGAACCATCCAAATGAATTGGAAGTGTTGATATAAAGCCATAACAGAGCAGCATGTTGAAGGGGAATCATGTGTTGTGAAGGTTTTTCTGCATGTAAACAGTCTGCAGAGTCACAAACCCTCAGAGCACACCCTGTAGCGAGTAAAACTCTAACACAGAGAAGACCTGTCTATGCTGCCCCAGAACGCCTCGTTGGACATTTCTCTTTTTCCATTTTCAACCTGAGCAACAGTTTATGGCGAGTACGGCAAATAAAAGTTGTAACAAGCAGTAGTGCTGAGCAAAGTGACTAGAACGCAACCACACACTTATTAAAAAAACAAACTTTATAAAGTCAGGCAACACTAACCAGGCTTCGTGTGATTCTGTTTATTTGTACCTTACTTTGACCATCCGTTCACTGTTATTGATCATTGTGGAGAGCAGGCAGAAGTTTTGTTTTGTATTATAGCAGCTATCGGATGGAATCAATACATGGGCTGCACAGGTGTTCATGTCCGACTATCACAAGTAGAATCATAATGAAAAATATGCCGGTAAAATGGTCGAAATGGCCATGATATGGGACCTTTTAACAAATCACATTCCCAGCATTCTTAGCAGCACCACACTCACTTGTACTCTCCAGGGGCCAGGTGAATAATATGTGGGTTAACCTCTAAATCTGTGTGTACGCACAAAGACAGAAACATGCTTAAAGTCACACATGAGCCTATAAGGGACATTTATACACAGACTGTGCTGCATGGGCTGTCAGGGGCAAAGTCCACTACGCCACATACTTGGCATGTTGGTCTGATAGCTTTGTGGATGTTGGGTTTAGCCTTGTTACTCTTGTTACCTGCTTTCTGTAGCAGTGCAGGCATGATTCCTTTTCAAATGGTCTCAGGAATCTCCTGTGCTTGCTTTTCTTCATCCTTCCAAACCATTTGCCATACAAACTTTTTGATGGAGGACTTTTACATACTCTACTATAGGCTCTAAGTTGTATCCTATGATTATGTTGGAACTATTTTAGCCGGTGCAACCATAGGCTTCACCTGACACTAATAGTCCGGTGATTATTTGTCTAGGATCCACCTTGTTCCTACAGTAGCTCAGAATGGACAAACCGAACTCCAGAGAGGGCCTTTATGTTTTCAAGTTACCTGCAGGGACGTGCACAGACATTTTGGGGGGCAGGGGCTCAAGTGAGAAAAAGGGCACATCCCATAATAATTTTTTTTTTTTTTTAAATTAAATTTTTTTTAAATATAGTTGCACATCTCTGCCTTACCGACCAATTAATTGTAATACCCTCACACTCATGCAATTGTTTATACTCAACATAATTCTACAAAATAATCAGTTACAATGGTCTTCTTTAGTATTCACTACGCACAAGAGCAGACAACAACAAAGGAAACTATGCCACAATGTGCATGTTTTTATTATAGCAATTTTAACTAGTAGCATAGAAAACATGCACATTGTGGCATAGTTTCCTTTGTTGTTGTCTGCTCTTGTGCGTAGTGAATACTAAAGAAGACCATTGTAACTGATTATTTTGTAGAATTANGTGTTTTTATTTTAAAATCTTGGCCACTGATCAAATTGCATTAGCTGGACAGTTAGTGCCAATTAAAGCTGTGTGTGTGTGTGTGTGTGTGTGTGTGTGTGTGTGTGTGTGTGTGTGTGTGTNNNNTTCAGTGGACACCCACAAATCTCTTCAGATTTCAGAACCAGGGTTCTAAGTCTTAAATTATAGTTTCACGTTAACTCCTTATAATGATCAAAATGTTACTTTTTTAAATAAAGCACAGCAGGGATAAGCACTCAGTCAAAACCCAACATCTGTCAATAATGCACTCTATGGACAATCTTGCACTAATATTTTGCACATTCTATGTAAAATGTTGCACTAATGTACATTCTTAAATATTGAAGTTATTTTGTATATATTGATTGTTGTGTTTTTATTTAGGTCTTAATGTGGGCACATGTAAAAATAGGTCTTTGATTCTGTGTATATATATATTTGCACACATATTTTTGGATTGTGGGAAACGGTATTTTGATCTCTCTGTCTGTACACACAAACTGAAAGATTGACAATAAAGTTGACTTTGATATCTAAGTTAAAACTGTAAACTGCCATTCACTCTCAATTAGGTTGAAAAGACGTGTGAAAAGTCTTTATTGCTTGGAAGTAAAAGCTTCCAAGTCCTACACTGTTGTTAAAAGTTAAAGATAAACTAAGACTGCACTGATGCAAGGTCACTTTTAGACCAAGGTGAAAGAAATCAGTGAGACCAACACTGCTAGATTTCACAGTTCTCTGATATGATACAGAGTCTGGATGGCATACTCACAACTATGAAAATAAAATATATATAAAGTTCAGCACCTTGCTAAAGTGAGAGACTTCACAGCCCTACAATGCGATCCAAAAGCACAGGAGGTGTTCTGTCAGTGCAGATGTTTGTTTTGGAAGAGAAACACTTTCACAAGTGCAAGTAGCAATTACACGTTCCTATTGGAGGACCTGTAATTATGTGGAAATGCCAACTGGCAGCAAAATGGTCTGCGTAATCTATATGTGAGTATCATATGACAAGAACACCTTATTTAAGGATTTATGAGACAGCAAACGAGAAAGAGGAGAACATAAAGAGATTTTCTAGGAAACATTTCAGTATGATTGAGTTAATTTAAGGCCATATATCAAATGTGTATAAACTTATTTATAACATGCAGTTAGATTTGGGCCCGATCTAGAGAGATTGGTTAAAAAAGTGACACGCAGCAGAGACTCACTTGGGGAACGCATCGAAGCAGTACGTTTTCTTCGTGTCGGGGAAGGCCACTCTCATGCCAGATGTGAGAGGGGAGTGCAGAACCACGGCAGCACACTCATACCGGGATGCC
Organism: Notothenia coriiceps; assembly: GCF_000735185.1. Taxonomy (NCBI): domain Eukaryota; kingdom Metazoa; phylum Chordata; class Actinopteri; order Perciformes; family Nototheniidae; genus Notothenia; species Notothenia coriiceps. Next base: position 14,841,198 of record NW_011333040.1, read on the forward strand.
AGGTCCACAGTGGGGACTGTTCCAATGCTCTGACCGTACAGGATGATGTTCTCTGGGCAGATGCCAAACCTGGTGAAGACCAAAGAAACACTGAACACATTATAGTGCAGGCTAGGGCTGCTCCATTATGGCAAAAATCATAATCTCGATGATTTGGGTCAATAATTGATATCACGATTATTCATTTACTTTGAAAACATCAATATATTAAAAAAAAGAAAATGTGAACAGTATGTTTTTAACAGTTGATTACCCTGAACTTTAAGTATAATTCAACTGAAAAACCAATAAAAAAATAAAATAATCGTTTTATTTCGATTATGTTGTTTTCATAATCGTTGCAAGCCAAAATCGTAATTGCGATTAAAATACGAATAATTGAGCAGCCCTAGTGCAGGCTAATGGAAGTCATGCAATGAACCCACGTACATACAGTAAGTACAGCAGTGAGAGATACTATATACAGTAGCACCAGTTAGAAATATGTATTGCTTTTCATTGGCTCATGGTTTGAGAAGGGGAAGTTACATTCGGATTTGTATTTTATTTATTCGAAAGTCCACCAGATTTTTTTGTTTATTTAAATATTCTTTGGCTTTACATAACAACATCTCTTTGCGTGCTTTTTGGAAAATATCTGTCGGACACCTTCACCTAATCTCAGGTAGCTTCAGAGAAGTCAATGTTTAGTATTAGCAATAACCGCTTCACAGTTGGATGAACCTTTCTTTTTTCTTTTTTAAAAAGGTAAGGCAATGAAATCACATTTACATACGTTAACAAACATTTTTAATTTGCCCGCAAAGTCCTGTGGCAACCGCCCATACCACTGACACCAACCTAAACTCACGATGCCATAAGAAGACTAAAAAAATACAAGGGAAAACCCAAAAATATTTTACAACAATACAGAAAATGACTTGGAGTGACAGCTACACCTAAATGCAAACTCACCTTACTCCAGCCCTTACTCAACGCTCCGTGGTGTCGCTGCCTCCTCGGGCTTCAGCCGCATTAAGGCAGCTCTGCTTTCACTAATGAGACACTTTATCACATCGCATCGTCCTTGAGAGACATCTCTGCAGGCAGCCTCCCTTCATCCATCCGTCTCACTCTTTTATTCCCACGGCATCTGTCCACACTGTGCTCCACTCTCTTCATCACAGCTTTGCCTGATCACAACCTCTGCCACCTTGACTCAGCCCTTCCTCACATCTTAATCTGTTAGTTCCCTTTTTCCCGTCTTCATGTTATGACCCCTTCTTGCTTTTTTTTAGGGCGTACAACAGAAGTACCACTATGAAAATCTAAACATATATGCAACATGGTTTGTTTTTGCTCCAAATTGAATGTATGCGCCATGTCTGCGCCCCTAAACAAGACACTGTATAACACATCATCCTTTGAAGGACACATATGAGCCAATTATAACATACCGTGTGCGCAGGGCGTGCCAGGCAGCGTCGATGTCTGCGTAGAGGTTCTTCTCAGAGGGCTTCCCAGTGCTCACACCGTAGCCTGAGTAGTCGTAGGAAAAGATGTTGCAGTTGATGCGAGTGCCGAGGCCGATGTAGAAGCTGCTCATCTGGCCCAGGTCCACCGCGTTACCGTGGGAGAAGAGCACTGTAAATCTGGAGGATACACATGAAGGACAGGTTAGTAGATGGGCCCACAATACCTGACAAGAAATTTATTTGAAGTAATATAGTAGTCTTTGGCAAAAGAAAAAGTTGTGGTCCTTACCTACCTATACTTTTTCAAATTGGTATTTAGTGCCTCTACTGTGACATGTTTACACACTTCAAAAAGCTCTTTATTTTTCTCATTCTGCCTACCCCTTTTCCCCCTCTGTCTGAAACCAGAGCAGTGTTTTCCCACACATAGATTTGACATGTTATATTAGATTGCCAAAAAGTTTATTTTCAGCCTGATTTCGCTTCTTTTTTTGTTTATCTGTTCTAACAAAACAGACACAAACAAACTGTCAATCAAAACAAACCAGTTCCTCACATTTCTCCATCACAACTCCAGCCTGGTAACTCTACACTGAATGAAACCATAGGCAACCTGTTGCTAGGATAAACCCAGCAGCGTTACTAGGACTCGGTGCCAACACGTCATTGTCTAAAAAGGGATACATGTTTAAGGATTGGTTCACTGCTCTTGTCAAATCACTCTTACTTCTAGACATTTTAAAACCTGAGAAGCTGGGCATCTACTATCAAAGCTGGGTAGTCTAGCCCTCGCCTTTTCTTCATGGTGCATGTTGTGTTCTCTTGAGAAATCTGATCCTTTTCTACACGCTGAATCCCTCAGTGGTTTTGTTTATGAACCCATACAGCCTGTGGCTTTGCTCGTGGCCTTTCCACTCAGAATGTGGCAGATCAATGACTCTGCCATATGAGGTCTGGTTTGGATTCATTGTGTAATACTAGATAGACATTAATACAAGAGACTGTAACACAAGCCTGTCCATGTCTTTTTAATTGATTTAGTAAATTAATCAGCAGCAGCAAACTGCAGCAGGCTGGGTTAAAAGCTGGAGGTAAATACCTTCACAAATAACTTGGCACATAAAATAAAACTTGTTCTGCTAAATGATTTAATCGCTCATAACTATGTACCTATGTGCCAATAAATGCAGTGACACAAGCCTACAGTCAGATAGCAGGAAATATGTATTCTCTGACCACTGAAACGGATATCATGTCACTGGTATTGTAATAAACTGTGGGTCACCTCAACATTCACATTTCTAGATATTTACAGCCCATAAAATATGAAAATAGCATGATTTCTCACGAAAAAAAGAACTTTAAAATGCCGGCAATGGCCTATGGAAAAGCAGGATGAGACAACTGTTGAGCCAGCTGAGTCAACAGAGAGGGACAAGTAGAAAGGAAGTAGATATGGAGATGAGGGGAAACACTGACAAGGAAGTATTGTATGGAAACGATTTGTAAGGAAGTGTGTCACACTGTCATAGAATGAAAAAGTAAGGTCACACAAGCCATCACCTAAATTCTACCATGACTAAAAAGGTAGGTGAACTTTGGAAGTCTCACCTGGCATTAGGAGCACAGCGGATGTACATGCAGCCGACTTTGTTCCCCCTGCTGGATCGAGTGAGGAACACCTCCGTCATGTCCATCTCTCTCTGTGAGTACTGGAACTCTGCTCGCTCAGTCAGGTGGAGCTTCCATTTCCCCTCTACAGCCCCTCCGCCTCCAGCCACTGTCGCCCCGCTCCTCACCCGCAGGCTGGGGGTACCTGCGACCCCCGGTGTTGCTGGACCTGCCTCGGGGTCCGGCAGGAAGGCGTAGGTGGCCTCAGGGGGCAGGAAGGCCAGCTTGGCTGCGATGCGGCCGGGGCAGGGCGGGCAGCAGAACAGGCAGCAGAGCTCGCTGAGAGACAGGCCGTTCATCCTTCACTGTGCCGGAGGAAGACAAGAGGATTACTGTGCTAATGAAAACACATCCTTCTAGTGTAAACACAATGAGATACTCATTACAATACGAGCATTCAGTCCAAGTGTGGCAACAACATGATCGCTCAATGTAATGATTACAAGTGCTTGAGGAAATAGCACGTTATGACCATGGGCTATATATTGACAATCTATTAATCACTTAAATGATAGTCAGGTAATCATATTTAACATTTGCTGTTTACAGCTTCATTGACGTCAGGGGGTTTTATATTTATACATTGAAAAAAACCTCTACCATTACTTCATTTTTGATAAATCTGCAGATTAGCGACTTGATTATTTGAGTAAAAAGTCAGAAAATAGTACAAAATAAAATATAAAAGAGTTTCAGAAGTGACTATTTTGTATTGCTTTGTTGTTTGACAAAGACTATAATACTTAGAAACATTATGTCTTCCATCACATCAGACAAAGGAAAGCAGCAAACCATCAGAATAAAAAGGCTGAAACCAATTAAGTTTGAGCTTGAAAATATACATAAACGTATCAAAGTATCAAAGAGAGGTTTTTTAAATAATTTTTTTGTCAATCAACTCAACGGTTTAGGTTTCTCAGCTCTTAAACGGAATACTTTTTGGATCTTGTGTACGTAAATAAGCAAAGTGTGAGTCCTCTGATAAACAATAATAATTATAACAAATCATTTACACATATTTTGAGCGAATAGTTTAAAGATAATTATTAGATCCAGCCCTACAGGCCATCCCCCCAAACAGACATGTAATATGACAACAACAGTACACCTACCTGTTGATCTGAAGATCTTAGTGTGCGATAAAGTCAAAAATAAAAGGAAGGTATCCTCCACTTCAGAGAAACTCAAACACAGGATACTGTAAAGTGCTCTGTCAGCAGAAGGAACAATACCATAGTCTGCCAGCTGACAGGGAAGTGTTATTTACAAAGTATCTGCTGGGTTGGGTTTACTGGTGACTGAAGTCCAGATCGCACCCATTGTATCCACTTGTTTAGATGTTAACGAGTGTATCCAAATGCAGTGTTTCCCAAACGTGCCGTGGATATAAAAATATAACTTTTCTACTTGTTTTTGCCAGTAAGGACGAGCTACAGTTTCCAATACGCCTTTCAGAGTGACTAAAACTAATCCTGGAAGCTTTTCAAGGACTAAAAACACACACAGCTCAACTTTTCCCTGCACAAAAGAGACATATAACTCAAGAATAACAGCAAGTGTTCTTTTACAGGACAGATAAGCTGTTTGTCTTCGCCTAACAGCTAACGCTACGGCGGTTTAAGCTAGCAACAAGACACAAACACGGCTACCGAGTAAAAAAAAAACAACGCTTATTCGAGGACACTTAGACGTGAAAACATCGTTAAAACACCGTTTCCGACGAGAGTTTCGGTCTGTAAGAATCCATTCTGGCCGGTGCTTGTGTCTCCTCTGAATTTATGGATGGCGTCTTGTCATTTAAATTAATCCAAGAGGCTACGTGCGGTGTTTTCCTTCTTCTGCCGTTTCACCGCATCCGGAAGCGACAGCTGACCGGAAGTGACGTCAGAAGTTTCCATTGGACAATTAAGGGAAACTTGTTATCAATGTGCTGGACAATGTTGTAAAAATGTCTTATTTGAACTAAATTGTTCATTTGCACCTTTGAAGAGAAAGAAAGATAAAAATTATAGTACCCATTGTGACTGACGTGCTTGTGAATCATCAGAATTAGGTTATTTTATTGTTCCATATAATTGCGAGGCATTGCTGCATCAAGAACAGACATCCCAATAAAACATGTTTATGAGAAAACACATGTCCAAACAACAGCCTTAGATAAAAAAACACAAAGAACCAATAACTCTTGAGCCATTCACTCTTTAAAGGAGCTCCATAAATTCGCGGCATACACCTCAAAACAAACAGACTTTAGTAAAAAAAATCCCACTATACACGGTCACAAGCAAAACAACCAGTAAGTTATTAGTATTGGTGACTAGAATAATTAATGAATAACAATGATTCATTACTGTTATTGTTTGTTCACAAGACGCATCATCATGAAATTGTGGCTAGGCAACTGTAATAAATTAATAACTGACGGGAATAAATGACACACACACACACACACACACACACACACACACACACACACACACACACACACACACACACACACACACACACACACACACACACACACAAAGCTTGGCACAAGCAGCACCGAAGCTTGGCACAAGCAGCATCGTTATAACCTATTAGAGGGAACTGCATATGTAAGCCTTTAAACTTGTTTTATAGACCACCCAAAACCACAGGCGACCTTGCTAAAGGCCATGCACACACTGACACACACAGGTGTTTTCCAATATTCTGGCTGATAGACTCGTTTTTAAGGTTAAAGAGTTCGGTCAACAAAAAACATTTATGTCACTTACCGTCTAGTTGTATCGAGCAAAGCAGACAGTTTTAGTTCTAAGGTAAAATAGCTCATATTAGTGACTCAATAGAGAGGAAAACTGAGGCAGGAACTGGAGTCTTTACTTTAGTCGGATGATAAGAAGAATACATATTTGAAATGTCCAAATGTTAGTTCCTGCACAATAGCAAAAGCACTTACTGTAACCGTGTGCTCCAGATCTCACCTTTCAGATGTTGCAATACCTTTGGTGTTGAGATAGTCAAATTTTAATTGTGGTGCTCACAGCATTTAGATATTAAACAGCAATGTGTCCTTCTACAAAAACCAGCCTCTGACAAGCCATGGTCGTATAGAGGCTTTATGACACAATGTGGTACACAACATGTCAAAACAAATAAAGTGTTAAAGTGATTCTTGCTTATTGAGTTTGAAAGGTCACCACCAATAGCTTTTTTCTCCTCACTTGCACACTACATTTGTTCACTTTTCAGGTATTGTATGAGGGAAATTGAGGCCAAGTTTCTAGCCTGTTTTGATGTGGTTGTTCAAATTATTTTATAATGTTTTCCTGATCTTGTGAAGTCAAGAAATCACGCTGATGACATACTTTCTCTAATGGAAAAACACAAGTGTTACATTCAATTCATTCAAATGGCCTTGTTGCGATTCTTCCTACAGCCTCCATCGGAGTTCAACATTAGTGCTATTGTCTGGTACAACTTTCCCCTATAGTGTGTTTCTTTGTATCTGAAAACAATGTATAAGTACAAAGCAGTGGGGCCACAGCAAGTGCATGTACTGGAGCAGCAGAGAAGTCATGAATGCATGTTACAACATACCACGTAATGTGTAATGTTTTATAGCTTTTAAGAGAATACAAAAGACAAGTGTAATTTAAAATAAACTTTGTGAATTTATTGTTTTATACTTACTCTTACACATCATACAATCCTAAATCTTAAAAGAAAAACAAAATAAAAAGATATCTGGTGGTGTTTCTGGGGGTCTGGAGTGCCAAGGGACAAGAACTACAGCTCTGTGAACATTGTAGAGTTTGTCTGATGTCCCTCACGCTCATTTTTAAAAGATTTTTGCAGTGAAACTGAAATTCAAATCAGACTCATCACAACGGACAGGTTCGTCATTATTATCAATCAAAACCCTCACACGATGAAGACATTGATTATGAACCGATGTGCTAAAGACGGGATTGAAGACATCAAAACTCTCTCGAAGCAACAGAACAGAAGAAAAAAAAAAGTATATGTACTGATAATATCTATATATTATTTAAGCATGGTTGCCATAATGGATGGTGCCTTCATTACAAACAGACAAAACAATGAGTGATCAAACTGTCCTGAGTCGCAAGTAAGAACATTGTGTCTCCACCTATGGTCTCCACCCAAAACAAAGTCAATATCAGGGCGTTGTAGTTCAGTAATTGACATTACAGCTGATTATGTGAATGATGGTGGTTTACATTCAAACGGCCCATGTTTATTAAGAACAAAGAAGGTAGGGGTTTGATATGAGCAGTCAATAGAAAACAAGTGCAAACCATGAAATCCTCACGATTTACACACCTGAACAATCATTCTAAGGAAATGACTTTTACTTTGAAAGGACTTTGAATCTGTATACGCATTTTGTTATGTGACATTTGAAATGGTCATAAACCAGGCAGGCAAGCTGGAATATTCTGTATAAGAAACACAGCAACGTAAGAGCTGCTGCAAACACAAGTCCCCCTGAAAATGACACTTTTTCTCTTATTAACATCTCAGAATCCCCATGAACTCCTTTTGAATTTCAAGTTTCCACCAGTGGTAATTAAATCACAGTCAGGGGCTTTAGATGACCAACTTAACCTCAGGGTTGGTACACCGAGTCACAAAGCCATGAACACATGTCTGTCGCCCTCAGTCATACTTAAACAGGAAATGACGATGACATTTCCAATAGAAAGAGCCAGAAGTAAAGTCAACCAGGTCCAACATGGAATTCTGTGTAAACAAGGAAAGAGTCCTTCACATCCAATACATTCTGCATTGGTGTATTAAAAAAAAAAAAAAAAGACTCTGGAAATTCCTTGCAACACTTCTACTGCTCTTTCATAAATATTTAATGATCAAGATCGAGCAACATTTACAAGGTAAGCTCTTGCTAATGAAAAGAAGAAACCTCAAATGCCCCTCTGCATCTCACAAGGGAACTTTCTAGCTTTCAGTATTATCACTACGCTATGAATAGACTTCGGTAACAGGATAAAAGCATGGACTGGGAGACTGTGTTATTCAGCAAGGTTAATAAAGCTTAAGGGGCTTGTTAACAATCTGACTAGTATCGTAGAAAAGAGGCTTCATTGCCATGTGGGAGAAACTCTTGGTAATGATATACTTTGGACATAACATGGGCAGGTTAATAACTTGTAAATAAAAAAAGGGAAACAAGATTTGGGGAGAAACAGATGAGTGCCATTTGTGGCACATTTAATTTTTTGGATACTTATGAAAAGCACTTTTATACACATAGTACTATTCATCCCCATAGTCCCCCACCTTTATTACCTGGCAAAACTCTACATTAAGGTTATACTATATGAATAGGATCTGTATGGTATTTACATTTGAAAACAAAAACTGTAGAGCCCTGTTAACTTGAACCTTAGGGTTCCTACCATGCATTGTGCTACTGATGTGTGGCTTTTTAGACATTTCCGCTTCGTTTCAAACTGCGAAGCAACTCGTACGTCTGACTGCACGCATGCAGGTAAGTCGGATGTTCCTAGGAGAGGCTAGCTGGAGACGGCCTTGTAGTAAGGGCTCGTCTGAATCTGAGCACATTGAAAAAGCACAGCCCGCATCTCTGTAGCATTGTGACAATCTTTACTTTAGCTGAGCGGAAGGAGTGTCAACGTGCAGAGTCACCGCGACCCGGGTCAGTCTTCATCCAGCATGTGTCAGTGGTCTGCTGGTGGTTAGAGGAACATGGAGCTTTACTCTGACTCCAAAGAACAGAAAAGGGATTTTAGGGAGAACACACTGCCTTACTTAACAGGACGTCTCATCAATCAGGCAATTTCTTTAGATGACCTGCTATACAGGTCAACTATAAACTGCGAATGACCCAGATGCTGAATGAAACTGAGGTGTAGCGCATTATATGATGGTCTGCAGTTGACACCCTTTGTTGTGCTTTGTTTCCAAATCCAAAAACTATGGATGTTTTACTGCACAATTATTAACTGTAACGGCTTAACTGGACTCTACTCCATTATGTCAGAGCTTGTGTATTTTTTATTAAATGGTTATATAATAAAAATGCAAATTAATTAAATATAATTGAAACGGTTAAGTGCAAATCTTAATGATTTGCTGACACATGCGGCCAATCCTCCAGCACAGACCATCCAAACGATAAAAAATAAATAGAATGCAATCACACAATTCAAGCTAACTACAATATATTAATATAGATCTTCTGATGTCATACGCTCATTAAAACAGAAAGAAAAGGAGAAATAAAACACAGAACTCAATCACTCGGTTAAGTCAAGGTTCTCCCCTACCCTTGCCCCTCCAATAACTGTTCATGCACCCAATATCAGTATGATAAGTAAATATATCAAAGAGAAACACTTCTGGAAAATGCTGAGTCTTGGGAGTTCAACGTATGTTCGGTGAGAAAGGTAATCTGCCAATTTGACATGAAGTTGACATCATTTTCAGTCTGGGAGAAAACAATTATATTCCAAAGCCCTGCTTTTTTTGCCTTTAAAAAAAAACAAAACACGTCTAATTGACCTGTGTGTCATTATCCAGGCTGGGACACATTCCTACAAAGTCTCATTTCAACTGCCTTTAGGGATTGTATAAAAATAAACCCACACGATCCCCCAAGTTGAGAAACAAAAAGGGGTAAAAATCTAAAAAGCCTTCCCTCCCCACAGCAACACTAATGTCCACCAGGCCCCTACGGCTCTCTCCCTGACTCTCAAGCAAATATGCACACACACTTTCATACAAACACACACTCAGGTTCAGCCGCAGTCACTTGTGGAGAGAGAGGGAGATGCGAGTAAGGGAAGCATCTGGACAGTGGCTGCACCCCCACCCCGCCCCCCTTAGTCTACCATGAACATATGAAGCCATGATATCAGGTGTTTTCATCCAAGTCGCCATTGTTCAACTCATAAAGTCAGAGACTTTGTTTTTATGCACTCAAGTCCTCATAACTTCTGAATTTTCTCAGCCACCACGATGGGGTTCTCCTTGCGTATGCGGTCAGCCGCTGCACTCCGGTAATCGTAGGGACAGTCGTGTTTGTCAGAGTAACGGTGGATGGCACAGAACAGGTTCCCACAGCGACAGTCGAAACCTTCAGGGAAGAGAAGCAACATCGTGAGACAAACCAAACAGCTTTGTTCTAGACATAATATCACATTTAAAGAGTTTGCACACTTGCTGCACTGACTTCAACGGGTTGAACGGTTCATATCTGTTGCTAAACATCCAACACCAGTCTGAGTATACTGTGAAATACCTTGGACTGTGAAATGCACCACTAACCTGCAGTATGTTGCTCTCAGTACCAAGTGTTGGGTCGATAGAAACAAACACAACACAAACTGTGGAGTGGGAGTTGGATCTTGTTGGTTAATTAGAGGCTTCTTAGATAAAAGAAACCTGACTCTTGCCGGTTTCAAAGATTAGATCAAAGTCAAAGCTCAGATAAGGAAGATATTTTAAAAACAACTTTTATCTTCTGTGTAGAAAGCTTAGGACCAGTATCAGAGATTAAAAAAATTGTCGATTTTGTACAACTGTTCCACACATTGTGAAAACCCAAACTGACTTTTGGACACTTTGCACTAAAACTGACAAGACAAAAAGGTAAGGAGATGACCTTAAGGCATCAAGGCTTAATTATTTAATCCATACACAAACAACCAACAACATAGACCTACTCACATCTGCACACATACATGTGTATATATTTAACCATCTTAACTCATATCTGCATACATGTAGATTCATTCTAATCAGCGTTTTACCTTTGTTATTGGGACATTTTTATTTATAATGTTACCTACATGTTTTTATTTTACGCTTATTATCTGCTCGCATCTGTTCAGTCCTGTGTTTCACTCTTTCTCTGCCGCTGTTATAAAACTTGCCTTTCTCTACGAGGATCAATAAAGGTCTATCTTATCTTATCTTAAATGCAAAAGGAGCATTATTATCCATTATTAAGAAAACGGCTTGTGTGTTCAACTGTTCTGAGATATGAACTACGTCAGGTTGAGGTTGTCAGGTAAGTAGAGAACCACTGCCAAGGTTCACGACTCACCATCTCTACTCTACTCAGTATGTATGTGTGTAAAATCAACTTTCTTTTCCTCCTTACCAGTGAGGCCCACTTTCTTCCGGCAAGCAAAGCAGCGGTTCTTTTTCTTGTTCTTATCTGGAGTTTGGTCACTATCAGACAAAGCTTGTGCTGCTTCCCCAACTGGTTCTGGAGAAGAAACGCACGAACAAGCACAAAGGTCACAAAACAATCTGTCCATTACGTGTTCAAATATAAACGTCTGCACCAAGATTACTATAGGTCAAACGCCTATAGGTACAATACTTACAAAAACCCCTCATACACATTCAAAAGATATAGAATAAAAAGGGTTACCACTACGATTCAGACCTAATTGAAGTTTTCAAGATCTCGTATGACTAACAGTACAATATAACTTTAGAAGTCTTCTTTATTTCTCTTTTGGAGACAATTCCAGCAAGTATCCAATCATCTGATTCCCTCTCCTCCCATTTAGACATTTGGATAGTCAATTTGTGATATTAAGGGACATCCCAAGCCAATCAGTGTGATGCAGAAGTAAACAATAAATAACCCACATTACTGCTACAAATTTGAGATACAACAAATAATGAGAACTTTTATCTTAAATTCATCATCGAGTTTAATGTTATTCTTAATACAATGTCCTTACTAGGGCTGTCCCGAATACAATTTTTCGGGCTCCGGATATTCGGTAGTAATCAGCAGCGAATATTCGGCCCGCGCGGGGGGAGGGGGGGCAAAGTAATCAGCAGCGAACCGCTTCAACACGTGTATTTTGGTGTATTCACGGCATTCATTTTGTTATTCTACAGTATTGAATACTGTAGAATAACAAAATGAATGCCGTGAATACACCAAAATACACGTGTTGAAGCGGTTCGCTGCTGATTACTTTGCCCCCCCTCCCCCCGCGCGGNACGCTGTGGGACGCACCTGTCATCCTCCTCCATAAACATTTCCATAAGAGTGTAAGGACTAGGGCTGTACCTGAATATTCAAATATCCGAATATTCGTTCGTTGGAGTACTATTCGGGTTTCAATTTCGTTATTCGGATATTCGTTTTGTTTGTTTTTTCGTTTTTTCCCGTTTTTTTTTTCAAATTGAATTTATTGAAATCTCCAATATCAACGTAAGAGCTTGTTCGGGGGGTGCTAACACTTAACCATAAACGTTATCGTTTACTTTCTCCGTCTTTATATGTAGATATTTATTTTCTCCGTTAATCTCAGTCACGTTGTTTCCAAAGCAACAACAACTTCCTGTCAACAGCGCTACCTCTCCTTCAAAATAAAAGCATGTCCATAAATAGGAAGCCAAGCCAAATTATACTGAAGACATATACAACTGCAACGAAAGTAACAAACATAATGCGATATCCTTTTCAATTTCAAAGAACACAAATTAGGTTAATAACTATAAAACAACAATACTGTAGAATAACAAAATGAATGCCGTGAATACACCAAAATACACGTGTTGAAGCGGGCCGAATTTTCGAATATTCGCTTATGGTTACTAACGAATATCCGGAGCCCGAAAAAT
>NW_011333040.1:14854009-14858803 GCF_000735185.1 Notothenia coriiceps
AAAAAAAAATCCCTGCCACGCTATAATTATCCATTTAATTGCAGTTGTGTGCAGTAGCAATGTTAATTAAAACCCGACCGAACGAGGTTTTCCTTGTTGAACCCGCCGGCCGGAGAGTATCAGTCCCCCATCGAACTCACTCACTTTGTACGCCGTCCGAGGCACGTACGTGGTCGTTGTCGCGTGGTTTACGTGTTTAATGCTACACGAAGCTAGTCTAGTGTCCGTCCGGCTGGGCGACAAACGTCTGGTGAGCTTTGTTTGTGGCAATTGTTTTACCCGCTCCTTGTCCTTCTTGTTTATCTGTCCGCTCTTTACTTCTAAATGAAGTTTTTCTTTTTCGTTGTACGCGCGTAGACCTTGATAAAACCTGATTCTTTTTCCAAGAAGAGAAGAACTAAGTGTCTACTCGGGGAATACAGACGTCCCATGTCCGTTGTACGTAATAGTTACTGTACAATCTAGTACTGGAATTCCAAACTGACTCAGTGGTCAAATTTGCCTACGCGCGTCTACAGGCACTGATTTTAGGAAGATCCGAATTTATGATCAATGGTCTGTTTGTTTTGGCGTTCATATGCATCGACGGCCGCTCCCTTGTTTTATAGCGTTACCAGTCAAAAAAAGAGTTAATAGCAAGTCCGGATCAAGCATAATTAGGATTCAGACCGTTTTCATAATCGGAAAGACTCGACAGGTCTTTAGTGTTATAATGCCAGCATCGATTCTTTACATACTTGTAAAGTGACACTAGCCTTCATGACTTGTCTTAAGATATTTAGCACTTTGAACGCTCATTTCGCATATGGTCAGTGTGATTTGGTTTACATGGGAGTGCGTTGTCCACATCATGACGCGCCTGTACGTGAAAACAGCACAGTAATGAAGCCTGCTCTGTGTCTCATGGTCTGAGAGGGGAATAACTAGGCGGAACGCTAAATAAAAAGGAAAGATGTAAATGTTCGATCCGCGTGTCAAATAAATTTCGTCGTAAAATTGTTGTTCCGTTCGCCAACGTTACAAACTTATCAACAAACTAAATTCTTTATCCGGTAACTGTGATGTTTTTTTTGTGTTGTGTTAAAATCCTCCCGACTGCCACACACGGTAATTTGTTACTACCTTATAATCGTTTGATTGTTGGGGTTACCGTATCGTGTGAGACGTAAACACAAACTAACTACTAGTGCGGAACCTAAAGTCACGTCTCGAAGTACACTACTGGGTCTGTTTACCCGACTTGTGCGACGGAGAACGCAAGAATAAAGTGCGCAAGGGAGACGGAGGTAGAAACATAGCGGCAGGCGCACACACACAAACGTAGGTAACCAGGTAAGGTCCGTAACTGTTAATCAAGCGTCGGCAAGGATTACCGACGGTACTCGTAGTAACGACGACTAATGTTTACCTTGGTCTCGTCTACTAGATGACCTCGGTAATCCCCCTTTCGCCCGACCTTGGTTAAAGTTTCAGGACCTTACCTGCCGGTACACTACGTTGTGTGTGTGTCGCCTACGTTTCTACTCCCTCTCCCCACTTTCATGTCTTTCTCCCGTCGCACAGTCGTTAAAGACAAAAAAAATGAACAACAAAAATAAATAAAATCGCACGTCCCTGTGATGTGAATATCGCGGTTATCGTCATGACACGATATATCGTTCAGCCCTAATACGAACTATATTAAACAAACACATTGCTAATTCATACTTTGGTATTTAAGTCAAATAAGCAACAACACAGTGTATAAATACAGATACAAATACATCTTTGTAAAAGATCATTGATTGTAAAATAGTTTAGGGGTGTGTTGAGACAGAAGAGTTTGTCATGCCATTATCGTATGTTAATCTCTGTACAAGGACGAAGGACTTTCTTTGCTTTGTTGACAAATCAATGTGACAACCGAACCGTGATTCAATGGCATGAGATTCAAATGGGCAGCTCTCCTATTGACGATTCAAATCATTGACTTTACTATCAATAAATATCTTGATTAAATTAAGTATGAATCAAAACAGTGATTTCCAAGCCTTGGGAGTGGACCTGTAGCAGGCCATTGATAATTTAATGCTGATACTAGAGCAATACCATTATGTAAAAGGAAGTCAATGGCTATTCATCTCGAAGTGTTGGGACTTTGCTTTTTTCATCGCTCCCTGTCACACTCACAAGGAAAATGCTCTTGAAGTAAAGTAGGCAAAATCATCAGTCAGTCAGCCCCCTCTTAATAGAAAGTAAAAATAGTTTGAGCTTTATTGTAGGAAAAAACGAGTGTGAGTTTTATCAAAACGTTTGATCTTTATGTTGTTATTAAAACTAAATCGAAGTAGAATCTAGGAAATGTTTCCTGGTGATGTGGACTGAGTGTGGGTATGGTGTGTTTCATGCGTCTCACCTTCGATGGCAGATGTCTTCAGACGGCGGCAGAGGCCCTGCACGTCTCCATGCGTGTCCTGGATCTTGCTGACACCCTCGGCGCTCCGCAGCTCCATCAGCTCCCTCAGGTCCATCACCGTCACCCCAAAGTCCCCGTCATGGTTGCCCTCTGCAACCGAATTCCCCGGAGGGTGCTCCGCTGTGTTGTTGGCCATATTGGTCCTTCTTCTTTGTAGTTTTGTTCCTCTTGAGTGTCTTTAAAGTGTTCTAAATGTCAGACTGGGTCGTCAGTTCCCAGGTATTGTGGGTAGTGTAGTTTTCACAGGAGGCAGGTGGAGATGAACGTTGAGGTTAACTCCTGACCCGGTCGTGCATGCTCCTCTCTGGTTACCACGGAAACAAGGGAGTAAACATCGTTTTTGACGCTGCAGAGGAAACAGAAAGACAAGGTTTTATAAACCAGATCCAGACAGGAAACAGTCCCAACATCATCACCAGCAGACAGATCAGTTTGGTTTTTACTAATTAATAGCGCAGAGGCCAATTATAACCAATTAGAGGAGAGTTTTTCATCGCAGATTATTAAAGGAGTCCGCTGAATCACTGAGGTCGTTAAGATATAAACTGATTATTGCCGTGCTGCTCCTTTGAGATACCGTCTGCTCTGAGGTTTTTTGACTCTGACGTAGAAAGAACAGTATTTTATCCAGGGCATTACCGAAAAAAAACAGAAACAAACACTTTTATTCAACCTTTTAATACTCCCATTACCACTTTTATCAAAATGTTTGTTTTTTTAAAAGTCACATTTTTGCAAAGAAAAGACAAATAATATAAAACAATTGACAACCTAATGTACCCAACAAATACACCTGCTGGACAGTTCTGAATCCCAAACTCAGTCAATCTAATGACAGTCATGTTTATGTATGTATTTTATATATTTGTTACTTCTTATTGTTTCAGGGACAAAGCACAATTAAAAGTTACTGCAACAGAGTTAGTATGTGAAGAAGACGCCTTCATCCCAGTTGGCATAGGGGCATGGTAAAAGGCACACTGAGGGAAACACATTAATAACTTTGCTGGACATTGGTAAAATAAAACCCAAGTCATTATTTGTTCAAGACAGCTTTATTTTAAGTCATACATATCAATGCTGTGCCAAAGTAACCTGCAGTGCTTCCCCTCTCGTTCAAGGTTGTGGAGTCCAAACAGAACAACAGGAAACTGCAGCCTTAAGTAGAGGCTCAATCAGTGGAAACACCTGTGCTCAATTGGAGCATACCATGTAGTGCATGGGCACGAGTGACCATTTTCTTTCAAGTGTAAAAGTGTTATTGTTTAAGGCTTCTGCGGTCAGAAATGTAGAATATGTTGACCTATTTGATTTATTGTGTTTAATTAATTTGAACTACATTTTGAATATGTTTGTAGATGATAAGAATAACAGTAATTAAGGGTATAAATAGTGGATTGTCCTATGGGGAGGGGCTTAACATATATAAACCTCTGGCCACAAGTGTTTGGGAGTTAGTCTGACTGTAGAGCAGAGAGGTACCAGTTATATTTCGTCAACCTGTACATATATATTGAGGTTTGTTTTTCTTTCTATTATGGACTGTAGATCCTTGTTACTTTGTGTTCTTTCAGCATTTTGGCTGTTAATAAAAGCACTTGAGGATAATTTTTTTGTGACTCTAGCCATCTTATTTAATTTCCTAGTTTTTTCATCTACCCTTTTTGTAACATAGTGTGCATCTAATTTGCATTTGTTGTCTCTTTGCAGATAGACAGTAAATAACCACAGAACCATGAAACGCAGAAAACATAAAGGTCCTTTCAAGCATTTTTTTTTTCTGTAAAGCGGGTTGAACACACTTTAAATAAAAAAGGTTGAAGAAAGGAGGTGTGAATTCAAATCAATTACAGTGATCAGACGACAACTAGTTGCTAGAATGAAACCTATGAACGCGTACAGTACAAGGAAATTGGATTCATTTGTCCTGATAATAAACAAACTGCGAGTCAGAGAGCCCATCAACATCAAGCAGAGGCAATACATGAATGAAAGGGGGGATTCCAGTGGGTCAGTGTGTGTGTGTGTGTGAGAGATAAAGTGTTCCAACCCATCAGCACGGATTATGTTAGTGCACATCAAAGGCTGTCCTCCATTTCTCACTACACACACACACACACACACACACACACACACACACACACACACACACACACACACACACACACACACACACACACACACACACACACACACACTCACACACACTCTCTCTCTCGCACACAAACACACACACTCTCACACAGAGACAACCACACACACACACACACACACACACACACACACACACACACACACACACACACACTCTCTCTCTCTCTCTCTCTCTCTCTCTCTCT
>NW_011333040.1:14858815-14865024 GCF_000735185.1 Notothenia coriiceps
CGTCTCTTTTTTGAGGCATTTGAAATTACTCACCTTGACCTGCATCCGATTTGATTGGCTGGTAGCGTCACCGTCCTTCAAAACCATTAAAACAATAAAAAATGTAAAACCATTTTTATCTTTATGTTTTAAACATTTTTTAACTAATTTTCACATCGTTGTGGATACATTACGATTTATTAGAATGACGTTCCCAGGCAACACAGTGAACGCGATCAACAATGCAATCCTTAAGGTACAAACTCGACCTCTTACTTTAGTGGGAGCCAATGAGTCTGCGTCTTTGATGCGCACAGACGAGATGCGGGGATGATCAGAGTCCTGCCATAGGGTCGAGTACCTCCGACGGGTGATCACGCAAAAAAAAGGGATTCGCGGGTGGTATCTTTTTAATATAAGGAAGAGTCGGTTCGGGTTCGGGTAGAAACGAAGAGAAGAGGTGCGGGTCCGTGTCGCGTAGGTTTTGCACTTATATTCCATTTGAACATAATCATGGTATTATTAATGTTAAACATTTTCCTTCAGGCTCTCCCCGTGAGCGGGATCCGCGCATAATCATAACCTCGTGTCGTCCCGCATCAATGGCTGTCATGCTTAGCGCGGCCACATTCGGAAATGGTCTGAGGTGGCTCTCTGTGGAGAATAGTCAGTGCATGTTTTCAAGTACACTTATCTCAAGAGCGAAAGGTCCGACGTGTTGGGAGGCTTTTGTGTGCTCATGCCTACGATGGAGAAATATAACCACATTGCATCACGCTTTTAGGGAAAAGATATGCAATGTTTGTCACTTGCTCGTAAGCTGCCGGTTCGATTCGCGCGATGACCGACGGATCTGATTTGGTTTCGGACTGGCTAGTGCGGTGGTCGGGAGCGGGTTCGGTTAGGCTATTGTAGTACGCTATCGGATACGGGGCGAGTGCGTCGAAAATCAGACCCGTGCAGGACTCTGGCGGGGATGCAATCGTAGATCAAGGAATAAAAACGCAGATCCTATCCTCGTTGGCTGCAGCCTGAACGGGTACTTGCTGTTTGTATCAAAGTCAATGCGAAAAAACCGCCCGGCCAAATCACACGAGGTAGGTGGGAGGTGAAGAGGGAAGTGAGTCACTTTTACAGCCTTTTTGTCGTCCCAAGAGCAGCCAAAAGTTTGGGTGACCGCAAAGTGAACAACTTTATTTCATTTGCTTTTCTCGTTATTATTTTGCTCCACGCTGCGCTTCTCCCTGAAGGCTCTCTGGCGGGCTCCGCCCAGGGATGAATAAATGCTCCACGTGTTATGGAGCGTAATATGTTTTTTTTTTTAGCATTAGCCAAGCATCGGCTAACACTTCAGAGCTAACCAGTACTGGGAGAGCACATCGTGGTGAAGAAGCGGAAACTAAAAAGGAACTCAACCCTTGTGGTAAACCGGCAAGAGAGAAACGCCTTTGAGCTCCATAATGTTTCAGAAATGAAATCCTTGAATGTCGGTTTTGGCGTTTCATCACCGCAGCATTTATTTTAGACAGTATCTGTCGGGTCCCGCATGAGCAGGCATAAGCTCTGCCCCCTCTTTTTTTTTCTAAAGCTTTATACCCCGAATCAGCACTTTAGTAACAGGCCATGAAATAGAGGGATATGAGGCATGGCTAGAATGGGTGATCTGTTTGGTATTTTTTAATACATTTTTATATATCTGAGACCTATGATATTGCCTAAATATTGCATGATAGGTGACCTTTAATGTTCAAAAAGCTTGGTTAGTTTGTGGGAGAGATTTTAGCCTTGGCAGACCATTTACATGCACAGAAACCTATATAACACACTACAGGAAAGGGAAAACAAAAAAAGGCTAAATAAAGCCCCTTTAACAAAATAACTGAAAATTATTCTTATGACGTATGGATACAAAAAGACAGTAGGTGGATTAAAACATTTATCCTGTATCCCCTCAGTTAACAGTAACAATCATGGTGTTTGCCCTCAACATTACATTTAGGTTTCCCCTTGTTCCCTCCTCTTTCCTCCCCCCTCCTCTTCCTCTCTGCAGTGAAAATATAATTACAGTTTCTTCATTAAAGTGAGTAATTTCTTGCGTGGAGGGCGCGACTACAGCTGTCCTCTGATTACCAAATGGAACAGAGCAATGATCTATGGAGCCATTAGGGGAACGGGCTGGAACTAATTTCAATCCTGGAATGGACCCATGGATGCAAACACACACACACGGATACAAAGATGAGGGAGAGGAGGTGAAAT
This sequence comes from Notothenia coriiceps, assembly GCF_000735185.1. Lineage (NCBI taxonomy): Eukaryota > Metazoa > Chordata > Actinopteri > Perciformes > Nototheniidae > Notothenia > Notothenia coriiceps. The sequence continues at coordinate 14,861,054 of NW_011333040.1, forward strand.
AAGAAAGAGCAGCGTGTCAGCCATTTTCTGGCATCACATGAAGCTCTGACTGAAATCCAAGCTGATCATCAATCAACACAAATGCAGAGTGTGCTCATGCATTGGGTGTTTGTTTGTAATATTATCATTGTTTAATGGCACACACCGTCAGCTCCTAAAATGTGTGTGTTTTTTTTTATGTCAATGCTATTTCTTAAATCAAACAACTATTCAAACATTGAACCGCTTGCCTTGTTGTTAAAATGTGCTTTAAATAAACTTGCCTAGCTTTAAATGTAGGAAAGGAAAAATAAATCACAAATTGGGATCAATAAAGTAAATCTTATCTTCTCTTGAAGTAATACACACAAAATGCATTTCCAGTACTACACCTTGGTACATTTTTTATGTACTTATACTTTACTCGAATATTCACATTTATAGAATTTTATACTTCCATCACAGTATAATTCATAATTTTACTACACTATATTTATCTGACAGCTTCAGAAACTAATTACTTTGCAGATTAGGATTAATACGAACTAGGGCTGCACGATATTGAAAAAAAACTGACATTGCGATATTTGTTTCCCTGCGATATATATTGCGTTTTTTTTAACTATATTTAACCGGATGAAGGATTTTAGTCACGGACATCTGGATCTTAACTGGTTGACTCATCAAACCTTAAGTCATGATCTAACATGTCATGATAATGCATGTTGCTTACCCTCAAATAAGGGGGTTCATCTGTGAATGAAGAAGAGAAGAACCTTTTTCTATCCAAAATAGTTCCAGATGGCAGATGTTGCTTTTCTTTTTTGAAGTAAATCTTCATTCTCGCCTGTATTGTCTTCCTGTTCCTCGCTCATTTTTTAACGGTGTTTTGATGGTCTGCAAACTAGCGGGTCGGGGCCTGCTGTGATCTGATCAAGAATGATTGTGATTGGTGGTTTGCTGTGCATGCAGAGCCTGCATGTCACTCACTCAAGTACCCCTGACATGAGAGCCGCGCAAGTTTTCCTTTTGTAGCAAGCAGCAAAATAATTGTAACATGACGTGTTTGAGTTAATTTAATTACTTAATATCGCACGTCCCTGCGATGTGAATATCGCGCATACGCATATCGCGGTTATCGGTTTTTGTGTTGGTTTGGAACCCCCAAAGTCACATGATACCACAAACAAAATAACCAATCGATGCAGCAGTAGACTGGCACCTTCTATGTTCCTAAGGTACATTTACTGTTTTCGTTAATGGAGTCCGGTGGCTTTGAACAGTTCATCGATAACAGCTTCAGTTCTTCTTTAACAAAGTGGGGCAAATATTCTTAATACAGCATACAATAGAGATGTCTTACCTATGATAAGACTGTGGTTCTGCCTGCAGGAAAACTACGTTTTTATTGAAATGTTTTTATTTTTCTCTAAGGATGTGAACCAGTACAGAACTACATGCATCCTCAAAGACGTAACTCCGGGAACCTACACTGTAGAGGTACATCAAAAGCTTAATTTACACACCGATAACTGGTTAAACTGGATTTTCCTTTTTACGCTTACACGTGGACTAAAATGTAAAACACCAGATTCATCAGACAAACACAAATCTACATTTTTAAAGGTACGTCAATTTGTCCCAACATGTTATGAACCATTTTTTCTCTCTTTTGTTTCCTTCATTCTCTTCCTTTCTTTTTCTTCTTTTACCTTTTCCTCTTTTCTGTGTAAGCTAAGAGACGACAGTAATACCACCAGGAGGCAGACTCAGTACCACGTCAGCCAGGGTGAGACACGCAGAGACACACACACACACACAGAGACACACACACAGAGACACACAGCAACTGCTGCAGAACAATTTTCCTCCTGTATATAATAAATCAAGTTTTAACCAATATTAGAGGGGACATATCAGGTACATGTTCAGGCTTGTACTTGTATTTTGTGGACATAATGGAACATGTTCAAAAAACACACTTAACTTTTTCACATTACAAATCACCTTCATTGATGTTATGACTCTTCTCTGCTTTAGCTACTGTATCATGACGTTTTCACCTTCACATTCATGCTGTAAATGTAACATGGTCTAGAGCAGTGCTTCTCAACTGGTGGGTCGCGACCCAAAAGTGGGTCGCGGACCCGTTTCGAGTGGGTCGCAGATGTGAGTGAAGAAAAAAAAAATATATATATATTTCCTTTTTTTTTTTTTTTTTGGGGAAAAAAAGTCAAACTTTTATTTTGAAGGCTGTGCATGCAGTAGGCGTTGGACTGGAAATACCGTAGGCCATAAACGGTTTTGAAAACTTCTGTCACGTAGTGATCATCTTCTCAATAAAACATCTTTGCTGATGTTTTTTCGAGTCTTCTGGCCAATCAGAATCAAGATTGTTGCCGGAAGTCCCCACGGAGAATAACTTTGTGGTACAACTACTCTTTATACATCCATGGGTACAACTTCAGATAAAAATAAACACATAATGAAATATGACCCCCGGTTTGATGATTAACAGGTCACAGAACAATGGGAGCTATATACCCTTACCCACAATTTAAAGTAAGTCACACAGACTATCTCCTCTTTGCTCTTCTCTCTGTGTGGAGCAGCAAGCTGTCAGAACAAAGCGAAACACAAACAATGGCATAAAATATTATTAACATGTGGGGTAGTAATAGATTGATTTAATTTCTTCTCAGAGTGTACCAGAATGTGTAGTTTTATATGTTAGTATTTCTACAAATCTCCTGGGGGACAATCCCCCCAGACTGGGGTTGGGTTTTCAGCATGTGTGCCTTTTTATGTTATACAGTTCAGATTTGATTCCATCATCAACCTTTTTTTTAAAAAGCATTCTTTTGTTCTGTGAAGGGATGTAAGGGATATATGCACTGTACTTCACTTTATTTAATATTGTATGCTGAAAAGCATATATATTACTGCACGATTTTTTGTTGAATAGATTTGAGTGGTTCAAATTTCGAGTCGGGATTTATTGACAAAGGAAAAAGTGGGTCCTGAGGCCTGACCAGTTGAGAACCACTGCTCTAGACTTTAAATGACCAGGTTGTTGTCTCTTCCTGTGTGCGTTTGTTTTGTCACCAGTCCACTCCCCTTGGGCGGGGCCTATCCGTGCCATGGCCATCACTGTGCCTCTGGTCATCATGTCTGCCTTTGCCACTCTCTTCACTGTCATGTGTCGCAAGAAACAGCAAGGTGAGAGCACCAGTTATTGGTTATACTGCTTATTTTAGGTCACTATCTATAAATCTCCTTCAAACTGTGTATTTACTTTACAGCCTCTTTTAGTCTCAGTAACTCTCTGCAGGGTTCAATAAGACCAACATCTAATTGTTAATGAAGTGGTTGTTTAATAATGAGCAGTGGTGGTACTTTTCTCAAGTACACATTTGTGGTACTGTCTTTTTACTTGAGAATTTCCATTTAAAGCATATTCTTCTTATACTCTTCTACATTTGAGGGAAATATTGTCGGGTTTTTTTCTACATTTGTCAGCTTAAGTTAATATTTTTCTGATTCCTGAAGAATTAAGTGTTTCTTTAATAAGTTAATAAATGTTCCTATATCCAGAGGTGTGGACTCGAGTCACATGACTTGGACTCGAGTCAGACTCGAGTCATCAATTTGATGACTTGAGACTCGACTTGACAAAATCACAAAACACTTGCGACTCGACTTGGACTTGAACACCAATGACTTGGGACTTGACTTGGACTTGAGCCTTCTGACTTGAGGTGACTTGATAATTTAATTCAGGGGTCTCCAACACGCCGGGGGGCCTCTACTCTTGCTGAGAATCCTTGCAGGCAGGGGCGGGACTTTATTTAGGGCCATCATGCGGCCAATCATATGCGAGGACACACTAGGATCATACCATTATGTGAAAGAAGGGTGGGGGGCACAGCAGGTGTAGTGGTACAGGCCAGCTGCACAGAGCGACGGGAGCCGGATTTAAATGCAAGCGCGTC
>NW_011333040.1:14865041-14890882 GCF_000735185.1 Notothenia coriiceps
TCGGGGAGAGCAGAATCTCCAGCCGCTTCTACTCTTGCTGAGAATCCTTGCAGGCAGGGGCGGGACTTTATTTAGGGCCACCATGCGGCCAATCATATGCGAGGACACACTAGGATCATACCATTATGTGAAAGAAGGGTGGGGGGCACAGCAGGTGTAGTGGTACAGGCCAGCTGCAGAGCAACGGGAGCCGGATTTAAATGCAAGCACGTCAGAAAAAGTCAAGAAATTAGCGAAAACCGAAAAAATAAGCAGCATTTGGCTGCATTTCAATGATATTGGAGAAAGCAAAGATGAGTGCAGGATTTGTAAAATGAAAATAACCTTCAGAGCAGGTTTTTTTTTGGCACTTAGGATTTATTGTCAGAGGTGGGAGAAGTTCAGATTGAGTAAAAGTACCAGAGTGTAGGAATACTCAGTTACAATAAGAAGTCCTGCATTCAAAATGTTACAAGTAAAAGTACAAAAGTATTAGCATCAAAATATACTAAAAGTACCAACTGCAGAGGGATCTAGATTCAGGTGTTCTTTTCCCCATAATGACTGACCGCCTCGCTGCACATTGTCCCTTGCATAAAGATAGATTGTGGGTCCCTTATAACCTGTTGTACACAGTGGAAATAAACATTCTGGTTATCTCAACATCAGGGATCTTGCACATTAAACTCCTTCTGAATCAAACCGTCACAGTAGCCTTACCTTACTGATCCTTCTTAAATTAGAAAAAAACACGTTACTTTACCAGCAGAGAGAAAATGGATTATTAAATTATTAATGTGACTAATAAAGAGCAGTTGGATTATTAAGTATTTGCCCGAGAACGATGTGCTAGGTAACCCAACGGCGTCCTAGCACGAAGTGCGAGGAAACCTATTGTTATTGGTGGAATTATTGTTATTAGGGCCCGAGCACGATGTGCTAGGACCCAACGGCGTCCTAGNACACATCATCCCAAACCATCTCCAATATCAAAGTAAGAGAAAAGTCACACATTCAGTCAGTCCTCAAGAGTCCCCACTGTAACTCGTGTTGCTTTAACATAAACTGCTGTTGGAAAGACCAGACGAAAGATGGAGGCCTGCTAAAGCTCCCTGGCAAAAGAGAAACTCGACGTGTGGCTCAAGGCAACTTGACCGGTTTTACTTACGCCCGTTTCAACTTCCTCGTCTAAAGCTTGCCCTGCCTGTTCTCCAAGCTTGCTTCTCCTGGTCAATGATGAATGACTGTTCAATCAGCTAAAGCCATCTTCCAACATCAAACCACAAGCCCTCCTTTATAGCATAAACATTCAAATATCCTCCCACTAGTGGATACGTGAGGTTGATGTTATGAGCCCTTTCAGTTTCCTATTCTGCTTGTCCCTGTATGCGTCTCATATCTGCAGTAACTGCTGTGAAAGTGGGGGGGAAAGACAAAGGTCATTTGCTTTATAACAGACATGACAGTACCAAGCCAATCTGTGCAAGTTGTGAAAGAAAGATGATTCATTTGGATTAGGTACGCTTGGTTGAGCAGAGACAGATACGGGCGATGAGGCGGGTGAAGACAGCCAAGATGGGGGAAGACAGAAAGAAAGACGCCATTAAAATATCTAATATCATAATAAAACTGCACTGGTAATAGCTCTTTGTGGGTTTGTATTATACTCGACACAGTGCCATTCAAACAGCAGCAGCTCTGGGATTTCAATTTAAGCCTTGCTTTACTTTGAAGGAGCTGCAAACACAAATATGCAAACAAACACAAGCATGAAGGCATGTGACATATTTCCTAAGTTATTCATGAAATATGCCAATGTGCGCCTATGAGAGAAAAATACAGAGCAACATCACACAAGGTTTCTCACCACACACACACACACAGCACACACAACACACAACCACACAACACACACACACACACACACCACACACACACACACACACAACCACACACCACACACCACACAACACACACACACACACCACACCACACACACACAGACACACACACACACACACACACACACACACACACACACACACACACACACCACACCACACACACCAACACACACACACCACCACACACCTGGACCAGCATGCCACATGCCTTACTGAACACATATTAAACAGTAAAAGATGATTCACTAGTGGACACACACACACACACACACACACACACACACACACACACACACACACACACACACAACACACACACAACACACACCAACACACACACACACACACAACCACACACACACACACACACAGCAACACGCACACACACACAACAGACACACACACACACACACACCTAACACCTACACACCTGAATGCCCTGCACATGCCTTACTGACACATATTAACCCAGTAAAAGATGAATCACCTAGTGGACACACACACACACACACACACACAACACCACACCACCACACACCACACACACACACACACACACCACACACACACACACACACACACACACAACACACACAGCACACACACACAACACACACACACCACAACACACAACACACACACACACACACACACACACACACACACACCACACAGCACACACACACACACACGTGGTCAGCACTGGCCGCCAGGAGGGAAGCTTCAGACGCCTGGGATCGTGACCAGTGGCACGTATACTGGCTGCCACAGTCCACCACACACTCGCTGTGTGCCAAAACCATACATGTGTGTGCTACATGCGAGTGTGACCTGACTTTGTGAGCAGGCTTTCATATCCTACAAACACAAGTGTGTGTCTTTGTGCGAAGCGATTCTTGTGTGTCCTCCAGTGTGGTATGTCTTATGGGAGTGGGTGAGTTAATACATTCAGTATAGAACATTGTAGGGATATCCCTTTGACTTGTGTTTACCTTGATCTGATGATAAAGACCTGTCCATTTCCTCTCTCACGCACCTAAGCCTACTGGTACTTCCTGCTCGTCCACACCGAGAGAGGCCACTTAAGCCTGGGCAACTGTCCACAGATATCTTATCTTGCCAATAAAGCCCGCTTGAATGGGTTTAGTATTGAACTGAGAGAGGGAGGAAAACAAACGGCAACCACACTGGCTAATGGGGGTCACTTCACACCCCCCCATTGAGAGAAACTCCTGCACCGGCGCCCTCCTCCTCCTTCTTCTCCTCCTCCTCACTCCTCCCATCTCACATGTTAATGTACTTACGCCGCTCCTGCAAACCTTCATCCTGCCCGAGATGCTGGCTGGCATACCACAAACAGGGCCCCTGAAAATAGTCTCCCCCCCTGTTTCCCATGCTGCACTGGAGGTAATTATCGGTTGGTGAAGCGAAATTCCTAATGTGGATCAAATAATCTACCCACTACTTCTCTGCCTTCTACTTCCCTCTCTCTGTGGAGTTCTGTGTCTGCCCGCTTCACTCATGTCTCCTCGCATAGAACAAATTGGTGCTCTCCACGCGCCATTCCAGCATCTCCCGTCTCTTTCCTCCTGGGTGTTTCGTAGGGCAGTGAGACGCATGGTGCCTAGCCACACTGACCAATAAAAAGCAGGCCGTAGCCTCTATCATTTAGTCCGGCACGTCTGGTATCATCAGCTCAGGACGGTTGCAGGCCGGACGCCCCACAGCCTCGGCGGAAAAAGCGCTCATACCATCTTATTATATGGTCCACAAGTTTGGATACTCATGAGCCTTCCTGCAGGGTGTGTTCCGCTTTTCCTTGCTATCTTTCTAAACTCCAGCCTCTGTTTGACCATGCATTTTTACCCAGGGGATTACATCGGCACATTTACACCTCGAAGAACTGCAACCACAGACTGACTCAATAAAAACCTGAAACGCTATTAAAGCATCCCTAATGCACGACGGCTTCCTTTGGCTTCCACGGTGAGAGAACACACCGAGGAGAGAAGTATGAAAGAAGCATGGAGGGGTAAAAAGGAGCATTAAAAGCAGCGTAAAATTATTTTAAGCTTCTCAACCTCATTCATGTTGAACCAGGGCCAGGAGGAACCGCACTGCCATGACTATGATGGTACCTGTTGTTTTACTTTTTCTCTCTTTCTCTCTTGCAAGTGTCCTGCCACTGAGGAATGCCCTGGTCAGATTCACATGTGTGTGTATGTATGTGTGGTGTGTGAGAGGGCTGGACAAGAGAGGACCAGTGGTGGACTAACAGAACACAATCAACCCTCAATGGACAGCTATTAACTCATCGCACATCAAACACAACAGCACATAATTCCAAGTCCAACGGACGAGAAGGCAGTGACATTCGAGCCAACCAACCAATCAGGGGAGCTTTAACAGCAGCCACAATGGAGCCAGTCAAGTGAGCAGCAGAGGATGTGGAGATCTGTGGAATCAAGTGTCCGCTCCTCATCCCTGTCCATCGCTAATCTTTCAACTCGTCGCCCGTTCTCCTTTCATTCTCCTTTCCTCCTGTTTCCCATGGTGCATCTCTCCTTGGTTAAAAGGTGTTAGAAGAGGCCATTGGGACAGTCCATCCCACTCATGTATGAATCACCCACATTGTGCACTGGACTCGAATTCTCACAGCTTTCTTTAGAACCAAAACATGCAACCGACATGTGAGCAGTCGCAGTTTTTCGTTAGAAGTAAAATAATCAATAGAGCACTACAACATATTTGGGTATTCTTGTAAATCACGTCAGAGTATCTCTCTATACAAGATGCTCAGAGGTAATGAGTTAAAGAGTTACATATTATCTACATCTTGTCATCGAAAGACATTCCGTGGTTTCAGCTTTTGACCTACCTGTTCGTGGGAGCATCCACACAAATTTCCTGAAGCAATGACGGATCTGCCGACAATAAGGTGCGCTCACTGTTCCGGTTTTACTGCCAATAAAGTTCAGTTATTGCTAATCTGGAAACATTGGTTTGCTTGTTTGCATGTGTGGGCGAGTACAAGAGATTAAATTACCAAACAGGAGGCATTACCGAACCCTTTCAAGGTTATTTGTTCAATCTCAACTGAACCAGAGACGTCGTTGACCTCTTTATTTCCCCAAATTAGAAGCAGAATTCGCTAAATTAATCTTTTTAATGATGAAGAAATACATGAATCCTCCCTTTTAAACTTCCCTTTACTTCTTCTCTAACTTCATTGAATTTTCTGGGGTTTGCGGCCGATTTTTACCCTGATTTAAACTCAATTTGATTTGATAAACACTCCTCATGTTGCCTGCTCATGTTTCTGCTGGCCCATCGTACCTGCGTCCAGATTTCAGTAATAGGCGCGTTCACACCGGAGTAAATTTTAACCCGTACTTTACCGTTTGTTCCGTTAGTGCCTGGAATTTTGGCGTTCACAGCCAAAAAGAGTACTAAGTTTCTCGAGAACTTTTAGCCCCATGTTGTAAGTGCCTGCTAAAGAGAGGTGGTAGCTTATCGCTGGGGAGAAAAAAGTACCAATTTCGATTGGCTGGGCGAATTGCAAACCACGCAAAAACTCCCCCGAAAAACTCCGCCATTGTATTTGCTGGCATTAGCATTATTAGCATTAGCATTATTTATTACCAACGGAGAGAGAATAACTTTTCAACACAAAAAAAAACATGGGAGCGGTGGAGATGAGAAGGTGTCGGCATTCTGGCGATTTACTCGGAAGGCTTCAGTAGAGTCCCCCCAACTCCGGGGACTTCCGGCCGGGGACTTCGGGTGGCAGTATACGCCGTGAAGTGGTTTGTGGCCTGCCAGTAAACCCAAAGAAGAAGAAGAAGTGACGTCAGCGGCTTAATTTGCGTAAAACTTATTCCGGTGTGAACGCGATCTGTACTTAGTTCCATTGAGGTACTAAGTTCTGGCACTAATACCTCAATCACACCAACGGTGTTTCAGGGCCGGTTCGGAGCTGGAGCTTGAAAAGCACCGGGTTTTCCTGTTCACGCCGCAGTGGAGCAGCCTCTTAGCTCCAGAATCCGGTTTGTTTCAAGCACCAAAAAAAATGGGCGGTGTGAAAAGAGCCGGAGCTAAACCGAAGAACCGGTTCTGAATCTGAAACCTCTAGCACGGAGCTTGAACCGGAGTTGCGTTGGTGTGAATGAGGTATAAGTGCTGGGCACTAAGTACGTCAAAGTACTTGGTGTGAAAGCAGCTATTGACTTTTGTGATTGCAATATTATCAGAACTGAAACAACGGTCACAACTATGGCCATATAAATTGAATTACTCTTTAACAATGTGCAGGCTTTTGGATGTTGTTTGTCAGACAACACTTGATAAGATGCATAATCAAACTTTACATGGTACTCAATGTTGTCAATAACAAGGAGCAACTTTAGCAGTTCTTCCCACATCACCCACAACTACTTCAAGTCAGCTTTAGGCTACCACCATAACTGATAATGCATCAACCCTATTCAACCTGTTTCCTTCAACAGTATACCACTTTTATGGTTAGCCACAAACCACAGCATGTAAAAACAGGCTTGTAGGTTAACTTTGAAGTATCTCCTCTCTATCTTTGAAATTCCTAACATCCCTTCATTGATGCTGTATTACCTTTCATGCATTTCCCTATTTGCTAATTTGAATGTGTAATATGAAGGCCACCAGTATGAGTTTATCTAAATCAAATCTGATAGAGAAGTTAGAAAATCAGTTTTGGCACTAATGGCAAAAGATAACCAAGCAGAGTGTGTAACCTCAGCTTATTAAGACGCAGCTCCCTCTCCCTCCCAACACACACACACCCACTTCTCACTATCACACTCACACGTTCCCTGTCACGTCTTCATTTTTAGCACCCGACAGTGTTACATGGAATACGAGACGACCACCCACACACACACTCGCACTCACACACACACACACACATATGCTGCTGGGAAATGTGAATGACTGTGTCACTAAAAGTGCCATGAACATGCTAAATACAATAGTGCCTTGTCCTGCAGTGATGAGTAACTTGGAGCTTTTGTGTGTCCCTGTGTGTGTGTGTGTGTGTGTGTGTGTGTGTGTGTGTGTGTGTGTGTGTGTGTGTGTGTGTGTGTGTGTGTGTGTGTGTGTGTGTGCTTTTTTGTGCACTGAACAACCAAGGACAGGCACACACATGTGGGTCCAGAGTGCCTCATAAATCTCACTCTGAATCAATTAGAAAGCATACATGTGAGAAGTTCTATAGCAGTCTGGTACACAGTTTAATGCTGGCTTATTTATAGACACACCACACCCAAACAACACTCACACACCCAGACGGAAAGACAGACACACACAAACAGTGAGGGGGTGGGTCTTATGTAACTCATAATTACACAAGAAACTAATCCGAAAATGAAACTTAATGTTGTATTTTACTGGATTCGGTCTTTTCTTTATGGGCATCTTTCTTTGTTAATCTTTTTATTACCGCCCTTACGTAGAACACACACTCATTCACACACAGAAGCTGTCTGCCAGAGTTAAACACAGTATGGAGGGAGTTGTCCAGACTTAACCAAAGAGGTGTGTGTCTGTCCATTTTACTTCAAACACAGCTTCCACTTCTTTTCTTTTGATATTATATAACTCTTTTGTTGACTATTGAACGTTACCTTGCATGTCTGAGCTTAGTATTGCACTCACAGATTCATAACATCTGTATCTATTGAATTTATGTAACTGTTTTTTTTTTTGTTGCTTAATACAAGAGAAGTTATTGTAACCTTTATGCTACCATTTCTCAAGAGCGAGGTAAATAAAACGGGATGAATAGAGGCGAACCAAATATTTGTTCTTAAACTAGATCAAATTTCCCATAATGCAACAGAGGTAGTTATATTTGTGAAAACAGAGACAACATACTGCACTGTGTTACATGCATAATTGAAAGTACAGCACTCACATATTCCCTACCTCCTTTTTGTTAAACACTTCACATTTGAAAAACCATCAAATGCCTGCTGTGTTTTCTCATAAAAACAGCTTTTGAATTGCAGTTTAATTTACTCAAAAAATAGAGGAATTTTGCCATTACTAATTTGGATCCTTTTAGTCAGATCATGACGGATCCACAACATGAATAAAAAAGGGTGTAGCAAGTCTACGTTTAGTGACTCAGTCCACTCAGCCCACCTACATCTGTCTGCACTAAACCCCACAACCACAGCTATTACTCCATTACAGCAGGACATTCCCAATGTGTTCCAATGGGAAATCTCTGCCAGGCACTTACTGTTCTTTTACACCTATGTGAGAAATGGATGAAACCCGGATTAATATCACACGTGCACGCACACACACACAGAGTTGTACACACACGGCATGGGAACAACGATCACCTGTGAGAAGACACACATCTGTGAGGGACAGCGAGAAACCATCGCTCATATAAATGCAGTTCCAAAACAGACTCTGTCGCCCACTAATCCGCCCACAAACCATCCATTCGAGCTGGAAGGCAACAGTTGCTTATCAGTCAACTTATCTGGAAGTAAAAGCGCCAGAAAAACCTCCTCCGCAATGTGTAGAGGAAAGAAGAGGAGAGGGGAGAAGAAGAATACTGAGAAATGCTGAAGCTATTATTAAGTCATTTAAATGGATTTAATTGATGTCAGTGGCCCTTTAAACATTGAAGAGGCGGCAGACATCTTTGAATGAAATGTCAATGACAGTTCTGGCAGTGCACTGAAATCGTTATATATGAGAAAAATCACTCTTACAGCTGATCCCTGGATGACGGAGGATGTGAAATGTAAGTGTGAGTTTACTCATTTTCCCCCAGTGGGTAGAGATAAGTTTACACACAGAGTTGATGCCCTGAGCTAGTGGAACATCATGTTTCACACTGTTTCTCTCATGCATATGCAATCACACTTCCAAATACCCTTTTCTCGCTCTGCTTATAAATACAATGTACAGTGAATATATGGAACAGGTTCATTTTTGGCCTGCAACTAATGTTTTTTTTGTTATATAATTGAATCCCTCAATTGTTTTAATGATTGATTAATTGGACGGTCTATAAAAAGTACATCAAAAAACTAAATTGACACTCAGAAATATTATGCATTTAATGATGTTTTCATGATTTAGTCTATTAACCAGGTCATTTTTAGGTCTGGAAAACATCCAAAACAATGCAGAAAGGGACACCTTCAAATGTCTTACTATATCTCATCCACTGTCCAATACCAAGAAATATTCAATTTACGTTGGAAGTAGGGCTGCTCGATTATGGCAAAAATCATAATCTCGATTATTTGGGTCAATAATTGATATCACGATTATTAAAAACGATTATCAGTTTACTTTGAAAACATCAATTTATTGAAAAAAAACTGAACTTTAAGTATAATTCAAACTGAAAAACCAATAAAAGGGTTTTTTAATTATTTTTAAATTTAAAGATAATTTAAAAAGATTAATAAAAAATAAATACAAATAATCCTTTTATTTCGATTATGTTGTTTTCATAATCGTTGCAAGCCAAAATGGTAATCGTGATTAAAATACGATTAATTGAGCAGCCCTAATTGGAAGACATGTCTTTTTTCATACAGTTCAGAGTAGATTAATCATTTAAGGGTATTTCTTCCTTGACATATTTGAGTATTTTAGTCCAACACAAAAAAGTAATCACGAAACTGTGAATCAGAAAATATCCACAGGATCATCAATAATGGAAAGAATCGTAGAATAAAGCCCTACCTCGCATTTAAGTTGTATAATTGGTCCATGTCATTGATTGGGTGTATCACTATGGTGTCAATGGTTGCGTATGTGTGTGTGTGAATATGTTGTCGGTTGATGGGATGTTTTTGACCTATAACTCTCTCACACTCACACCCCACAGCTTATGCAGTTCTGTCTTTGTGGCCTTTCAAGAGTCAGTGTGTCCAGTCGAGCTCAGGTTACAGCAGACAACATCCTCTCTCTCCTTCTTTCACACAGAGAGACACACACACGGACACACACACACACACACACACAAGCATCCATCATCCGAACAGCACAGGGAAGAGAGCAATGGTTTGTTGCTCTCCTAACATGCCATACTCTGACTCATTGCTGCTATTCTTCACTGTCCAGTAGTAGTAGTAGTAGGTGTAGAAAAAGAATAACCAATCAGCGGTCAAGTCCTAGGTTTGAATAACAACACCTATTGAGCTGTCTAAACTACAAATATTCCCACATGCACATGGAAGGTACTGACATTCAATGATTAAACAACTGCATGTGACTAAGAGCATAGTCTAACTTTGTCACAGTTGCTATCATCCTTCTATTCTTGGAGCTTAGCACCCTTGCAAACGATGCAGACATATCATTAAAGAAAGGACATTAAGCTGACTGAAGATGTGCTCAACGAGTGTGTGTGTGTGTGTGTGTGTGTGTGTGTGTGTGTGTGTGTGTGTGTGTGTGTGTGTGTGTGTGTGTGTGTGTGTGTGTCTATCTTGTTTAATAGCTGTATGTAGAGATGTGACTTGAATTCTTATGCGTATAATTGAAACTTGCTTTATCCTTCATTTACCACAATCATCCATGGAGGATTAAAGATGGAAGGGAGGAGGTAGAGAAGGACATATGAGAAAATCTATGTTAGGGTTAGCTGTTTTTGTTTGTAGAATTCCACAATTGTGTTTGTGTTGACATCATATTTGGTGTTATTGCCAGTATAATGTAATTCTCTTTGTACAACCATGTAGCTCACTTAACGCATCATAAACATCCACTTCTTCTTTGATGTATTCTTTTGACGTCACAAATAAATAATTGACACACGGTAGGCTATACATATTCGTCTCACATACATTTGGCACTAAACTATTTCTGTAATATATGTAATATATTTGTGAATATTTCAATTTTATTAAGGTAAATTATTCACAATACAACCACACTGTTATAACAGCGGTTAAATAATAACATCTAATCCAAATGTACTCACCAACAAACCTCATACTGTATATTTACTTAAAATGAGATGACATGACATTTTTGTTAACTATTACCAGATAAGTCAACATTTAATTTGCTTTTATACATTTTAGACTTCCAAACATTTCTGACCAGCAGTAATGGTGGTTTTCTAACAGGAGAGCTCTCTCAAAAAGCACATTTGTCCTCTAGAAGCTGAATATTCAAAGCAGCATTTAAGTGTTCCTGCTTTATGCGACAAACACAGTCGGGTCATTTCTTATTTCTATTCAGAAACACCTAGAATGACACATGAAGTAATGACATAATGTTACATAATAGTCATAATAATCCCATGGTTGCGTAAGAGGCCATATTTCATGTGGTTATTATGAATAAATTACCAGATCCTTTGATAGAGTGAAACATGAGAACACAGAGAGCAAATGAGACAGACATGGAGAGTTAATGGAGGCTTTCAGGACTCTTATTTCTCCACCTGTGTGTTCGGGGGTCTCAACATCTGAGTCACAGTCAATCAATCTCAATTATAGCTGCTGGCGTGCTTATGAACTGTGTGTGTGTGTGTGTGTGTGTGTGTATATGTGTTTGTCGCCTTCCTAGTTGGCACTCAAGAGTTATTAGCATCTTGAGTGTGTGTGTGTGACACCTCCTACTAATCAAATTAGCGCCAATTATCAATGCAGGGAGCTAATACATTGCTGCATGTATCAATTACGTGGAACCCCAGTGGGTCATACATACATAATTAGAGCAAACGAGGGGGTATAAACAGCAATAGTAATATTTGCATATGTTGAGTTTATTGCTTAATTGGTATTGCTGCCATGTTTGATGTGTTTACATTATTTATGGCGGTACATTTAGTCACGGTAAACGTTGGATTCTTTCCAGTTATCTTAATGTATGCTAGCTACAGAAGCACATGCAGCCCCTGGATACAATTTATGTAATCGTTTTTTATTAGCTTAGCTTGAACAAATTAGCAGTCAAGTTTTTACTCATAGCTTTTGATGCAGACATCATTTTTTAGTTTTCGTTACCATAACTAATTACGAGACCGTATATATTTGTTCTGAAGTGCTTCTGTTGTAACCCTGAAGCTGTGAAAACATCCAGTTTCATCTTTTACAAATGTTTACCTTATACAAATACACCATTTACAGTTGATACACTATAAACAGTTATTCTTTATCGCAAGAAAGAAAACTCCTTTAACGTTTTGTTTTTTTCCCGCCATTTTTCCCGAGCAACTGAGACTCAATACTTTTAGTTCAGTAAAGTAGTACTTTGGGCTTATTTTAAATCTAAAATAGACTTAGCTAAAGGCCATAACTATGATTGGTTTACTTTAATTCTGAAATGTTCAAACCTTAAGGATTCTAAGGTTTGAAGAAGTCTTTAATCCCTGATGTCTAAGTATTACTTTCCCGCCTTTTTATCGCCACTGCAACTTCACATAAAGTTAGATTACACGCTTACTTTAAAATAAAAGTTACCGTAATTATCTGTGAGTAATTTGGCTAGATTTCAACAATGTAATTAGCTTCATGTAGACTGAACATGTGAGCTTCATAGTGTGAGAATGTAATTATAACTTCAGGAAACCATCCCCAAAAAAGCAAGCTGTTTTCTGAGATTAGCCACATGTTCCTCTTTTATGAACCCTGTAAAAGATCTTGATCACAATCTATGTGAATAATTACAGACCTTTTTTTCGTGTCAGTGTCTTTGTTTCTTTCTCACTTGTCGAGGTAATTTCTAAAGGACTATAAAGACATTTGGAAATGTGTTTTGGATTGAAATTGAATCCCAGCAGCACTCTGATTTTCTCTCTATTGAACCATTTCTCTTTTAGCTGGACACAAACTGACTCATCCATCCTTTGTGTCCGCTTTCTTCATCTCGCTTTGAATTCACGACACACACTCACACACAGATCCTTACTATTCTCTCAGGATGTATTAGCAGTGATTGTGTGACCGGCTGAGAGAGAGACATTTGTCCTCAGTAAGGGCCACAATTATAATGTTCTTTCTTTTCACATTTGATTATTCACTTAAAAGTTTTTGAAACTACATTCGGTATTGAAAGGCCTCTGGATATGAAAGGTGTTATGTTTGAAAGGCTAGTCATTTAATGAGCTGCTAAGCCCTGAAAGGATTTAAATAATGTGTGTTTCAGTGGACGGTAACAGGTGTTTTTCCACATTAAAGCTTTTTATTGGAATCTGCCTTGTTTTTCTCTTCAACAGCATAATGTGTTCTACTGTGTGAAGGAGCAATCTGTCAGTATGCAGGAGTTAACAAAGTCAGCAATTGGCAATTTAGAAGTATTTTGCTTATTTATTTAGCTTGATTTCAGTTAAGCCCCTGTCACACTGTCCCGAAATTGACACCCGATGGACACACGATTAAGGAAATGTTCAAATTCGGCTCTGATCGTAGCAACATCGGGGCGTTCGTGAGGGCATCTTAAGCCATCGTATGACCGCCGGTGGAGTTTCTCAGGCTCCGGCAGCAACTTCGTGAGCGGCAACTTCGTAAGGCACTCGTGAGGGCATCTTGTCAAATCGTGAGGGCATCTTGTTATCATCGGTGCCATCGGGCATTCGCCCTCACTCTGATCGGGGCGAATGTAATGTAAAATTTCTTATGTTGACGATGCTTTCCCATTTTTTTTGCTAATACAATTTCCATGATACTATGACATGACTATAAAAGTCTGAAACAAAAGAAAATGAAGAGGCAGGTAAATATACATTTTTCTATAATTCAAAAGAGGATACAACAAAAAGGGTATCGTTGTTGTTAGAAGGGACAGTTGAGCGGAAGTTTTATCATATAATATAGGAAAAGTCAAAGTTGTCTTGTTTTAAACCCAATACAATGTATTATACAAATGACCTAAAACAACACGGTTATTTTTTTGGCGTGGGGGGTTGGGCTACCTGTGTGCTATTTCCTCCTTTTCCAAAGTTTAGTTGTACTTACATCGTTTGTAGCCTTGTAAGCACTCCCTCAAATTCGGTAGCAATACTGGCGGTCCACCCCTCAAAAGAATCCGAAGGCCGTTCGTTGAAGCAGCTCGACAACCGTTTTTTAGAAACCGTAAACGGTTTTTTA
The DNA here is from genome assembly GCF_000735185.1 of Notothenia coriiceps. NCBI lineage: Eukaryota > Metazoa > Chordata > Actinopteri > Perciformes > Nototheniidae > Notothenia > Notothenia coriiceps. The sequence continues at coordinate 14,879,032 of NW_011333040.1, forward strand.
ACGGCTTCCTGGAACGCTTCCAAAGTAAAAGAACAACTTAAGCCAACAGTTAAAACCCGGGAAGGCATTCCGGGTAGCACTCTCGTAGGAACAATAAGTGTAGCCACGGTAGACCCTAAGCGGGGGCTAGTCTCACTCCCGTAGAAAACAATAGTAGCACCGGTAGCCCCGTAAGCGGGAGCTAGTCTCACTCCCGTAAGAAAATAGTAGCACNCATACCCTGACCGCAAATACCTCATTCCTTCTGTGTATCCGAAATGCTTCTCGTTTTGCGCTGTCCTCCCGTTCCAAGCTCGCGCCAGGGGTGGGGGGAGGGGTTCCAAGGCTCGCGTCTTGTGCTGCATTCACTTGCACTCGGACATTAGAGATTTTCTCTCATAAATGTCCGATGAGCCACAACTTTTCTTTCAAAACAAAGCTGCCAAATGGGGTGGCAGCTGGGGTGGCAAGGCATTTTTCTGAGGTGGCAGCTGCCACCCCATGCCACCCCGTAGAACCGCCACTGTCTTAAGTAATGACCAAGGTCTCTGAAATACTATGTAAATATATGTAAATCACATCATGCCTGCCCTCATATTTCCATACAGCTTGCTAAATTACTTCAGCTTATGTTTTTACGGACCTGAAACGCGCCAATGTACAATGTAAAGCAAGCAAATACCCAGACAAACAATACAAACACCTAGCCATGAGTGCTGATAGCATATCTTTCCATCACACTTCAACTTATTGTTGAAAACACGTCATTAAGACTGTTCTACATTTTGTTTCTGCACCCTAAAAAAATTAATCAGACCTATTACAGCGTGCAGTGGTGTGTAATGAGGTTTTATATTTACACTGCACTCTGCAGTTTCAGACCGAGACTGTGATTAAGAGACGCCTCAGCCATGATGCAAACTAAATATGTACGCAAAAACCTCACATTTCCATACACAGCTTAAATTATCATGAGCTTCTACAGACCAAATTCAATGTAGTATACAAGGCAAGTATACCATGTAGTTATAAATATATAAAGTACAGTGGGAATTCCTCAAATGAGAAAAGGTTTAAAATGGGTCATGTCATTTTATAACGCTGTCCATGGTCTGGGATTTTAAAATCTCATTAAAGGTTAACTGTAACAAAGTAATTATAATGTCCTGCCATATATATAATTTCTCAATTCAAGGCAAGAACATTTTATTTTCTACAACCCAATATCAAAAATCACCTATTTGCCACAAGAGGTTTTACAATCTCATGTCAACATGTTTGACTGGTTGTGACGTAATGTTCCTCAGGCTGGGAAAATCATTACTGGCCCGATACTCCCATGTCCAATGTGCATGGTGCATGCATATGTGTGTACCACATTTCTACAAAACAGTGAAATATTCTTATTTTAGCTGCATCTGATGCAAGGCTTAGATCAATAAACCAATCAATCAATCAATTAATCGGCCAATCAACCACTCAATCATTTCAGTGTATTCCAAAATTCAAGTCCAATTTTAAGAATGAATAGAGATATGTAATACCCTGATAAGCTATATGAAGATTGAGGAATAGGGACCCAGACACTTCAGTCGTAGGCAAGTATTATTGAAAAAAAAAAATAGGTTTACAAAATAATAGCTAATAATTAGTTATCAGAACATCTTTGGTCTCAAAACAAAGTCGCCAAAGATTAAAAAAAATCATCCAAAGGATTGTGGCAATAATATGAATACTGGCTGAATATGTTGTTGCATAGCAGCCATGTTCTAGCTAAATCATTTTTTTCGATATATATGAATATTAATTTTCTATTTTTAAAAGCGGCTCCTCACTCTAATTCACCATAACAGTGCATGCACTTTAAGTTCTGCCTTAAGGGCTAAAGTCATAGACAGTAAACAAAGAAGGTACATATATAAATCCTAAAATGGATCTGAAAGGATGCCAGTCTGAGTCAACCCCCTCTCATTGTCACATGAAAGTATAGGACAGACAAGCCGAATAATCCAAAGTGAAGCACATTATTGTATTACAGAGAGGAGAATCAACACATTTCATTTCTTTAAGGTCACATCAGAGTAGGAGGAACATTTGAGCTGCACCTTTACTTGGTTCAGCCTTTTTTTATGTATTTTGCCTCCTCATGGCGGATCATGATGGATTTAAAAAGATATCTCTCATTACAGTGTTGGTTTTCACCGGCTGACACTTACATAACAGTAATGTGATTTCACTGCACTAATCACCCCATGGTGACTAAATGAATCAGCATAAATGACTTACTCCACATTTTGCACGGTGTAACGCTCTTACTGCTGAGTTTCCTGCGTGAACGGGTTGGCATTAGGCTCTGAAGAGGAGGACATCCTTTTCAATAAACACAAACTCAGCGGTCTCTGGTGAAAATTATGCCATGAATCCCTGAGGAAGACTCTAAAGGATCAGGATCAGGCGTGTGGATCTCATTCACAAAAGACCCCTGTAGTTTAACAGTGTGTGATCTGAAACCTATGTGGTTTGCACAAAGAAATACAAAAGCAGGGAGAAAGGAGAGATATGGCAAAATATGAAGGCGACATATGTTCACTCCGCAATGGTAATCAAGTTCATTCGATTTTTTTTTTGCAACTATATTACTCCTCCACACTCAAATCTCATTTAGCATCCCTCACAGGCTTATCATACCGTGAGGTAATTTCATCTGATCCCACCCAAACTCCACACAGAGCTCAATGTGACATCGTTGGAGATGGGGACGTGTTGAGGTGGGGGGTGAGGGAGATTTCTGTTGAAATGGAGGGCAAGGAGGGGAGAGATTGAAGACGAGTTGTGAGCATAGAAATAAAGAGGATAGAAATGTAATGAAAGTGTGTTGAAGGACTGTTTAATAAATCTACGTGATTAACTAAGTGGGTGCTATGGTTATATTCATTTTCCAAAATAACCCCATAATTGTGAACCCTCTAAGTTGGTCTAGTGGAGGACTAACACATGTTCCTGATGCTAGCTGTATTGGTCAGTCCGTCACACAGTTGTCAGTCCTGTCACACTTATTTGTTTTCTCACTTTGCACAGCCCTCATCTGTCACAGCTACCTGTGCTGAGGAATGTGCTAGAGGAAACCATGATTAATAACTACCCTTTTTGTTTTTTTTACTACGTAGCCCATAAACTGAAGAGGTGTCGCATAACAAATCATATATATTTTAGAGGAAACCCTTGAGATGTAGTATTTGTTTCACCTGTTAATAAACCACAAGGTATAACACAAAAAGGCAATGCTTATCGCTTTTCTGCTACATATAAGAAAATGCACAGCTGAGGATGAGATAATTGTCATTAGTTAGTTATCGGTATTTGTAGGTAAAGTATTGGGACAGATTGAACATTTGACCCAGGGGTCATGCTAGAAGTGCAGTCAAATCAATTATGTGTAAACCAAATGTGATCAAAATCAATCAATCAACTTTATTTGACATGAAATGTCATGTAATCATTTAAGTTTCAAGGATGGGTACGTTTTTTTGGTGAAAAAAATGAAAGAAAAGGTTGAAAGTAAACATTACACATTCAGAAAAACATGTTGGCATTAAAAGCTTAACATGAAGGTCCAGACATATGCTGTAGTGTAGTGTATACAAATCCTCAGTAACTTCCATATGTGTGTGCTGTTTAACGGGTTCTAGACATCGAAAACTCCTACAGCAATCATTTATTGTCTTGGCTTTTGTCTTTTGTTACCAGCGGCTAAAACAGGCAGTCCCTGGAGCTCCTGCACAAACATACTATATTAAAGCTCTCACTCATCTTATTCATGCCTGCCTGCTCCCCTGAGAAACTAACACCTCTGAGATGTTCACTTCATCTTTATAGTGAAAGCAGCTAGCTGCAGTACAGTATCTCACACTGCTCCCCCTCTGAGTCAATTAAGAACTCCCTTTGCATACCTCATGTGCTTCCATGCTTGGATCTCCTTTAGTAGATGGTAATTAATGTCATACGTTATGTGTAAATACATTGGAGAAGGAGGAAAAAACAGCAGGTTTCAGCGCTCAGTGTCTTCTCCTTAGAAAAATGCTGACGGCAGAAGAGCGTAGAGATCCACAGCGATGAGGAGCTGAAGAATACATGATATAAGTGTAATGTCACACCAGAACATTTCCTTTGTCAAACATGAGCAAAAGCCTTTTTGAAAGATGAAAGCTCTTAAGAGGAGGTCCTTGGGGAGGCATTAGCCGTAAGAAAGAGAAAGAAGCTGCAGAGAGGAAGTGGCTTCTATCTGCACGCTGATCTCAGAGTTCCTAGCAATGCTGCTCCAGATCCATGCATTTATCCTTCATCACTCTTCTCTGCGCAGCATGTCTAAGTATTTCCTAAGTATTTCATCAGCACACTCCAGGAGGGCTACACATTATCTCTGTGCTTCCTGTCAAAGAATATAGGTTAAAATAAGGTTGTTTTTTTCATTAAGACTGTATTTTGTTGTCCTCTTTATATAGAAAAGTCTGTTACAATAGTGTAAGGTATAGCAGTGCGTATTCCAAATGAAAATACGTCAAATTCGTTTTTTCTTTGTTAAATTGCAGGTACAATGTGGATACCAGGAGCTCCAACCTTTCAAAACATGTAAGCAGCCTTCAAGATGTGAATATGTTATTTTATGCAAGCTGGTATTGAGACCTGAAAAAGACAAGAAGCAGTCAAATAAATAATGCCTTAATCTGAAAAATGAAAAATCCCTACCTTTGCTTTGGAAGTTATTTTGTATTATTAACTTAACCTGTTTAAGCCCACAGGGAGAAACCACAACATCTGCAAGCAACAGTGTCTGAGGGCTTCTTAAGATTTAATAAACTATGAATGTTTCATATCCATGTAACGGGAAGAAACTCAGCTAACTGATGATGTGAACCATTTTTAGCAACAAAAAAACACAAGACTAACGCTGAGCCTCTGAATTAGCCCTGAGCGAAAAAAATGCTAATGCTGTTAGCACAGAACTCACGGAATAAACAGCCTTATTACTTATCGTAACTGCACATCCAACCCATCGATTAGCATCATGAGAATACACAGATTCGATAGGTATCAGTATCATCACTCCATGATCAAAAACTCGCGACATGAGAAACAAAAACAGACATCACAACACGTGGCATTAGGTAGCCAACACGGCACATTTCTTACCTTAAGATGTTATTCTGATCAAAATTTGTCTTCAATGGCATTTAAGAACGTTTTTAAGATACGTNAGGGAGAAACCACAACATCTGCAAGCAACAGTGTCTGAGGGCTTCTTAAGATTTAATAAACTATGAATGTTTCATATCCATGTAACGGGAAGAAACTCAGCTAACTGATGATGTGAACCATTTTTAGCAAAAGAAAAACACAAGACTAACGCTGAGCCTCTGAATTAGCCCTGAGCGAAAAAAATGCTAATGCCGTTAGCACAGAACTCACGGTATAAAACCCTTATTACTTATCGTAAATGCACATCCAACCCATCGATTAGCATCGTGAGATTACACAGATTCGATAGGTATCTGTATCATTACTGATCAAAACTCGCGACATGAGAAACAAAAACCGACATCACACCATGTAGCATTAGGTAGCCAACACGTCAATATGTCTTACCTTTGTTGTTGTTTGATCAAAAGTTGTCTTCAATGGCATTCAAACGATAAAAACGCTACTGAAGGTTAATCCATAGGTTAATCCAATGTGTCTGTGTCACTTTGAAATGATTACTGATAATCCATCAGCAATAAACCTAGTTTTAAGTTCTCAGATTTCAGAGCGTAAGATAGGTGCGCTCTGGGCAAACTGCGTGTGCATAGCTCTCATTTCTCAATGGTAAGGTGTGTGTGTATGTGGAAATCCCCCTTCGATTCTATTGGCTCTAATGGTTCAAAAGAGATGTCCATCATCAAAATCGACCAATGGGTTCCAGAGAAACGGCAAATACACCCCATTTCCACCCAAATCACCTCAGAGGTAGAGTTTTTTTTGCTAAACCTCTCTAAAAAGGTCAAATGTCACTTGTTTTGCATCTTGATACAGGGTACTTATTATATGTTGTATTTGGATTCCTAAAGCTTTTAGTCTACCATACCATCCAAGGGTAGTTTTCACTATAAGTAAAAAATAATCTTTTACTATGTTCAATCTGAATTTTCTTTAAAATAAAAAACATCTATATTGATTCTGACTTTTCTACATCCAACTCACAGGGAGTTGGATGTAGAAAAGTCAGAATCAATATAGATGTTTTTTATTTTAAAGAAAATTCAGATTGAACATAGTAAAAGATTATTTTTTACTTATAGNCAGGACCTTGAAATGCTTCTTACGAAGCCACTCCTTCGTTGCCCGGGCGGTGTGTTTGGGATCATTGTCATGCTGAAAGACCCAGCCACGTTTCATCTTCAATGCCCTTGCCAATGGAAGGAGGTTGTCACTCAAAATCTCACGATACATGGCCCCATTCATTCTTTCCTTTACACGGATCAGTCGTCCTGGTCCCTTTGCAGAAAAACAGCCCCAAAGCATGATGTTTCCACCCCCATGTTTCACAGTAGGTATGGTGTTCTTTGGATGCAACTCAGCATTCTTTCTCCTCCAAACACGTCTAGTTGAGTTTTTACCAAAAGTTCTATTTTGGTTTCATCTGACCATATGACATTCTCCCAATCCTCTTCTGGATCATCTAAATGCTCTCTAGCAAACTTCAGACGGGCCTGGACATGTACTGGCTTAAGTAGGGGGACACGTCTGGCACTGCAGGATTTGAGTCCCTGGCGGCGTAGTGTGTTACTGATGGTAACCTTTGTTACTTTGGTCCCAGCTCTCTGCAGGTCATTGACTAGGTCCCCCCGTGTGGTTCTGGGATTTTTGCTCACCGTTCTTGTGATCATTTTGACCCCACGGGGTGAGATCTTGCGTGGAGCCCCAGATCGAGGGAGATTATCAGTGGTCTTTTATGTCTTCCATTTTCTAATAATTGCTCCCACAGTTGATTTCTTCACACCAAGCTGCTTACCTATTGCAGATTCAGTCTTCCCAGCCTGGTGCAGGTCTACAATTTTGTATATTCATATTCTGACGTGTTTTGGGTGGTAATAGCTGCTTAAGAACCAGACAATCCGGCACACTCATACTTACTTCATTAAGCAGAGGACATGGATTAAATGTTACTGCTCAGAGTTTATGATCCACTCCATATCAACATCTTAAAGTGCTTTCTGTCAGGTATTAATAAGGAAGAAGACAGAACGTTAAAACATTCATAGCAATGGACCTCAGCACAGTTCTCCTCAGCTCTTACAAGCTACTAGAACCACTCACCCGTCTCCACGTTACCATCAACATGACCACAGCCAGGGTTTAGTGCTGACCCCGGAGCAACGATGTTAAGTCAGGTCATGTCATTGTCAGTCATGTATAATGCATTTCCTCTCAATTTACGTTACGACTGAGCACCCGTACAGTAGCCTCGCTTCAGTAGGTCGACTACAACTTCTTACTGCGACGTAACTCCAAAACAGTTTTGCTCTATTATCTATCGTCCTTTTTTAAATGTTATCAAATGTTTTAAATCTCAAACATGTTATTCTTCTGATATGTTTTTGTTTGAAAGCTTTCTTGCCTCATCTAGTATTCGATCAGTCAAGGCAAGAGTAGATACAGCTAAACCAACTTCTATAGCGACTACTTTGTCCTTTTTGTTCAGTAGAAAGGCATCTTGAACTGGCCTTAGCAAAATACAACTACTTAAGAGCAGGAGCACCGTGTTGTGTTGGCGCAATTCAGTATTACAGTATACAGTAGATAGCTGTGTTCATTAAAGCTGCAAACTGGTACAGTATTCTATTATTTAATACTAAAACAAATGTGTTGGATTAGGTCGTATGATATTTGCTTCCAAAATGTAGTGGAGTAGGAGTAAAAATATTTCATTTACTAAAAATGTACTCCACTACTCAAATTGTTCTTAATAAGTAGACTACTAATATTCTACTTCTAAACTTGAACATTAGCACATAAGTGTTGGTTTTTCAGTTTAATAATTTCAGAAAAAATGTGTTAAAAGAAGGCAAAATAAATCAGATGAAACGGCTGTTAAGTTCTTATTTAATTATTAGTATTCACACAGTACAATCAATATTCCCATTAATGATAACCTAACCAATTATGTTGCCTTAATGTTAATCCCATTCATTAATGTAGAAATATGTACTTTTTTTTAATGAAATGTTTGCACACTCCATGCAAATAATTCGTAGTTAAATATTTTTACAATCAAGCAATCTCATTATCTATAATTAAGAAGATTCATTTCAACGACATCACCAACTATCTGTGTAAAATAACTTACAAAAAACATTAACGTGGTGATGTCTGTGGGCAATGTATTTATGTCATAGTAATGAATCCACTTCTGATCAATGAACATGCCCATAATTAGTGAACACTGAGATGGCATTTGTCGTCCTGCTCTGTAAAAGATAACACACACACACACACACACACACACACACACACACACACACACACACACACACACACACACACGTCCAAGAAGTATAACGACACACTCACAAACGGACCCTTCTTGTCATGTGATGTGGGCCTTGAGATAGCAATGTTGTTACAGGAGACAGGATTTGGAGGGGGATGCTGGGTGTGTGAGTGTGTGTGAAGAGCTGGGGTGCTTTAAATCAAATCCAGCGCACATCGTTCATCAGCAGGTCTCACTCTTACTCATCAGGCATGGCAACTTCACACCACCAGCGATGCAACCACAACCCATACCCCCTTTTAGCTGGTTTTCCCCCCCTTCATCGGTCATCTGTTAAAACTGTGGTTTCATGACCACCATCAAGCAGCGCCGGGGCTCTCACCCCCTCTCAAAACATTGATGGAGGACACAGGTCATGCATGTGTAATGGGATAAGATTTCCATCACTTTCTCTTAACAAAACATACAATAATAACAAACCAACCTGCAGTGTATAGGCAGCGTTTTCCCCCTGAAGTCATTGCTGCTTATTGTATCCGTATTGAAGCTGCATGAGGATGTGCTGTCTGTGCTTTTACTCCACTGTCTGGTCTCCATAGAAACTCAGATTTTGAGCACAGAAATCTTGCACTTGCACCACATAAGTTGTGTTTAAACCTGCAGCCTGATGTGAACACTGTGTTTATCTTTTATAATAATAATAATTCATCGATCATGAAAGGAAGGCCAAGGCAATAAATATCACACAACCAGATCGATTATTTCGTGCACCATTGAGGGCTAAGAAAACGCTCTATACAAAAAGCTACACTCAAGAGAGGCGCATAAATCAACATATGAAGTAGCCGTCTCCATTACTTCCTAATATAATCCATAAAAGCTTCCTGAATGTCAAACGTACGGTATTAGTCAGATTACGAGTACTCTCCTTCATATTTTGCTAAAACCAGACATATTTCGAAATCCTGCTGGGTCTCTTATGTCAGTTATAGATTATATATAAAACATTTAAATATTTCCTCACCTTTTGAATGATGTATGAAAAGCTGATTTGTATGAAAAGCTGATTTATATATGCAGGTGAAACTGAAGGGAAGATCATGTATCTGCCACAAAGTTGTACATTTGAGAAGTATGATCATTTTGTTAAGAAGGAAAATATATTTCAAACATTACAATTCAACTGCAGAGAATTATTCTACAACCACTTTAATAAGTTCATGTTATGTGTTATAGGCAAAAGCATCAAAATGGACTTGTTCCACCATCTCAAATGTGAATATATTCACACAGGACTCTCTTGAAAAATGTATTTGTAATCACAATGAGACCTATTCTGGTTACATAAAGGTAAAATAAATATTCTATTTCCCCTACATTTCTAATATAGGATCAAATACGTCTGGGTTTTTGGACAGATTTGACCTTCTTTATGATAGCAAAATTAGATTGATTGAAAAAGTCGTCATCATATTGATCAATAATGAAAATAAAGTCAGTTGCAACTTTAATTTATAGCAATGCCATGTGACCTTGCTGTAAAATGGTTGCCCTGGCTTTGACATTGGCTAGCCTTCAGAAAATTATACTAAACATTTGGGCAAATAATATGTAAATCAGCCAATAATAGACTGTAGTTGGCTGCATATGCACTAATAGGGTTTTGTATTGATTTGATTTGATTAGATTTATTTTGAATGTGTAAAAACAATAATACAAAATTAAGCAGTGTCAAATTGATCAAATCTACTTAATTACACATCCAAAAAGGGGTGGGAAGAAGTTTACACTTATTTAATCCCACCCCTTCTCCCAAAAACTAAATTATTAACATATATATATATATATTTTCTTTTTCTTAAAGAAATACATTTGTTATTGAAAAACAATACAAAAACATAAAACAACAAGATAATAAACAAACAAATAAATAAACAAGTAAAAGAGGTAAATGGTAATCAAGGGTAAATGTATTTATCACCGTTTAACCTCATGCTGAAGAATAAATACTCCAGAAATGAGCTGAGAACCTAAAATCTCTCCCGCCTGTCACTCTCCCGGAGCCCCCGCCCCGCCTGCCTGTTAACGGGAACTCCCCCTAAGTTCCCCGGTTCTCCTCTCTCTGCTCATTCTCTCCATGAGCTGTCACACACACACATATTCCCCCCCACACACACACTGAATCATACGGAGTCGTTGCATGTTGGAGCAAACCAGTGAAGGCTACTCTCCGCTGCTCCCCGGTTACCGAAAAGCGGCGTTTTGGTTTTCGCAGTCTGCGGCGAGGCTCGTCGTGACAGAGTTTGGAGACGGCTGAAGGAGCAGTGAGGAGCGGGGGAGGAAAAGGTAAGAGATGGTGTCAAATCTGTGTTTTCTCCTCGCTCTGTTTGGAAACTTTACCGTGTGTGTGCGCGGTGTTCTCCGCCTGTATCGTCAGCTGCAGGTTTTTTAAACTAGGGCGTGTTTATTGGAGTGTTTCTGTAAGGGCGTGCGTGTGTCTGTGCACATTGGAGAGGGGGATCCTCTTGTCGTGTCACAGGAAGTTTGGAGATTGTATCGGACCATTGGACAGGGCAACCTGCTCACTGGCCAAACTAGCCAAAAACTAATGTGAGTGGAGGCTTAAAGAAAGCTGGTCTTGAAGTAAGCACAGGTAACTTGGTTTGTCAAGTTGAGTCAAGTGCCTGAATCCAGCCATGTGTTGTTGTCCAGATTCAAGAAGTTGTAGAAGTCTAAGAAGAGAGTTGTGATTTGAATCTAAGCACATCAAGTATAATTTCTTCTGGATATACTTTGAGGAGAGTATTTAAAGGTTATCGGTGTATTAGAAAACCAGGATCATAATTTTAGTCTAAAAGCTTGACATCTGACTTTAAATCACAGTTACGTCACTGTACTGCTTAATAGAACAAAGCAAGTGTATTTCTTGAGCACCTTTTTAAACAAAAGCAATTCATAGTTCTCCAGTTTACACAACACAAAGAAATGCATTTAATGGCATTTAAAAACACAATAAACTCAAACCTAGGTGTGGCTAGCCAACACACTGCCTGTGTTTGTATGGACTTCAACACGCCCATCATTTGTTTGTTTGTTTCTGTGTGTATGTGCATATTGTGTGTGTGTGTGTGTGTGTGTGTGTGTGTGTGTGTGTGTGTGTGTGTGTGTGTGTGTGTGTGTGTCGCGCCCGCCCCAAGCTGGTGATATCCTGTCAGATCCTGCTAGGTGGGGGTCAGTCACAGGGTCTCCCCTCTGGAATTCTCCTAGAATAGATGACACACACACACACACACACACACACACACACACACACACACACACACACACACACACACACTCTCTCTC